>NC_086105.1:98158572-98499425 GCF_963921235.1 Mobula hypostoma | reverse complement strand
ACAGAGTATCTGTTTTCAGAGCTAATAGGAGAGACTACTCTCCATTTCCTAAAATATTTGCCCCAGATGCATCTATAAAAAGGTCAATATATTTTATTGCCATGGTAGGCTCATTCAGAAAGTCAGGAGGCATAGGATCCAAGGAAACTGGCTGCGGATTCAGAATTGGCTTGCCCATCAGAGGCAGAAGGTTGTACTGGATGGAGCCTTTTTTGTCTGGAGGTTGGTGACCCCTGGTGTTCTACAGAGATCTGTTCTGGAACTCCTGTTGTTTGTCATTTTTTTGAGTGACTTGGATGACGAAATGGAAGGCTGGGTTCGTAAGTTTGCAGATGGCATGAAGATCAGCGGGGTTCTGGATTGTGTAGAAGTTTGTCATACCTGTAGGTTTTAATGGGACATTGAAAGGATGCAAAGCTGGGCTGAAAAGTGGCAGATAGAGTTCAATACAGAAAAGTGTGAAGTGATTCATTTTGGAAAGTCAAACTTGAAGACAGAATATAGGGTTAATGGCAGGATTATTAATAGCGTGAAGGAACAGAGAGATCTGGGGGTCCACGTTGAGAGATACCACAAAGTTGCAGATAAAATTGATAAAGTGGTTAAGAAGGCATATGGTGTGTTGTCCTTCATTAGACAGGTAATTGCATTAAAGAGCCATGAAGTAACATTGCAGCTCTACAAAAGTCTGGTTTAGCCACATTTAGAACATTGCGTTCAGTTCTGGCTGCCTCATTATAGGAAGGATGTGGAAGTGCTAGAGAGGGTGCAGAGGAGATTTACCAGGACACTGCCTGAATTGGAGAGTATGTCTTATGAGAATAGGTTGAGTAGGTTAGGGCTTTTCTCTTTGGAAAGATGGTGGATGAGCGATGACTTGATAGAGGTGTACAGGATGATATGAGGCATAGATAGATAGATAGATACACAAACAAGAAAAAATCTGCACATGCTGGAAATCCAAGCAACACACACAAAATGCTGGAGGAACTCAGCAGGCCAGGCGTCATCTACAGAAAAGAGTACAGTCAATGTTTCGGGCTGAGACTCTTTGGCAGGACTGGAGAAAAAAACCTGAGAAATAGATTTAAAAGGTGGGGGGAGGGGAGACAGAAACACAAAGTGATAGGTGAAATCTGAAGGGGGATGGATGAAGTAAAGACCTGGGAAGTTGATTGGTGAAAGATACAGGTCTGGTGAAGGGGGAGTCTGATGGAAGAGGACAGAAAGCCATGGAAGAAAGAAATGGGGAGAGGAGCACCAGAGGGAGGTGATAGGCAGGCAAGGAGATAAGGTGAGAGACGGAAAAGGGGATGGGGGATGGGGAATGGTGGGGGGGGGGCGTGGAGAGAGGGCATTACTGGAAGTTCGAGAAATCGATGTTCATACCAAGAGGTTGGAGGTGACCCTGACGGAATATAAGGGGTTGTTCCTCCAACCTGAGTGTGGCCTCATTGTAATAGTGGAGGAGGCGACAGATAGATATATTGGAATGGGATTAGGAAATGGAATTAAAATGGGTAGCTACTGGGAGATCCTGCTTTTCCTGGCAGACGGAATGTAGGTGCGCAGCAAAGTGGTCTCCCAATCTATGTCAGGTCTCACCGACATACAGAAGGATATCCTGTAGATAGACAGATAGATATAACCTTTTTCCTTAAGGTGGAAATGACTAATACAAGGGGGCATAATGTTAAGGTGTTTGGGGAATGTCGAGGTATTTTTTTTTAAACACAGAGAGTGGTGGGTGCATGGAACATGCCGCTAGGGGTGGTGGTAGTGCCAAATACATCAGAGGCTTTTAAGTGACTCTTAGCTAGGCATATGGATGAAAGAAAACTGGAGGGCAATACGAGAGGGAAGGGTTAGAGTGATCTTGAAGTAGCTGAAAGGGTCAGCTCAACATCGTAGGTAGATAGATAGACATACTTTATTGATCCCGAGGGAAATTTCTTTTCGTTACAGTTGCACCAACCAAGAATAGAGTATAAATATAGCAATATAAAACCATAAATATGTAAATTATGCCAGATGGAAATAAATCCAGGACCAGCCTATTGGCTCAGAGTGAAGAGCCAATAGGCTGAAGAGCCTGTACTGTTCCATATTCTATGTACAATATCATAGCTGTTTTGGGGGGTAGGAGAGACAAGGAACCCCAGTTTCTCACCTTAGTCTCAAATTTCAGCATCAAATTCACCCATCTCAACTGCTAGAATATCAGATTCAGAATAAAGTTCTGTTACAATGTGCCAGGAAGTGCCTTCACTTTAACACCGAGGAAATATGCCATGATACACAAGTAATGGTGTTGAGTAATGTCAGGTTTTAATTCCAGCTGTGAGGCCCCCTGGGGGCATGTTGTCTGCCAGTGGAACCTTGTTTGATCAGTGAATGTTGGTGGCAACCTGCTGTACATAACTGTAAAGCCGAGAGTTCAAGCTTCACTACTGAAGCTATAGTACATATTGGAGATGCCCTACTTCCTTTGAGACATTAAAAACTAGAGTTATGTAAGCCCTCTCAGGCAGATGCAAGAAAAAAATCCCACATCATTTCAGAAAAGCAAGGCCTCCTAGTGCATTGGTTGATATTTATCCCTCAATTAAAAGCTCCAAAATTGTTATCTGGTCATCAATGTTTTTTGGTTCTTTTTTTTTAGGATCTTCTAAGGCACACAATAGCCTTGGACTATCCCACGTAACCAGTCAGGCTAGTGATTAGGACTTCACATTTCTCTAATATTACTCAAGATTTAATTCTTGGTCAGGGAATACTCCTCTCTTTGTGCTGTTTCATATGGAACCAAGTACCTCTGGTAAGCCTCAGTCTCTTCTATACAACTGTGGCCGCATTAACAGAATCCACCACATCTCTGCAATTTTACTGAGCCTGTTTTGGTGGAACTGAATTCTATGAATGGTTCTGGGCATGGCACGGTATAGAGATCTTGGAAGGCAGAAAATGGAGGTTCCCTGGATGTGAACAAGGCTCCAAAGGTTAGATTAATGAGGAAGGATTATGTAATGTAATCTATATTCCTTGAAACTCAAGTTAGGTGGAATATTATTCTGCTCGTGAGCTCAAGACAAAGGAACATGAGTTTACATTCAACTCCTGGATATTTAGGAGGGTATTGGGAAAACAAATGATCTGCTGGAGGAATTCAGCTGGTCAAGCATCATCAGTGGGGGGGAAAGAACTGTTGATCTTCTGGGTCAAAGCCTGCATCGGGACATGAGGCTGAAAATGCTGTTCCACACTTCTGGTGCAAAAAAAAACAGGTGGATGGAAAAACTCAGTCGTTCAACACTTTTGGTACCTGTGTGGCAAAAAGATCTGCCAAAGAAACCAGTTGATGATGTTTAGTCGTTAACATTTTCACCTGAAAACAGGTCAGAGATTCATATTAGGACCTGAGTGCCTTGAATCACTTTCATGCAGTCAAGGCTAGATCAGACTAGGTACGAATAGAGACACAGATAAGATCCTTAACCCAAAGCATTCACTGTCTATCTATTTCCCTCCACAGATGTTGATTAACCTACTGAGTTCCTTCAGCACACATCAAAGTTGCTGGTGAACGCAGCAGGCCAGGCAGCATCTCTAGGAAGAGGTACAGTCGACGTTTCGGGCCGAGACCCTTCGTCAGGACTAACTGAAGGAAGAGCTAGTAAGAGAGGATCCAATCTCTTACTAGCTCTTCCTTCAGTTAGCCCTGACAAAGGGTCTTGGCCCGAAACGTCGACTGTACCTCTTCCTAGAGATGCTGTCTGGCCTGCTACGTTCACCAGCAACTTTGATGTGTGTTGCTTGAATTTCCAGCATCTGCAGAATTCCTCGTGTTTGAATTCCTTCAGCATCTTGTTGGTAGGGTAAGAATGTGAGATCAGTGGAATTATACCATTTAGGCCTTTTACATGAATAGACTGCATGTCCATCAAGTTCTTACTGAATAACTGGACAGCATTCGGCTGAATCCTCTCTTACTGCTTTATTTTCTTATTTCAGTAATGATGAAAAGCATGTGTACAGTGCTTTACAACATCATGAAGTACAGAAAAGCAATACAGTATATAAACTACAAGGTCTTACATTGAGCTTCAATCTTATCCAACAGGTCTATTTAGGATAGATTTAATAGCAACAGTGAGTGGAAAGTGTGCCAATTCACTCGTGTGTTCAAAGACAATGGGGCAAAATGGATCCTTCCCCAATCCCCTGCAATGTTATCCAACTGAATGCAGGTAACTCAAACTAAAATCAGGGACTGAATACAAAACTCTCTATGTACAGTAGCTCTAATCAAACACTTTTCCCAGTCATGGATCTAATATCAGGTTTAGAAAATCAACTTTATGTTGCTTATGAATGAAAATAGACTAGTAGCAACAAAGTACAATTTTTTGGAATCTCCTTATGATGAATTCCTGTAATTACAATTACAGAAGTTGTAATTACTCTGGTACTACTCAGAGATACAGTTTTGAATGGATTCTTTATCGAAGGGTGCCAGGCAGCACTGGGAAATTACATTGATTCTGGGTTTCAAACAATTTGTTTTAAAAAGGAAAACCAAGCTATTTTATACAAGTCAAAATCTATATTGAGACATTAAATTTTGATTATTAATTTAGCTCTTTGATGGCATTCTTGCCTTGAACCAATCGGTGACTCAAGCTATACTGCAAGACTTGAGAGCTTACTGTTACATTCATGTAAGACTGCAGTCAAAAGTAAATCATAGTGGATAACACTGACAGTTTCCTCTGTAAACAGCAAACCTTCACGCAAAACCTCTGTTTAATGACTTGTCGGGCTGGTATTTCAGACAATGCAGCGTGTTTTACTGAAAGCACTTATCCTACGGTGTGCCTGCTAATCATCGGTCTTACACCAGGAAAGATGAAAATGCCAGTAACTAAGTCAATTCAACAATAGAAGCACGTTACTGGACTAGTTTCCTCACCCCACCCAACAATATTACGAAGGTCATAGAAGATGATGTTTTTCGTTTTCAGCATTCGGTCTTGAACTATCAACATGAAATTTTTTTAAAGCCCAACATGAGATCTTTATAAAGGTAA
Organism: Mobula hypostoma; assembly: GCF_963921235.1. NCBI lineage: Eukaryota > Metazoa > Chordata > Chondrichthyes > Myliobatiformes > Myliobatidae > Mobula > Mobula hypostoma. Next base: position 98,494,338 of record NC_086105.1, on the reverse strand, counting down.
GCTCTTCTACCTCCTACCCTCTGAATTTAAAGTTTACACAGCCAAGGTCCTAGTACAGCAGAGACTTCCTTTTTATTAAGATTCTCTTCATAGAAACACAATATTCTGAAATTAATAAAGTGTGGGATATAAAGCATCAAGGATCTATTCCCTGCCTTTCTGGGCAATCATTTTCAAATTCTACATTAAATGAATCTGCACACAGTTTAAAAGTGCACAGTCATTATTTTTCTTAATCTTATTAAAATGCAGCAGGCAAGCATGTAGAAAGAATTTGAAAATAAGATTTAAGTACTCATTTTTTCTGAGATGAATTGACTTTTTAAGTGACAGCATCTGTTTGTTTGTATTTCATGTGTAGCTAATTCATCCCTGGGTGGCTGTTTCTGGCTGTTCAGTGAATATTAACCAGCTGTCACAATTAGGCAAGGCAAATCCAATTAGCTCATGTGTAAAGGAGTTTCTGGACACAGCATAGAAGTAATAAAATTAAAAACTGCTGTCCATTTGCACTTTCTAAAATTGTAATGAATTGTGTTGGTTAAGGAAATAAAACACTGTAATTTGAAGTTTGTTGTGAGCTTCTGACAACCCTTTATCAGCGCTCTTGACAATAAAGTCAACCATACAACAGCTCCTCACAATCCACCTATTTTTGAAATTTTCCCTTCTTCTCATAAAGGCAGACCTGGGGCAATGCCACAAGTAAAACCTATCCAAATGCAGTTGCATGAAAAAGTTCGTGAGCATTTTGCAATTACCTGGTTTTCTGCATTAATTACTCACAAAATGTGGTCTGATCTTCGTCTTAGTCACAATAATACACAAACACAATCTGCCCAAACTAACAACACACAAACATTTGTACTTTTCATGTCTTTATTGAACACAATATTTAATCATTCACAGTTCAGGCTGGAAAAAGTATGTGAACCCTTGAATTTAATAACTGGTAGAACCTCCCTTAGCAGCAATAACATCCACCAAATTGTTCCGGTAGCTGCTGACCAGACTTGCGCAAGGGCGAGGAGGAATTTTAGACCATTCCTCCATACAAAACTGTTTCAGTTCATCAATATTTCTGGGATACCTTGCATGAACAGCCCTCTTCAAGTCATGCCACAGCATCTCAATTGGGTTAAGAGCTGGACTCTGACTTGGCCATTCCAAGACACAAATTTCCTTCTTTTTAAACCATTCTGTTGTTGATTTCCTCTTGTGTTTCGGATCATTGTCTTATGCATCAACCAACTTCTATTAAGTTGCAGGTGAAGGACCTCTACCATGACATATTCCTGTGAAATGTCTTGATACAATTTTGAATTCATTGTTCCCTTAATGATTGCAAGCTGTCCAGGCCCTGATGCAACAAAGCAGCCCCAAACCATGATGCTCCTTCCACCATGCTTCACAATTGGGATGAGGTTTTGGTGTTGGGGTGCATGGCCCTTTCCCCTCCAAATGTAACAGTGTGCATTTCTGCCAAAAAGTTCAATTTTTGTCTCATCTGTCCACAGAACATTGTCCCAGAAAGACTGTGGAACATACAGGTGGTTTTTTGCAAACTTGAGATGTGCAGCAATGTTATTTTTTTGGAGAGCAGTGATTTCCTCTGTGGTGTCCTTCCATGAACACCATTCTTGTTCAGTGTTTTTTGTATAGTGGACACATGAACAGAGTCTTTAGCAAGTTCTAGAGATTTCTGCAGGTGTTCTGCCGTTACCCTCCTTCAGCATTCATTGATTGGAACACCTGACTCCAAATAGCTTTTGCATAAGGCATTACCCCAGAAGTTCATATACTTTTTTGAACCAAGACTGTGATTGTTTAAATGGTGTACTCAGTATTGACCAGAAGAAGTGCAATTGTTTGTGTGTTATTAACTGAGGCAGATTGTGTTTGTCTATTATTGTGACTTAGATGAAGATCAGCTCACATTTTAATTAATGCAGAATCCCAGGTAATTGCAAAGAGTTCACAGACATTTTCTTGCAACTGTAGGTACTCATCACAGAAGACCACAGACAGTGATGGAGGGGCTGGTTGAAATTAGCAAAGCCAGGCTTGCTTCTCTCCTCGTGCAATTTCCACTTAGGGCCCTTGCAGGAGAGCAGGACTATAAACAATAGATGACATTTTCCTTTGTTCTGTGGTTCAGGGTCAGCCACTGTTTATTCTGCCACCCAACTTGGTATCATCTGCAAATCTGGATTTTTCAGCCCTTACGCAATCACTAAAATCATTAATGTGAGAGATGAAAAACAAAGGATGTGACACAAGATTTCAGAGGACATCATGCATCACTCTTTCCATCTACATACATACTCGTAATCCGTATTGTGCTTTGTCTCTTGCTTCTAATTCATTTGCCAATCTCAGATAGAATGGCTATAAATATCAGGAGAGAAGAAAAGGCCAAAGGGTGATGTTTAGACTTTAAGATATACAAGTCTTATGTTTCTAGAGACTGATTACATTTTTTAGAGCAAACAAACCAGAGTCCATATATACAATAACATTAGAACATCCAATCAAGAAATTATGGAGAAAATTCCTTTACCCAGTGAGTAGTTAGCATAAGGAGCTTGTTGCTGCAGTGATCAGTTTTGAGGGCTTGGAAAAGAAAGGATACAAGGTGATGTAGGGTGGGGAGAGGTGGTGTATTTAATGCAAAGTAATAGTTTATATGGAATTACATCTATGAAAAATTTTACAAATCTCATGTGAAAACTTTGTGTAACTCCGAGCAAATAATCTAATCAGCCTGTTACTGCAGTCTCCAGCATTAGCAAGTCTTTAGCTAATTTCAGTCACTCTACTTGATATCAAGCAGTGGACGTGAATATTAGAAGCAGCAAAGGGTGTGGCCCTTGACAACCTACATGTTATATTGCTGAAAATGTGCATTCCAGAATCAGCCTCACCTCCAATCAGGCTTTTCAATGAACAACAGCGCTGGCATACGCTCAGTTTGAGAATATGGCACAGATATGTTCTGTACACAGAAAGGACAAATTCAATCAAGCTACTACCCACCTAACTTCAACCAGCAGCATAGTGATGGAAAATGTTAATGAGATTGTTATGCAATCACTGTTCACTCAATCTGATGCTTAGTCCAGCTTTGTTAGGGTCACCCGGCTCTGGTAGTGCTGGGTTTTATTCCAGAAAATGAAGTTGCTTATGGGATAACAATTAAGGAACAGTGATTATAGTAAAAGATGTACATTAACTAGAGCAGGGGTTCCCAACCTTTTTATGCCATGGACCACTACCTTAACCAAGCAGTCCATCGACCCCAGACTGGGAACCCCTGAACTCGAATAAAGAAAGGTGTACTCTACAGCAAAAATAATTGGCATTTGGACAGTTTTATTGGTTGAGAATTGAATTGACATGGATACACTGTAATAAGACTATTTGAACAACAACTTTGGAAATGGAGATGGTTTGGTACGATGCAGACATAGTTTCTTCAATTGGTCAGATATAACTAGCAAAAGCAGAACTCTGTGGATGATGAAAAACATGGTCTTATTAGGGGTAATTAGCTTTGTGCAGGAGATTATGTCTTACAAACATGAATGAGTTGTTTGAGGAGCTGGTGAAGGGTCGGCCAATAAATGTTGTACATTAGTAGAGGTCCCTTATGGTAGGTTAATCCAAAAGATTAAGACACATGGGATCCATGGTGACTTGGTAGATTGGATTCAAAGTTGCCTTGGCTATAGAAGGCAGGGGGTGTTATTCTGACTGGAAGTGTGTGACCAGCTGTGTTCTGCAGAGATCATTGTTGGGTCTTCTGTTTTTCGTGAAATATATATATACATATATAATGGTTTGGACAAAAACATAGGTGGGCTGATTAGTAAGCTTATATAACCATATAACAATTACAGCACGGAAACAGGCCATCTCAGCACTTCTAGTCCGTGCCGAACTCTTACTCTCACCTAGTCCCACCGACCTGCACTCAGCCCATAGCCCTCCATTCCTTTTCTGTCCATATAGCTGTCCAATTTTACTTTAAATGACAACATCGAACCTGCCTCAACCACTTCTGCTGGAAGCTCGTTCCACACAGTTACCACTCTCTGAGTAAAGAAGTGCCCCCTCATGTTACCCCTAAACGTTTGCCCTTTAACTCTCAACTCATGTCCTCTTGTTTGAATCTCCCCCAATCTCAATGGAAAAAGCCTATCCACGTAAACTCTATCTACCCCCTCATAATTTTAAATACCTCTATCAAGTTCCCCCCTCAACCTTCTACGTTCCAACGAATAAAGACCCAACTTGTTCAACCTTTCTCTATAACTTAGGTGGTGAAATCCAGGTAACATTCTAGTAAATCTTCTCTGTCTCTATTTTGTTGACATCCTTCCTATAATTCGGTGACCAAAGCTGTACACAATACTCCAAATTTGGCCTCACCAATGCCTTGTACAATTTCAACAGCAACATCTTCAGCTGAGATAAAATTTGGTAGAGTTGTGGATAGTGAGAAAAGCTGTCAACAGATTCAGCAGGATATTGAGCAGTCGAAATATGGGCAAGAAATGGTAAATGGAGGTTAACGTGGACAAGTGTGGTTTGCCCATCGGGATGTTGAATGTAAGAGGAAAGTACACAGTAAATGGCAGGACTTAGGGACATTGATGCATAGAGAGATCTCAGGATTTCAGTCTATAACTAAAAGTGGCAAGGCAAATAGATAGGGTTGTAAAGAAGGTGTATGTACATTTGCCTTCATTGATCAGAGTATTGGGTGAAAAAAAACAAATCAGGAAGTCATGGTGCAACTGTATAAAACTTTGATGAGGCCATATCTGGAGTATTATATGCCGTTCTGGTCGCTGTATTACAAGAAGGAGGTGGAGGCTTTGGAAAGGGCACAGAAGAGGCTCACCAGGACGTTGCCTGAATTAGAGGGCATGTGCTATAATGTGAGATTAAATTATTTTTCTCTGGAATATTGGAGGCTAGGAAGCAACCTAACAGAAATATGTGGAATTACGAGAGGCAGAGATAGGGTAGGTTAGCTTTATCTTTTCTCTAGGGTGGAAATATTAAATATTAGAGGGTATAGTTTTAAAAGTTAGAGAGGGAAAGATTAAAGATAATTTCTGTACGAGAGAGGTTTTGCCCCACATACAGAGAGTAGTGGGTACCATACAGCATGCTTCTGGTGGAAGTGATGGAGGCAGATACGATAGCAACGTTTTAGAGGTAGTTAGGCAGGGAATGGAAGGATATAGACCTTATGCAGGCATATGGGATAAGTCTAAATTGGCATTGTGGGCCGAGGGGCTGTTCCTATGCTGTACTGTACTACACCTATGAAATAGGCTGAGCATAACATGAAGCAGAAGCAGGGAAGGTAAGAGAGATGCCAGGTCTCTAAATGACTCAGTTCCTCAAATAATGAAGAAAGCCTGCCAACTGCAGCAACACCTGGGCATTATGCATGCACAGGATATTGTGCGGCAAGTGACATTCATGCTACAGCAGTGCCAGGAAATGGTCTTTTCCAACAACAAGAGTTCAACATATATCTGTGGCATTTAATATCTTTAATGCCATTATCAGTCCCAAGTTCCCAATCAGTAATGTACTGAAAGGTATTGGTCATTAATTAGAAATCAAGCAGGAACAGCCACACACGCATCATGGTCCTGAGTCTAGGTCAGAGGTGGGGTATACTATGGCAAATCATCCCCCAGTTGCTTGAAGCTTTTCTGTTTATCTACAAGACACAAGTTAGAAACCTTCCATTTGCATGGATGACTGCAGCTCCATTGATTGACATTCAAGGACCTAAACACCATCCAAGCCAAAGCAGTCTGCATGCTCAGTTTGCAGTCCATAACTCTAAACACCCCAGCACCAACACACCATGGCTGCAGAGTACAGCATCTACAGAATGGACTGCAGTAACTTACTGAGGATACGTTCATAGCACTTTCCAGACCTGCAACCTCCACCAAGTAGAAAGACAATGACAACAGGTATAATACAGGTCAGTTGCAAGTTTCCTTTCAACACGTACTATCCCAATTTGTAAGCATATTGGAATATTTTCATTTGTCCTTTGGTCCAAGCCTGAAATTATTAGTGCCCAGGCAGAGTGGATGTAAACTCTATTTCCCTTAACTATAATAACTAGGAAGTACATATAAAAGTAATGACTAGAAGGATTACAAATAAATCGTGAAGAATTTCTTTCTGAGATTGAAAGATATCTGATAAGCCATTGTTGCAGTTAAGCAGCATTTCAATGTGTATCTGATGAGTCAAAGGTAAACAGGTAACTGCTTGGCAGTGGGAAGAGAGCACCTTTTGGCCTTATGGCCAAGTTGGGGCTGATTGGTCTCCTTCTCAGTCTTTACTTCTTTACTGATTTATGTATCTCATTTGCAATGTTGAAAATCAGCTCTTTTTCCAACCAGCAACTGTGGAGGTACCATTTCTTTGTCATTAGTCCAAAATACTACTGTAGTCCATGTAAAATCTCTAGCTATAATTACTTTCCTATCTGCATGGCTGCACAATACAAAACAATTGCCTGCCACGTTGCTTGCATCACTGCACTGACTACACATAAAAATTACTTTGTTGGTTGTGAAGCTAATTAGGATGACCTGAAAGGCATGTGAAAAGTGCCGTTAAATGCAAATTTTAAAAAAACTGAACTTTTTGCTAATTTGAGTTTATGAATAAAAGTTTAGAGTTCAAAATCCAGGAAAGTAAACTTCTGTAAATTTGTGGTTAGACCACAGTCCGTGTTCTAAAACGACTATAAAGGAAGAAATTTAAACACGAGGAATTCTGCAGATGCTGGAAATTCAAGCAACACACATCAAAGTTGCTGGTGAACGCAGCAGGCCAGGCAGCATCTCTAGGAAGAGGTACAGTCGACGTTTTGGGCCGAGACCCTTAGTCCTGACAAAGGGTCTCAGCCCGAAACGTCGACTGTACCTCTTCCTAGAGATGCTGCCTGGCCTGCTGCGTTCACCAGCAACTTTGATATGTGTTAAAGGAAGAAATATGTCAAATTAGTACTGTGGATCAGGGACCTCTTATTCAGATGTAGGTAGTTATTCTAAGGGTTGAGAAGTTTAAAAATAATAGAAATATTCAAAATCGTGCAAGATTTAAGCAGGGTAAGTAGATGACAGAAAGGTGGGTAATGGTGAACATAAGTCAGGTGAATGGCAAAGTACAAAGAAAGAGATGAGTGAAGACTTTTTTTTAATACTCACATTAAGTTGCTAATACGATGCCACTCAACTTTCTATTGTTGTATGTGGGGAAGACGATGGTGTTGGGGGAGGGATGGGAAACATAAGGAGTTGAGAAGTCAGAATCACAGAGTGGTTACAGCAAAGAAAGAGACTATTCAGTTTTTCACCTTCATACCAGCTTTATTTAAGAGCATTTGCAAGGTTGCTTTCTTTTCTGATAAATATCCAACCCCCTTTTGAACACATCAGTTGAATCTGCCTGAACTAGTACTGAAAGTACATTTCAGACCTTAAAGACTGCCTGCCTTAAAATATTGTACCTCATGTTAGTATTGGTTCTTTTACCATTTTTCTTCATTGGCTCTTGACCCTTCGATCACTGAGAACTCTTTCTCCCTGCCCTTCATGATTTTCAATGCTTCTGTCAAATCAGCTCAGATCCACTTAATGGTACGTCTCCTTCTTGGACAGCAACTTTGAAAGTAATCCTTTCATTACTTCTCTCCTGTTATTTAGCTAATTTTCTTTCCATCCTGCAATAGCCTTCCCTTTTCTTTTCATGGCCTTCAATATTGAAGGTAAACCTATTATGCAGTATCTTTTCAAATGTCTTTGAAATATCCCTGTACATAGAACATAGAAATTTACAGCACATTACAGGACCTTCGACCCGCAATGTTGTGCCGACCATATAACCTACTCTAGAAACTGCCTAGAATTTCCCTAGCGCATAGCCCTCTATTTTTCTAAACTCCGTGTACCTTTCTAAGAGTCTCTTAAAAGACCCTATTGTATCTACCTCCACCACCGTCGTTGGCAGTGCATTCCACGCACCCACCACTCTCTGTGAAAAACTTACCTCTGACATCCCCTCAGTACCTACTTCCAAGCACCTTAAAACTATGCCTCCTCATGTTAGCCATTTCAGCCCTGGGAAAAAGCCTTTGGCTATCTGCACGATCAATGCCTCTCATCATCTTATATAATTCTATCAGGTCACCTCTCATCCTCTGCCACCCCAAGGAGAAAAAGCTGGTTCACTCAACTTATTCTCATAAGGCATGCTCTCCAATCCAGGCAACCGCCTTGTAAATCTCCTCTGCACTCTTTCTATAGCATCTACATCCTTTCTGTAGAGTAGTGACCAGAACTGAACACAGTACTCCAAGTGGGGTCTAACTAAGGTCTTATATAGTTTTAACATTACCTCATGGCTCTTGAACTCAATCCCACGGCTGACGAAGGCCATCACACCATAAGCCTTTTTAACAACACTGTCAACCTGCACAGCAGCTTTGAGTGTCCTATGGACAAGGACTCCAAGATCTTGCTGATCTTCCACACTGCCAAGAGTTTTACTATTAACATTATATACTGTCTTCAAATTTTATCTACAAAATTAACCACTTTACAGAGTAACAACACAAAATGCTGGAGGAACTCAGAAGGCCAGGCAGCATCAACGGGAAAAAGTATAGTCGACGTTTCGGGCCGAGACCTTTAGGTGCTGCCTGGCCTGCTGAGCTCCTCCAGCATTTTGTGTGAGTTGCTTGATTTCCAGCATCTGCAGAATTTTTCATGTTTGTGATTGGAACCCTTCACAGAGTAATACAGTAATAGAATAATAGAGGATGGAAACAAGCCTTTTGGTCTGCTGAGTCTGTGCTGCCAATTAAACACCCACTTGGCCAATCCTACCCCATTTTATTCTGCCCACATTACTGATTCTATCATTCATGTAGGCCAGTACGCAAGCTAGTCGAGGTAGTGTGTCTCAATTCAGGCCCACTCGGACTTCTGGATGTTCAGTATCAAGCCAGAGGCTGCAGTCTTCTTCAGGACATCGTCAACGTGCTTTAGGTGGTCCTCCCAGCTGGTGCTGAAGATGATCACATCATCCAGGTAGGCCGCACAATGCTTCTCGCATCCCCTCAGCACACGGTCAATCAGCCATTGGAAGGTTGCTGGGACTCCGCGCAGCCCGAACAGCATGACAGTGAAATGAAAGAGGCCAAGGCGAGTGCCGAATGTGGTGTATTCACAAGAGTCCTTCGCCAGCAGGATCTGCCAATAATCTTTGCAAAGATCAAGGATGGTTGTAAATGTGGCATGGCTCAACCTTTCCAGTGGCTCCTCAATCCACGGCATGGGGTAGGCAGCGAACTTAGAGACAACCTTAATTTGTCAAAAGCCAATGCAAACCCTCAGGGACCCACCAGGCTTTGGCACACTCACTAAGCGCAGTGTATGGTGGCCAAGTAAAGCAAAAGCCGACAGAGTTTGGGATATGGCAACAAACCAGAGGACCTAGGAAAAAGATCCATGTTGATACAGGAAGAACATCCAAACTCCACACAGACAACACGGGAGGTCAGGATTGCACCTGGGTTGCTGGAGCTATGACGTAATAGTACTACTAGCTGCACCAATCACATCAACCCTGCCCGTTACTTCATCAGAATTAACAAATCCCTACTGAATTTCTCTAATTCAAATGTATGCAAACGACAGTTAGTTCTGTCCCTCATTACTGTTTCTAGGACTTTACACATCATTGATGTGTAACTATTGTCTCTAAGGGCATTTCTGTATATTTAGTTATTAAAAGAATTGTGGTCACTGTTTCTTGTGTACTTCTCCAATGGTACCTGCTCCACTGGATCTGGCTTAAAACCAGGTCCAGCAATGCCACCTTCCCAGTAGGGATAAAAATGTACTGGTTGAGAGAGTCTTAGGAGCATAAAAACTTCCACCCTTCCTCCCAGCCTATGCTCCTTATGTTATTGCTGCTTCAGCCCCTGTACACACTAGTGTGGCATTTTCAATGTCTCAAATTTCCATGCTCAATATCCTTCTTACTAGGTTGGCAGTCTATTAGAACAGTTCTAATATGTAACCGTATCTTGATTGTTTCTTACCCCTAAATGGACAGACGCTGCCCCTTATTGTTCCACGATATCCTCTCTCCCCAGCAATGTAAAATTATTCTTATTCAATACCATGACTCCCTTGCTTGCTTCAGCCCATTCCATCCATGACGACCATCAAGTACACATCAATACTGATCCCAGCACCTGGTCTGTAGTTTCTACACTTCAGTGATGTAAATGCCTGTTACTGTGCTATTATCACCTACACAGGCAATGCATTCCAACTCCAACAATCCTCAGGGGGGAAAAGTCATCATCATATTCTCTCTACATCTCTTTCTCCTTACCTTAAATCTGTCCCCTCTAGTTATAGATACCTTGGCTGCAGCAAAAAAATTACTTTTATCTACACTAACTATGCCCCAAGTGTTCTCAGTCTTCTGCACTCCAAGGAAAACAAACCATCCTATGCATTTTCTCCTTTTAACTGGGACACTTCACCACAAGAAACATCCTGGTAAATCTCCCCTGCATACTGGCAATCACAAGACCATAAGACATAGAAAGAGACTTAGGCCACTCGGCCCATCAATAGTGCTTTGCCATTCCATCTTGGCTGATTTATTATGCCTCTTAACCCCATTCTCCTGCCTTCTTCCCATAACCTTTGGCACCCTGACTAATTAAGATCTATCCACCTCCACTTTAAATATACACAATGATTTGGCCTCCACAGTTGGCTATGGTAATGAATTCCACAGATTCACTACCCACTGACTAAAGAAACTCCTCTTCATCTCAGTTCTAAATGGAATCCCTCTATTCTGAGGCTATGCCTGCTGGTCCTAGATTCACCCACTATAGGAAACACGTTCTTCACATCCACTCTATATAGACCCTTCAATATTCAATAGGTTTCAATGAGCTCCTCCCTCATTCTTACAAACTCCAACGATTACAGACCTAGAGTCGTGAAACACTCCTCATACTTTTTCATTCCTGGAATTATTCTCATGAATCTCCTCTCGACTTTCTCCAATGCTAGCATAGCTTTTCTTGGATAAGGGGCCCAAAACTGCTCACAATACTCCAAGTGTGGCTTGACCAAGGCCTTATAAAGCTTCAGCATGATTACCTTGCTCTTGTATTCTAGTCCCTTCAAAATGAATGCTAGCACTACATTTGCCTTCCTTACCACTGACTTAATATGCAAGTTAATCTTTTGGGAATACTGCATAAAGACTCCCAAATCCCTTTGTACCTCTGATTTTTGAATTTTCTCCTTGTTTATAAAATAGTCCATGTCTTTATTCCTTCTATTCATCATGTCCTTTCTAAAATGTGGTCACTATATAGAACAGTACAGCACAGAAAAAAGACCTTAAGACCATCTTTCTTGATTAACTGGAATATTTAGAAACCTTTTTTTCTTGTAGCTTGATCTGTTATTACCACAAAATCGTAAAACAATGTGGATAATGGGGGCCTGAAACCAAAGAACCACCTATCTACCTCTTGAATTGTTGAATCCTTCAAAACAATTGCTTTCTTCTCTACCTGAAGAACAGAACCTTCCTCCTATATCCCTTAGTTTTTGAATTCACAAGTCTGATACATGTTTGCTCTTTCCCCACTTCTGCCTGCATGCCATTCTTTGGCTCAGAGTCTTCACCCCAGACTGCAGACTTGTTGTCCTTCAGAATTCCACCGCAACTCCTCTTTCTGGCTGGATCCATTTCTAGATTTATAGATTCCATTCCTTCTCCGAGATGAGCTGCGAGCCAGGCTGTTGAGCCTCATCTGCCTGGAGCGATTGATTTTAAGTAACCAGTAACCTGGCTTTGCCCCTTCTCCTGTCAGCAGACACGGTCCACCAGGCTTAGTAGCTAAACCACACCAGAAGGCAAGGAGCTGGACTTGACTGTCAGAGGCTATTTGAGGCACACACATTGGGAGCATTTACTAGGTAGTGGGGGCTTATCCCCATTTCCACCCCCCAGCTATGATAACCTTAAGGAACTGAACAGTAAACCATAGAATAAAAGGAAGGGGGGAGGAGTACCAGCGGAAAGAATGTGTGGGTGATGAGCAGATAGAGAGGCTGGGGAGGGGGATAGAGTGATTAGGATCAGAGAGACTGGGGGAGGCAAGAACTAAGGGGGAAAGGGGAATGGTTACCAGAAGTAATCAATTTCGATGCTATCCGATTGGAGTCTACCAAGGAGAAATACGTAGTGCTGTTGCTCTAATCTGCATCTATCCTCAACTTGATAGCAGAGGAGGTCTTGGACAGACATGTCGGTGTGCGACTGGGAAGTAGAATTAAAATGTTACAGCAGCCATACTGAAGGTGCTCATCAAAGTTGGCTAGCATGAGAGGACACAGTTTTAAGGTGCTTGGAAGTAGGTACAGAGGAGATATCAGGGTTAAGTTTTTTTTACACAGAGAGTGGTGAATGCATGGAATGGGCTGCCTGAGATGGTGGTGGAGGTGGATACGATAGGATCTTTTAAGAGACTCCTGGACAGGTACAGGGAGCTCAGAAAAATAGAGGGCTATGGGAAACCCTAGGTAATTTCTAAGGTAAGGACACGTTCGGCACAGCTTTGTGGGCCGAAGGGCCTGTATTGTGCTGTAGGTTTTCTACGTTTCTATGATTCTATTTATTTACTGCTTATGTCTTAATTTTCCATTATCCATTAACTCTGCCTCAGCCGATTCTGAGCTCCACTCAATACTGTCCAATCCCAATATTGTCATCAAACCCACTCATTAGGGAGATGGCACTGTTTGATGAACTGATGTTTGCCTTTTGGCGGTCGATTGTCAGCTCTCAGACATTGTTTCACACTTCCATTGGACATGACCCCACTGTTCAACATCAGGTCATTGACCTCAAAAAGTCATACTTTTCCTCAAGAGATCTTACTTCCTCAGCCTTCAGTCTCATGGCTCCCTAACCCTACACTTTGAAGTTCAAGTTCAGTTTATTGTTATTCAACTGTACACATGTATACTGCCAAAAGAAACAACGTTCCTCTGGACCAAGGTGCACAGTACAGTACATATAACTCACCCCACACAACAAAAAGTAATGTTACTGTGGTAAACCATATATATATGTTGTAACTGGGTTACCTGTCTGGACACACCCCTCTGCTGACTGCTCCTGTGGCTCCTCCAACAGTCCCCTGAATAAAGGCGATTGCGCCATTGCTCCTCCTCTCAGTCCAGGGGCAGATACTCAGCATGCTGGAGGTCACATTTTACTGCTAATGAAAGCCTTTCAGTATTTACTCTACTTCCAGTCTTTTGGAGCTAGTGATAGTGCATCAGTTACCAGTTCCCATCTCCTCCCCAAGTTCCACAATTAGGACAGCCCTGGTAGACTCATCATTTCAGCTTGCTCTTGTCTCATTGAGTTTACTTAAATCCACCTTGACTCTACTCTCTCCCTTCCTGTCTTGCCCAATCTATATGCAAGCCCTTTGAGTTACTTTGATGGTTTTCATATCCCAACAGGCTCATCTTCACCATGGACATCCAACCTCTCAATATCTCCAACCCACACCAGGATAGTCCAAAAGAAGTGCAACCAGTTCCCACCCATCCCCATCATCATTATTTGCCTGACAGAACTTTTCTTACATTGAATAACTTCTCCAGTCACTTAAACAGACATGGGTCTAAGTTTAGCCATCTTCGTGGGATACATGGAGCCATTAATTTTTCAGCCCTACGAGGGCCCTTTTCTTCACCTCTTTATAAAGACATTAATGATTTATTGACGCTGCTTCCTGTCCTTAAAGGGATCTCAAAAGCGTAATTGCCTTTGTTGGTAATTTCCATCCTGTTGTTGCTTTCACGTGATCACGTACCTGGCTCTTCCTTCACCTTCCAACTTCTCTTCAAAATAAGGATAGAACAGAAACCAATATTTCTGAGAATCCAACGTATTCCCACAGGTGACATATGGGAGGAGACTGCACCTCTTCCTGTCCTGATTCTTCAAAGGATTCCATTTAATACTCCCAGTTTCTCTACCTCAGTCATAGCCATTCTCATGACAAAACCCTGAACAGCAGCATTTCAGAGATATCTTCTTTTCTTCCTTAGCCATTACTTCTACTCAATAACATTTAACAAGGTTCTTAATTGCTTATATTTCATTTCCTGCCTTCTGTTCTCAATCCATCTGCCCTCACTAGCTTTCACATGGCACAGATCATGTGGCATAACTTCTCCACCTTGAACCACTGTTAGAAAGACATCACCATTTCTCTCCCTTTCAGCATATTAAGCACCTATTCCCCCTACTAGTTTGATCAATCACTCAAGACTTTTTCCTCATATAACTACAAGACATGCAAAACTTCCCCCAGCCACTGTTTAGCAACCAAAATACTCCTTGCTGATGAAGCAGCAATGTACTTGGACTTTTAAGAGTGATCCTGACCTTGCATTTGCCTGTCACTTTTATCCTCCATCCCACTGCCACTCTGACCTCTGGTCCTTGGTCTACACCAGGGGTTCCCAACCTTCTTTATGCCATTAAGGAGTCATGGACCACAGGTTGGGAACTCCTGGTCTAGAAAATGATTCAACAAATTTCAAAGTAACCTCAAGGAATAGCATCACAGCTTCCATCTAGGCAGTTGTAGACCTTGAGACTCAAGGGGCCATAAACAATTTCAGAAAACTAGTTTTTCCTGTTTGTAATGGAACTGGCCAGTTATCTACAGCATTTTTAGTAGGATTAAGGAAAACCCCAAGGCATTCTACACGTACGTGACAAACAGGAGGATGAATAAAGTGAAGGTAGGATTGATCATCGATAGAAGAGGATGCATCTGCCTGGAGTCAGAGAAGGTGGAAGAGGTTCTTAATGAATACTTTGCTTCAGTATTCACCAGTGAAAGTGTTCTTGACGTTTATGAGGACAGTATAAAATTGGCTGATACGCTAAAGCATATCGACACTAAGAAAGAGGAAGTGCTGGAATTGAAGAACATTAGTATAGATATGTCCTCAGGACCAGATGGGATATACCCCAAGTTAACTACAGAAAGCAAGGGGATAGATTGCTGTGCCTTTGGTAATGACCTTTGCGTCTTCAGGAATAGTACCAGATGATTGGAGGGTAGAAAATGTTATTCCTTTGCTCGAGAAAGGGAGTAACCCTGGAATTTCAGTGAATCTTCCTTCACTGATGGGGAAGATTCTTAAGAGACATCATTTGGAAAATATAGTCTGATTAAGGATAGTTAATATGGCTTTGTAATGGGAAGGTCGTGCCCTACAAGCCTGATTGAATTAACTGAGAATGTGACAAAGTACACTGATGATGGTAGAGATGTAGATGTAGTATATATAGATTATAGTAAGGCATTTGATAAGGTTACCCATGATAGGCTCATTCAGAAAGTCAGGAGAATGGGATCCAGGGAAAATTGGCTGCACGGATTCAAAACTGGCTTGCCCATAAAAAGCAGAGGGTGGTTGTAGATGGGGCATATTCTGCTTGGAGTTGGTGAACAGCAATGTTCCACAGGGACCTGTTCTGGGGCACTGCTCTTCGTGATTTTTATAAATAACTTGGATGAGGAAATGGAAGGGTAGATTAGTAAATTTGCAGATGACATTAGTTTGGTGGAGTTACAGATAGTGTAGAAGACTGGTAGGTTACAACAGGACACTGATAGGATACAGAGCTATGCTAAGAGTAAATGGAGTTCAACACAGAGAAATGTAAAGTGATTTACTGTAGAAAGTCAAATTTAAATACAAGGTTAATGGCATGATTGTTGGCAGTTTGGAGGAACAGAAGATGTTGGGGGCCACATCCAATGATCCCTCAAGGTTGCCGCACGAGTTGATAGGATGATTAAAAGAGCATATGGGATGATGTGCTTCATTAGTCGGGGGATTGAGTTCAAGAGCTGTACGGTAATTTTGCAGCTCTATAAAGCACTGGCTTGACCACACTTGGAATATAATGCTCAGTTTTGGTCACCTCATTATCTGAAAGATGTAGAAGCTTTAGAATCAGAATCAGAATTTGCTTTAATTACTTAAATTAAATAAGCAATGCAAAAAAAGTAGTGAGGTAGTGTTCGTGGGTTCAATGTCCATTCAGAAATCTGATGGCAGAGGGGAAGAAGATGTTCCTGAATTGTTGAGTGTGTGCCTTCAGGTTCCTGTCTCTTCTTCCTGATGGTAACCACAAGAAGAGGGCATATCCTGGGTGATGGGGGTCCTTAATGATGGATGCTGCCTTTTTGAGGCATTGTTACTTGAAGATATCCTAGACACTACAGAAGCTAGTTCCCATGATGGAGCTGACTGAGTTCACAACTTTCTGCAGCTGCTTTTGATCCTGTGCAGTAGCCCCCCACCCAATACTAGACGGTGACATAACTAGTTAGAATACTCTCCACAGTACATCTGTAGAAATTTACGAGTGTCTTTGGTGACACCAAATTTCCTCAAACTCCAAATGAAATATAGTTGCTGTTGTGCCTTCTTTGTAACTACATCGATATGTTGGGTCCAGGATAGATCTGTAGAGATGTTGACTCCCAGGAACTTGAAACTGTTCACTTAATCCACTTTTGATTCCTCTACGAGGACTGGTGTGTGTTCCATTGGTTTAGCCTTTCTGAAGTTCACATTCAGGTCTTTGATCTTACTGACATTGATTGCAACGTTGGTGCTGTGACACCACTCAACTAGCTGATATATCTCACTCCTATACACCTTCTTGTTACTATCTGAAATTCTGCCAACAATATTTGTGTCACCAACAAGTTTATAGATGGTGCAGAGGAGATTTATCAGGATGTAGCCTAGATTAGAAAGCATGTCTTATGAAGATAGGTTGAGCAAGTTAAGGCTTTTTTCTTTGGAGTGAAAAAGGATGAGAGATGACTTTATAGAGTTGTACAAGATGATAGGATGCATAGATCAAGTATATAGCCAGAAATTTTTTCCCAGGGTAGAAATGGCTAATACCAAGGGGGCATAATTTTGAGGTGATTGTTGGTAAATATAGGGGGGATGTCAGAGTCGAGTTTTACACAGAGAGTAGTGAGTGCATGGAACACCCTTCCAGTGGTGGTGGGAGAGGCAGACACATTAGGGGTATTTAAGAAACTCTTAGATAGACACATGGATGATAGAAAAATGGAGGGCTATGCAGGAGGGAAGGGTTAGATTCATCCGAGAGTAGGTTAAAGATTGTGGGTAGAAGGGCCAGTGAAGTGCTGTAGTGTTCTATGCTCTACTAGTCATAGAGTGTAGCAACACAGGAAAATGCCCTTCAGCCCACTACATCCATCGACACTAATCCTATTTGCCAGCATTAGGCCTCTATCCTTCTATGCCTTGCCTGTTTAAGAGTCTGTCTAAATGTCTCTCTAATTGTAACTGATTCTATCTTGTCAGCACGTTCCAAATATCAATCCCCCTCAGTGTGAAAAAAACGTAACCGTCAGATCCCCTTTAAAACACCTTCACTCATTTAAATCTCTGCCCTTTTATTTTTGATGCACGACTATGGAAAAATGATTTTGATTATCTATCCTGTCTATGCGTCTCATTACCTTACATACTTCCACCAAGTCACTTCAGCATCCTTCATTTCAAAGAAAACAAGCCCAGCCTATTCAATCTCTTCCCATGACTAAAGTCCTCCAATTTGGGCAACAGTCAGGACATCCCAGTTTTAATTCCACTTCCCAGCTCTGTCCTCAGGCTCCTCCACTGCCACACTGAAAACAGATGCAGACTGCAGGAGCAACACCTCTTATTCTGTCTTGGCAATCTCCAACCCGATGGCATGAACATTGATCTCACGAGCTTCTGATAAGCATTCCACTCTGTTTTGCCCCTCCCATCTGAGTTTTCCCTTGCTGAGTTCCTTCAGCATTTTGCATGTGTTGATCTAGATTTCTAATATATGCGGTATCAGTGCTGCATCCTGGTGAGCTTCCTCTGTACTCTCTCCAGTGCAATTACATCCTTGCCTATGTGGAGAGTAGACATTACAGTCTAACTAGTGTTTTAAAAGTTGCAATATAAAGGTCACATCTTGTATTCTACACCCTAACTAAGCACGCCATGTGCCTTCTTAACCACCCTGGAGATTTGTTTTGTCACTTTCAGAGATTCATGGACTTGGATGCCTATATCTCTTTTTGTTCATCATTATTCCTCTACCAATTACCGTAGATATCCTATCCTTATTTGACTTCCCAAAATACATCACATCACACTTGACAAGATTAAATTCCATCTTCCAATGCTCTGCCCAACTTTTCAACTGAATTGTAACCTTAGACAACCTTCTTTGTTATCCACATCACCCCTGATTTTCATGTCATCCACCAGTTTACTAATCATTCTTTCGACATTCATATCCATATAATCACAACAGCAAAGGTCCCAGCACAGAATCCCGTGGTTCACCACTGGTCAAAGACTTCCAATCAGAAAAACACTGTCTCCCATCCAATTAGCCAGCTCTCCAACTCAGATTTTCTACCACTGCTGGTGCTGCCTGGCGTGCTGGGTATTTCCAGCATTCTCTTTTATTTCCAATTTGTAGCACTGTGGTTCCAGCATGATTCCATCTCCTTCAGACAGATCAGCTGGTCTCTCAGTTGGCATTACTGCCATTTAGTTTTTCTCTGTATTTCAAAGTTCAAAAAGTTCAAAGTAAATTTTATCATTAGAGTACGTATATGTGACCACGTACAACCCTGAGATTCTTTTTCCTCTGGACATATTCAGCAAATCTATGGATCAGTAGCCTCAACAGGATCAATGAAAGATCAAGAGCATAGAAGAACACGAACTGTGCAAATGAAAACGTAAATAAAGAGCAATAAATAACAAGAACATGAGTTAACAAGATAAATGGTCCTTAAAGTAAGATCATTGGTTGTGCGACCAATAGATGAGTGTAGTTATCCCCTTTTGTTCAAGAGTCTGATGGTTGAGGGGTAGTAACTGTTCTTGAACCAGCTGGTACAAGTCCTGAGGCACCTGTACCTTCTACCTGTTGGCAGCAGCGAGAAACGAGCACGGCCACCCTATCATGAATCTTCCCTTTGTTCTCCTTACCTTTCTGCAACCTAAAACAAGCTTTTTTACTAACTTTTCCTTGCTCTGAAGAAAAGTAGTTGATCTGAAATGCTAACTCTGTCTTTCACAGATAGCTGCCGGGGCATTTCCACTACTTTCAACTTTTATTGCAATCTGCATTAATTACTTGGATGAAGGGACAAATTGGACTATATCCAAAGCTTAGTGACAGAAAGCTGAGTAGACAGAAAGAAGCTGAGAATGGATTTAGCCAGATTTAGTGAATGGTCAAGGCAGCAGATAAATGATGATGTGGGAAAACGTGAGGCTATTCACTTCACAGGAACAACTGGCATTCCAATTTTTTTTTATGTGTGAGATACTATTAATGATGGTTTTGTTCAAGAAAAAGAAAAAGGGAGGGGCTGAAGTACAAATAAGAAAGTCTTGCAAGAAGATTTTGGTGAGACATAGCTGGAATTCTGCTTATGGATTTGGTCGCAACCCCAAATAATATATAAAATTACGACAAGTTCCAAAACCAAAGAACTGATTGTGGACTTCAGAAATGGTAAGACAAGGAAAACCAGTCCTCAGAGAGGGATCAGAATTGGAAAGGGCAAGTAATTTCGACTTCCTGGATCAATATTTCTTAGGATCTATCCTCGACCTAACACATCGATAGAGTTACAAAGAAGGCACAACATTGGTTATATTTCATTAGGAATTTGGGAGTTTTGGTATGTCACCAAAGACAATCATAAATTTAAAAAAATGTACTGTGGAAAGCATTCTAACTGGCTGCATTACCATCTGATATGGGGGTGGGATGGAGTGGCGGCACCATACACAATCAGAATAAACTGTAGAAAGTTGTGAACTTGGTTAGGTCTGTCATGGGCACGACCCTCCACTGTATCCAGGACATTTTCAAGGAGCAGTGCCTCAAAAGGTGACATCCAGCATTAAGGAGCCTCATCACCCTCGCTGTCATTGCTACCAGCAGGAAGGAGGCACAGGAGTCCGACGGCACACACTCAACGATTCAGGAACAGCTTCTCCCCCACCTCCGGTACAGGAGTCCGACGTCACACATTCAACGATTCAGGAACAGCTTCTCCCCCACCTCCGGTACAGGAGTCCAACGTCACACATTCAACGATTCAGGAACAGCTTCTCTCCCCCCCGGCACAGGAGCCCGACGTCACACATTCAACGATTCAGGAACAGCTTCTCTCCCCCCGCCACGGCACAGGAGCCCGACGGCACACACTCAACGATTCAGGAACAGCTTCTCCCCCACCTCCGGTACAGGAGTCCGACGTCACACATTCAACGATTCAGGAACAGCTTCTCCCCCACCTCCGGTACAGGAGTCCAACGTCACACATTCAACGATTCAGGAACAGCTTCTCTCCCCCCCGGCACAGGAGCCCGACGGCACACACTCAACGATTCAGGAACAGCTTCTCCCCCACCTCCGGTACAAGAGTCCGACGTCACACATTCAACGATTCAGGAACAGCTTCTCTCCCCCACGGCACAGGAGCCCGACGTCACACATTCAACAATTCAGGAACAGCTTCTTCACACCCCCCGGCACAGGAGCCCGATGGCACACATTCAACGATTCAGGAACAGCTTCTCTCCCCCACCACCCCCAGCACAGCCATCCAATTTCTGAATGGACATTGAACGCATGAACACTACCTCACTATTTTTTACTTCTATTTTTGCACTACTGTATTTAACTAATATATGGATAATGAAATTCATGTTTTTTTCTATCATTATGCATTGCATTGCATTGTATTGCTGCTGCAAAGGCAACAAATTTCATGACATATACCGGTGATAATAAACCCGATTTTGATTCTGGGTACTCACAAGCCAGGGAAGTATACAGAGAAAAGTTAGCATTTCAGATCAATTACAGTTATCCATGAGAACTCATTAATTTGGAACCTGTGTATCTTTCTCCATAGATATTGCTGAAATTTTTCAACAACTTCTGTTTTGATTTCATATTTCCAGCATCGACAGTATTTTGCTTCAGTATTCTGTTCTTGCCCAGGAGGCAGTAAGGTGAAGGATCATTAGATCTGACTCCTAGTATGAGCAGACTGTTCTCTGACAATAGATAGTTCAGTCAGGATAGGTCTATATCCTTTGTAGATTAGGGAAAATAACTTCAGTGAAATGGTCAAGATTCTGAAAAATGGATGTTGAGAAACAATAAAAATCTGGAACCTGGAGGTATTTGTTGCAAAGGCCAGTTTTATAGCCCTCCAATAACTACCCTTAAGAAGGTGGTGATTAGCTACCCATTTTAACTACTTGTTCTTCAAGTACTCCTACAGTGCTGTTAAGTAGGGAGTTATAGGATTAGACCCAGCAACAATAAAAGGACCACTAATATATTTCCAAATCAGGGCAGTGCGGTGTGGAAACTACTGGTGGTTGAACTGCTGCTCTTGTTCTGCTTTGTAATAGAGGTGATGGGTCTGGGAGTGCTGATAGAGTAACATAACTGCACACACTGCAGCCAATGGTGGGAGGGAATGTATGTTTAGAGTAGTGCAAGGGTGTCAATTAAACAGACCTGGTTACAGATGAGGGAGTCAGACAGTTAGGACTGAGATCCGCAGGGATTTCTTTGCATTAGAAGGTTTTGAATGTCTCAGAGGGTTTTGTAAGAGCAGTCAGTATCAACTTCAGCCTTGAGAAAAATCTATTTTAGAGTCTGAGCAAGTTAAGGATCATATTGTTTCGTGGATTTGTGGTAGATTAATTGTAATCAAAGTGAGGACCAAAGTGACATGGTCTAATCCTGCTCCGAGTTCTTACGCTGATGGGCCATTTGGATCTAAAAGTCAACCCTGCCATTCAAAAAGATTGCAGTTGACCTTCTACAATCTTTTGATTGGCATTTTCCTCAAGCCCTCCAATATCACAAATTGGTCCATCAATAACAACCTCCACAACCCTCCAGAATAAATAATTCCAAAGATTTACTATCTACTGTATGGAAGTCTCATCTTATTTCAGAGCAACATCACAAAAAAAAATGGCAGAACTCAGCATCTACACAGAGCAATAACCAGTCAATATTTTGGGCCAAGACCTCCCCCTACACCTCCTCCCCTACCACTATTCAGGACCCTGAACAGACCTTCCAGGCAAGGTGACACTTCACCTTTGAGTCTGTTGGGGGTCATCTATTGTATCCAGTGCAGCCTCCTCTACATCGGTACAAAAGGCAGGATTTCCCAGTGACCACCCATTTCAATTCGGCAGATGAGATCCTACAGATGCTGAAAATCCAGAGCAACACATACAAAATTGCATACAGAAATCAATATGCAAACACGAGGAAATCTGCAGATGCTGGAAATTCAAGCAACACACACAAAATGCTGGTGGAACGCAGCAGGCCAGGCAGCATCTATAGAAAGAGGTAGAGTCGATGTTTCGGGCCGAGACCCTTCGTCAGGACTAACTGAAAGAAGAGATAGTAAGAGATTTGAAAGTGGGAGTCGGAGGGGGAGGGGGAGATCCAAAATGATAGGAGAAGACAGAAGGGGGAGGGATGGAGCTAAGAGCTGGAAAGTCGATTGGCAAAAGGGATACCAGGCTGGAGAAGGGAGAGGATCATGGGATGGGAGGCCTAGAGAGAAAGAAAGGGGGAGGGGAGCATCAGAGGAAGATATAGTGAGGGGGACAGAGGGAGAAAAAAGAGAGAAGGGGGAAATAAATAAATAAAGGATGGGGTAAGAAGGGGAGGAGGGGCATTAATGGAAGTTAGAGAAGTCAATGTTCATGCCATCAGGTTGGAAGCTACCCAGACAGAATACAAGGTGTTGTTCCTCCAACCTGAGTGTGGCTTCATCTTGACAGTAGAGGAGGCCACAGATGGACATACCGTTCCCATTCTGATGTGATCCATCCCTCCCCCTCCTGTCTTCTCCTATCATTTCGGATCTCCCCCTCCCCCCCACTTTCAAATCTCTTAATATCTCTTCTTTCAGTTAGTCCTGACGAAGGGTCTCGGCCCGAAACGTCGACTGAACCTCTTCCTATAGATGCTGCCTGGCCGGCTGCGTTCACCAGCATTTCGTGTGTGTTACAGAAATCAATGTTCATGTCATCAGGTTGGAGGCTACCAAGGTGAAATCTGGGCTATTGCTTATCCAACCTGAGACAGGTTGTGGTAGTACAGGAAGCCATGGACCAACATGTCAAAATAGGAATAAAATTAAAATGGTTGGCCACTGAGAAATCCTGCTCGGAGTTGCTAGACAAAGTGGTTTCACCAATGTAGCAGACACCACACCAGGAGCACCAGATAGAGTAGGTGAGTGTCATCTAGTGTATCTACCCACTTATCCCTGCAAGTGGAAGAAATGCTGCACCCGTCCATTCACCTTCTCTCTCACCTCCATTCAGGGCCCCAAACAGTCCCTCCAGGTGAGGCAACACTTCACCTGCAAATCTGTCAGGGTCATCAATTGAATGTGGTTGGGGGAGGCAAAACTCAGTGAAAACGACTAATATGAAAATTAGGGGGCGGAATCTTGTGAAGATAGACATCAAGTTGACCAACAAGAAACAGGGACCGTAATGATCGCCACAGGAACGTGTCCAACCGGAATTGGCAACTCCAGCTGAGACAAACCCACAACGTTTTTTTGTTGACCGATATAATAATAAACATTCAAAATGCGCACAGATAAATATAATAATTTGGTTCGGCACAGTTACGACCGTGCCTGCCGAGCCGTCGCTTCTTACCTCCCGGCACCACAAGCGCCATTTTGCACTCTACCCCCTTCCCTAAAGGACGCAATTCCAGATGACGCAAACCACTCGCGTGCGTCCTGACGTCACGGAACCCATGACGTTCCCGGAATGCGCGCATGCGGTTCGGTCTCGGGTAAGGCGCGACGTAATGAGCTGCAGGGCGTTGCCTGTGTTCTCTGTTCCCTTTAGTTTTCCAGACCGCCCCCCCCACCACGTTTCTCAAAGGAATTGCAAAGTTAGAAATAAATACCCGAAGATGTAAAATAAAATGAAACGATGTAAGATTAGAAATCTACTGGAAACACCCAACAGCTCAGACTCTCTGTGGAGAGTGAAATAAGCCATGTTTGAAGGGAAAGAGTGGAGAGGATAAAGGAAGTTTCTATCTTAGGGTGGAAACCACTAAAAAAGGTCAGAGTTTCATGCCCATGACTATTTTTAAATCTTACTTCCGCTCTGATCCCAGACAACCTGGAGGAACACCATCTCATCATTTGTCTAGGCCAATATTCTTCATTGTGCAGTCCATGAGCTGTTGGAAGCATATGAAGTGTGGCCCTCTGGAGCTGAGACTGGAGAGTGGGATCAGGAGATCTGAACATGGCTGGATGCAGGCCATTTGTGCTCAGACACAGGATGTGTGGGCGGTACAGAGTGCGTAGGATGCCGAGAGCAGTATTGTGGTGGAAAGGAGTCACAGGGGTAGTGTCACACAGTGAGGGAGACGCCCTCCTTTTCTCCTGTCTCTAATGTGCATAAATACACTGGAAATAGAGAGTGAAACTAGATTAATAAAGGGTGAGGGAAAACAGGAGACAGTGAGGAGGAGAACAGTGAGTGTGGAAAAGCAACATAGTGAGGAAGTGTGTGTCCAGGAGAGAGAAGAATGGATTCACAGCAGATCAGTGAAAGAATCAGAAATACCAAGCACATAGAAGGAGAGAAAGTGTAAAAACAGCCAATGAAAGGGAGAAAGAGGGAGATGGCAGGAGGGGAAGAATGATACATGAAAAGAGAGCAGGCACACAATGAAACAAGAGTGAGTATGAAATAAAAGCAGATACCAGAGAGAGTGGGATAGAACAGTTTATTAAAGAGTGGAAAAACAATGTGTTAATTCAGTTGTTAATGTGGTTCACATAAAAGGTTTTCTGACAAGTGGACCCACTTGGAATAGTGAGCCTCACCTTTAAGACGACCAACTTTTTCAGCTGGTGTCAGAAACAAAGGGTTCTGTTATAAAAGAAACAAGCTGCTATTTCTTGATGGTAGCAAAGAGTACGGTACTTGTGTTTTTGGACTGACAACCTTAAATAATGAGATATTAGCTGTGTTTAACTCAGTAGATACTGCCTGGGCTTTCTGGCTTTGGCAGTTCATTGCCTTTCAGTCCCTAGCCAGTTGAAACGTAACCGTTTTTCTGTCTCCATAGAAACTGATCTTTTCCCAATATTTCCCTTTATTTCAGATTTCCACCAAATGCCGTGTTCCATATTTCACAGTTCCAGTACATTTTTGTTGCTTCTCTTTCTTCCTTCTTCTTGATTTACATCTCCTCCAGACAGATTAGTTACTAGATGCTCTCTCAGAGGACATCAATCTAATGTCCATTCTGTCTTGGTAACTTACTGCAGACGTTCTATTTGCTGTCTTCATCCCTCCACCATCCCTGCAAATTAAAACATGCATTGTTTCTAAAGTGTCCGACGGAAGGTCATCAACTTGAAACGTTACCGCGTATTTGCAGCATTTACTGGTTATATTCTAGGTTCTGCAGTTCCCTGCATTTCAGGTTCCTTAAGGTTGTTACAGCCAGGGTTGGTAATGGGGACAAGCTCCCACTACCTATTAAATTCTCTCGATGGCGTGCTCCTCATACAGCCTCTGACAATCAAGTCCAGCTCGTGGCCTTCACGTGTGGTTTAGCTACTGAGCCCGGAGAAACTGTTTCTACTGACAGGAGAAGGTGCAAAGACGGTTTACTGGCACCTTAAAACCAGTCGCTTCGGGCAGGTGGAGCTTGTCAGCCATGGCTGGCAGCTCATCCAGGAGGAGGAAAACTCTGATCTCAAACCTCCGCTGTCTTGCGGTTAAACCCACTCACGGGGAAGGCTTCGGGAGTAAACCCCGAGGGAAAAATCTGGAGCTGCAGTCCCGAAGGCAATCCTACGTTGAGTTCAACGCTGACTGGCACCTCCTGTGATGCTGCTGGTACCAGACTGTATCGGTCTCAGCCATTCCTTCGGGTTTATCAGATGTGTGGAAAAAAGGGAGCTTGCTACATGGGCAACAGCTTGCTCTCCATATCGTACTGCCCAGGCTTGCGTATCTAGGCAGCTAGGATACAATATCCATGGTCAATTCTTGTCCACAGAGGTCTCACTCACTCTGCAGCGAGCCCTTATAAAGGCTGCAATAAATACACAAATCGCAGCAGAAAGTACTAAATATTGTAGCAGTAATGTAGTAAATGAGAAAGATCTGTTTGCATTTTGAGAAAACTTTTGCAAGTAGTATCTAGCGATCCCAAAACATGAACTTCTTTCAAAGGCTATCAACCCTTCTTATTCTTCTATTTTGGGTTTTAAATAGTTATCATTTGCAATTAAGTGGACCCACAAATTCGACCTAAACAAAAGCAAGTACATTCTAACAAAGTGCTGAAAAATCATCTAAGTGTATGTTGATTGCACAGAGGGTGTAGTTGTTGCAGATTTGAGGTGGATCCTGGTGATTAGAGAAGCTGGAGTTTAATGGAATAAATCACAATGTTCGTGCACATCGTCCTGACAAGATCCTGCTTCCTACTCACCTAAACCTAGACTAAACACTGAGATGTTGGCTTGCTGGTTTGGTAGAATTCTGCCTCCTGTAGCTAGCTATTAGGAAAGCTAAAGTTATTGATCCTGTGCCTCACCACAAATACCATTATTGATAAAACTCATTCATTCATCTCCATCAATAACCAGTGTCTGAGCCTTAACCTTCCTGCTGCCAGACCTAACAAACTCTCACTTTATCTGGTAAATAATGATCAGAGACAGTATATAAGTTTTTATGTTTAAAATATATAATTAGAGATCCCACTTTTCCAGCAGCATATTATTTTCTTTTTAAAGAGTTTACGTTTGAGTAATCTAAGGAATATGAGATTTGCATTGAAGAAAGAATTTGAGATAGTCTTAAAGAGAATGTTGTTCAGACTCCTGTCATAAAAGCTCAACTTTATTTCCAGAGAAAAAGAGAATAAAAGTAGACAAGTCTGTTTTATAGTTGATGTTCAGCATTAATACAGTAGGCCGAAGGGCCTGTTTCATAACTCTATCTATATCCATGTCTCTCCTTAATATGCGGTCTTGGTTCAATGTTCTACACTGTGGGAAAGACCAGCTATCTTTACTTCTATAACTTCTCCTGTCCTTCCCAGACATCCCAGCCTGTAAAAACTCACTTCAGGGAGGTAGCACCATCAATTTGCGGGAGACTTCCAGAACTTCTGGGAGAGGTGGGATATCTGTGATAGAGTAGCTCCTTAGCAGCTAGCCAGTTAGTTTAAATAATGTTAGCTATGCTAATAAACGAATGACACCTGTTAAATTCACCTCAACATGCCTTTTACAGTCTTAACCCACCATGGCAATAGAAAAGTCACTGTTGCAAACAGTGCAGTGAGCAACACTGTCATTATTTTTGACCCCTATTAAGCAGGGGTACACTTTAGGGTAGTCTGGGGTGACGTACGTTTTATACTTTCTTTTTTTGGAACACTCTGCCATGGTGCTCTCTCCCGCTCGCTCACTCACAAAAAAATCGATTTCTGGGATATTGTATATAATTTGTGGGCATCAGGGAGCCACTATAAATATGCGGGAGATTCTCGGAACTTCCGGGAGAGGTGGGATGTCTGCCTTCCTCTCCAGCTTTAGGCTGTATCTTGCTGAAAGCCTTGTTCGGGCTAATGTCTTCAGCCTTGACTGTTCCAGTTATCCTCTGACATTTCCCGTCCTCAATAAACATCGTCTTATTCAGCACTGCTTCCTCTATCACATCATAGTCCTACTTCTAATAGCTTTGTACTCACTGAACAAAATTAAATCTTTAGCATTGAATTTAAAGGTTTTTTTCCTTGACTAAACCAAGGCTATTTCATCTTTGTTACCCTGTTTGCCTCATCCTCTCCCTCCCACTAAACAATTCATTCCTTTTTGTTCTGTGTATTCTTTCCTCGACAATAGTTGTTACGTCATCTTATTGCTTTATCTTGCCTCTCCACTTCTTTTAAATCCTTCTTAAAACACATTTCTTTAGTCACACTTTCTTAGTTTCAACCTTCCAGTTTGAAATCTGCTTTCGCAATTTTCCGTGAGATGACTTCAGTGATATTTATGTTAAATCAAATTATCATTGTACAAATAAACTAAAGTACAACTCTTTTGCATACGCACATATTTTCCAAGGATGTTTTGAACTGCAGTAATCAAAATTAAGCTATGGATTTTAAACACTCATTTTCTTTCCTCATTAGATTAGATTAGAATCAACTTTATTGTCATTGTGCCGAGTACAGATACAAAGCCAATGAATTGCAATTAGCATCTGACCAGAAGTGCAAAAGAATGCTATTATTTACAAAATAACTGCGAGTAAAAAGTAAGTGCTACAGCATACAAATGTAAAAGTACTGAGACAGTCCAATATGGGTGCAATACTGCCTAGTGCTGTGATGTGAGGTTCAGCAGGGTCACAGCCTCAGGGAAGAAGCTCTTCCTGAGCCTGATGGTGTGGGAGCATCAATGAGTAATAAGTAATCAACACTCATCAATAAGTAATGAAAGAATAGGCCAAAGGACAGCATCCATGGTTCCTTTCTGGAGCCATGTCAGCTGCAGCTGAAGCTGCAAGTCAGTTTTGTGATTTGGCCTAACTGACTGAGGCTCTGCCCAGGTGCCAGCCTTGCTTGAAGTAAACCTCTCACCTCTGAGGAGAAAGGTTAGAGCCACTCACATTTACCAATCATTTCCAAGGGTTTATACTGACTTTAACAGAAACCAGCAGTGACGGCATTTGAGAAGTAATTTATTGGCTGTGAAGTATTTTGTTTCAAGGTGAAGTGCTATAGAATGGAAGGTTTCTGTCACAGGTGGCAAGACTAGGATTAGAAACCCGGGATTCTTGCATTTGATTTAACACCTTGGTGTAAAGCCGCATCCGTGAGATGTGGAGCTGACAGCTGCCTGTTTTGTCAGTACAATTGTGTCGTTGGTTAAAAAGTGAGGAAGGAATAAACCAAGTAATTATAGGACAGTTGGCAGCTTTTGTGGTAGGCAAACTACAGTAAAACTCTGATAATCAGGAGAAGATGGTGGCGCGACACATCTCGCAGCGGCCACTCTCTGGTGATGTCTGTTATTTGTCAAGTAGGGTGCCGTGCACAATCCTGATTTGATGGAGGCAGACGTGAGAGCATGGTGGAACATCTGGAGAAACTTCTGAAATGCCTGTTTCGCTGCTGCTGCTACTGTGTGATCCAGAATCTCCAGTGAGGAAGGCCCCAAATCCTCGGCTTTGCTTGTTGCTTGGCGGCCGGGGCGGGGTCAAAGCACTCGGCAGAGATGGTGCTCGGTGTCGGAGGGTTGGTTGGAGGCTCAAAGTTTTCGGATGGACTCAGTCGGACTGTAGTTGGGTGCTTCCAGGATGCTGCATCATCAAGTTTGCGGCGCTTGGAGGCTCATGGCAGGGAGAGTTTCTTCCTTCTACCGTCTGCGTGAGATGTTGGGGCTATCGGGACTTTGAGACTTTTTTTTTTACCGTGCTCATGGTCTGCTCTTATCAAATTATGGTATTACTTTGCACTGTTGTAACTATATGTTATAATTATGTGGCTTTGTCAGTTTTAGTCTTGGTCTATCCTCTGTTTCTGTGATATCATACTGGAAGAACATTGTATCATTTCTTAATGCATGCAATTCTAAATGACAATAAATGAGGACTGAGTGTCCTCATAATCTAATCTAATAATCCACTCTCTGACTATTGGGTAATCCTGAAGGTTTCTCATCGGTCTCACTGGATGTTGATTCCTTGAGCCTTCCTTTCACTTGGGCCCAGGTTCTAGTGCTCCTTCCACTCACACAGGGCCCCTGTTCCTATAACTTACACTCATTGGGCTCCTGGTTCTTATACCATACGTACTTAAACTCATCCCGCCCTGTTCCCTATGCTTGCTTTAAATTTACCATATTCACTGCAAAATGTTACCTACAGTGTAACACCTTAAAAAAAGTGGACACTGCTTTGTGTTAGGGTATCAAATGACATCTGATAGTCTAGAAAATCTCATGGGAGATGCATTTCGGGAGTGAATTTATCCACAGTGTGATGTTGAAAACAGTCACGTGTGTGTGCTGTCCATTGGGTTTTCTGCCTTTTCAAAGCGTACAGCTGCATTTAATACTATTCACCCCTAACATAGTCGACAGTCAACCAAAAGCAGTGGCTGCTGAAGCACAGAATGAGAAGTATATAATTTTTTAAATGAAAAATTATACTTTTAAAATGAAATTAAAACATTCTTTGGGGTTCTTGCTTTGTGGATGTCTGTGAAGAGTAAAAATTTCAGGTTATATGCTGTATACATTCTCTGATATTAACTTGAACCATTTGAACTACTTCGACAACTATTGATTACATGCATTAAATTATTCAGTGAATTAATATACAAGTGAAATCATACAATGAATTATTTACAAAGACAGTTGTATATACTAACTGTATATTTACTAATTTTCTAGTCCTCTCAACTATGAACTCTGCATTATAAATTAATCTCAGCATTTCTGTATTACCTGCTCCCTGTACTGATAATTCTTATAGTTCGTCTCTCCAAAGGGTAGCCAGTCACAATTTTACATTATAAGTTGATATCTTGGCAACACTAAACTAAAATAGGTTTTGCTGCATCCATTTCTAAACATTAATTGTAACCTCAAACTTTTCTCAGATCACTACACCTATTGACTCCTGTAGAAGTTACAATTCTACTTATTTCTGATGTATCCTCAAGCATACTAAGCTTAGTAATGACATTTTCTAGTTTAATGTATCCTCATCTTCGTGTGTTTGCATGTTGGGCACTGGATATTTTCAGTTCTACACTGCCCCTTTCGAATTTGAAAGTAATTGTTTCTGACTTTCCTTTCTAAATTATTTCCAATAGTGAGTATCTAGACAGAAAGGTTTTTCAGCCTTAATTAGCACATTTGGCCACAAATAGTTCCAGTGTGATGCTATTCCAGAGATCATTAGAATACTTGAATTGCTTTCATATTGCAACATAATCATCCCCGAAGGCACGCAGTTCAATCTGATCATGATTTAGCCATGAAAAATAGAAGCCTGGTCGACAATATGTTCTTTTGCAGAGTCTAATCCACAGCAGTAGCACTACGTCCTCTCTTCTGAGCTTCTCACCTTCCACCTTGGCTCTGCTTGCTTGTTACCATAGCACCTTGCAAACTGACTATCTTATATCCTCCAAATACATCGCAAGTCCTTTCAGTCTGTTTGCTACTGAGGACTAGAAATAGTTTCATTGGTCAGAAAAGGCAAGATCATAGCCCCAAGCAACACCGCGGCAATCTTGTGCTCAATCTGATCATCATATTTGGTTTGATAGTTGGTTTCCAGGACATCTCACCCCATTCAGATTTTCTGTGAAATTTGGTGCTGCGCTAAAAGTTCGTCCTTTGACTTTTTCTGGTGGCTTCTGCACACAGTTGCACCCCCATTTACTGGCAAAATACTCCAAAGTATTGGGGGGGGGGAGAGAGAAGGAGGGAGAGAGAGTGAGAAGAAGAAGAGGGAGAGAGAGAGAGAGAGATAATAAAAGAAGTCAATCATGATGTTGGACCCCATCTGTAATGGGGTAAACTATAAACAAGGCAGACGAAAAACCTTGTTTATATTTATCCCCATGATCACCCCATTTTACCCTGTTAGAGACACCTTCTCTCTGTACTCTCCATGCAGCTTCACAAGCTTCTCTTGTTGCCTTCTCAGTTCAGATCAAGGGTTATTGACCTGCAACATGGTCTCGGTTTCTCTTCCTATGGCCTGACCTGCTGAGTATTTCCCACATTTCCTGTTTCAATTTTAGATTTGTGTGCTTTTTTTCCATTTACACTGCAGCCGTGATGGCTCTGGCCCCAAACCACAGTCTTAACATTTCACTGGGAAGACAGCACCTCCGGTAAAGCAGCACCCCCTTGGTAATGCACTTGCATCTCACCCTGTCGGTTTATGCTGACAAGCCTCTGGAGTGGGATTTGAACATACGACCTACTGAAGCGGGAGGGGGAATGCTATTTGTTGAGCTGAGACTAATACCCTAGCAACATCCAGGCTTTGCCTGTCACACATACTTCCAATTTTAAAGCAGTGAACATTGGCACTGCTGGGATTCATTCCAGTTTGCCTGCAGCTTGTACTAAATAAACTAGGGAAGCTTGATTGACAGAAGGGTGATTACTTTGTACCAGTAGGCACTAACAGCTTTGTAAAGAGTTAGAATACTAGTTCTGGCAGCTGAGAAACAGTTAAAGCAAGAATTGCATCCTTGAGCTGAGATCTACCAAGCAAAATAAAAGCAGTCCATTTCATCTGTTGAAGGTTGAATTGACTGCCTCAGTTTTTTGCTGAATGTGCTCAGTTAGCCGACTTCAGCTAAAGTATTATTAAAAGGTCAGTAATTAGCCCTGGGACCTCAGAATTAGTGAGCCAGAGATGAAGGTAAACTGGTACAATATAGTCAAAAGAAATTGGTTGCTATACTTTGAAATGTGGATCATGAGTGAGGTAAGGAATTTAAATTACTTT
The DNA here is from genome assembly GCF_963921235.1 of Mobula hypostoma. Lineage (NCBI taxonomy): Eukaryota > Metazoa > Chordata > Chondrichthyes > Myliobatiformes > Myliobatidae > Mobula > Mobula hypostoma. Next base: position 98,461,468 of record NC_086105.1, on the reverse strand, counting down.
TAACTCTTTGGTAAGCAGGACAAATGATACAAATCTATCCAGTAACCTGTGTGTCCCTCCAAATTGTCCACTTCATCTAAATAGTCCAGTCAGTGAATCTTGGTAATTTATTTACCTAAAGGAGGAGATGATGATAATGCTCAAATAACAACCACAACCTATTTATATTATATGTTTAGGTAATCCAATAGCCCAAGCCACTATCTCTGAGGACCTGTCCTATAAATATGATTGCAAAGAAAGCATGACAGCACCTCTACTTCCTCAGGAGTCTGCGGAGAGTTGGGACGTCATCAAAAACCTTGGCAAACTTCTATCGATGTATGATGGAAGGTGTGCTGACTGGCTGCATTATGGCCTGGTATGGGAACAACAATGCCCTTGAGCAGAAAATCCTACAAAAGCCCAGTATATCCCTCCCAACCATAGAGCACATCTACATGAAACAATGCTGTAGAAAAGCAGCATCCATCATCAAAGATCCTCACTACTCAGGCCATGTTCTTTTCTCGCTGCTGCCATCAGGTAGAAGGTTCAAGTGCCTCAGGACTCGCACCTCCAGGTTTGAGAACAGTTACTACCCCTCAATTATCAATCTCTTGAACAAAAGGGGATAACTACACTCATTCCATTTCTGGTGTTCCCACTACCTCACTTTAAGGACTCTTTATCTTGTTATTTCATGCTCTCATTATTTATCGGTATTTATTTATATTTGCATTTTGTTCATTGATCCTGCCTACAGTTACTGTTCTATAGATTTGCTAAGTATGCCCACAGGAAAAAGAATCTCAGGGTTGTGTGTGGTGGCATGTATGCACACTGCTAATAAATGCATGTACTCCGAAGTCTCTCTGCAGGAATGTTACCAAGCAAGATCTGATTCTGGGCCACATAAAGAGATTTTAGAATAGGTGACCAAGAGCATGGCCAAATATGTAGGGTAAGGGTATCCTAACAAATATATAGGGTAAGGGAATCTTTAACGAGTGACACAGAAGTAGGGAAGTTTTTGGAGGGAATTCCAGATCTTATGGTCTTGGCAGCTGAGGGCTGGACCCCCACTGATAAAGCATTTACTTTCAGAGAGAATCAGAGTGACAGGGTACTAGAAGACTGGAGGAAACTAAAGACTGCATTATTTCAGTATTGAGGTTGGATATCCCAGAAGGCTTCTCAAATGAAGACATATGGGTAGAGATTAGAAACAAGGATGTCATCACTTGGCTGTGGTTGTGTTACAGATCTCTCAACAGTCAACAGGATATATAGGAACAAGTATCAGAGACATGCAATCAAATGGAGTTATTTTGCTGGGGGATTTCAATTTTCCAATATTAACTGGGATGGCATTAGCCTTAAAGGCTAAGAGGGAGCAGAACTGCTGAGATGTATCCAGGCAAGCTTCTTGATGAAGTATGTAAATAGTCCAATGAGGGAAGGAGCATTACTGGTCCTCACTTTAGAGATGACAACAGGAGTAATGATTATGAAATCCTCGTGAACAATTGAGATTTATTCCAGAATGCTGTGGAGGTAAGAGAAGAGTTTTCTGGTGCTCTGGCTGAGCTTTTGGAATCTTTGCTGGACAGGTGAGGTACCAGATGACTGGCAGATAGCTAGCATGGCCAGGAAAGGCAGCAGGGAAAAATCTGGTAACTATAGACCTGTGAACTTAACATCAGAGATAGTGAACATACTGGGACAAAATCTGAGGGAGAGGATTAATGATCATTTGGAAAAGCAGAGGTAGCCACAATGGCTCTGTCAAGGCCAGATCCTTGTCTGATCAAGTTGATGGATTTTTGAAGAGGTAGCAGTATACTGATAAAGGCAGGGTAATAGCTGTGTTTTACATGGAAGTCAATATAGCCTTTGATAAGGTCCCATAAGGGTTAGAAATAGGAGACAGAGAGTGATAGTAGATGGCGGATTTTGTGATTCGATACATGTGATCAGTGGTTTCACTAAAAGATTGGTGCTGGGACCTGTGCTACTTGCAATAAACTTGAATGACTTGGAGATAGATGTGGGAGGCATGGTCAATAAATTTGCAGATGACACCAAGATTGGTGGAGCTCTTGTTGTGGAACACAGTCTTAGACTACAGCGGGCTATCAAAATTTTGATGAAATGGGCTGAAAAATGGTAGATGGAATTTAATCCAGACAAGTGTGAGGTAATGTATTTTGGGCGCACTCATGAAGTTAGGATGTAGGGTCTTCCACAGTTTTGAGGAATAGAGAGATCTTGAAGTACAAGTCCATAGATTGTTGAAGATGATAGCACAGGTAGACAATGTGAATAGGAAAGCTTATGGGATATTGGCCTTCATTAACTGGGGCACTGAATACAGAAGTAGGGAGATATGCTTTGTGAAACTTTGGTCTGATTTTAGCTGGAATATTGCCTGCAGTTCTGGTCACGAAGGAAAAGGATCTGATAGTGCTGGCGAGGGTGCAGAAGAGGTTCATCAGGACTTTGCCTGGGATGGGACAGTTCATTTAGGAGGAGAGAATGGAGAAGCTAGGTCTTTTATTCCTGAATCAGCGAAGGTTAAGAGGGGTCAAGATTGAAGAATATGAAGTTATGAGGGATATATTTCGGGAAGTTTTACCTCCATGTCAGAGAAAGATAAAACTAAGGGACAGAGGTTTACGGTAATGAGGAAGCAATTAAGAGGGAATATGAACAGTATCTTCTTCACCCAGGGAGTTGTAAGTATCTGGAACATACTGCCTGAGAGAATGGTTGAAGCTGGATTGCTAACAGCACTTACGCAGTGATTTGAATCACATAGGCATCGAGGGCAATGGAGCAAGGTGCTGGGTGATGGCCTCAGTACAGAATGGTGCTCATTGGTTGGTTGAATAACCATAATTATATAATTCTTAATCACAGAGGCAGGGAGGGGCAAACTCATGGAAAAACTGGAAATAAGAATGATCACTTTAAAACCAAGTTGTTAACAGTTGGGGTTAGGCGAGTGTTAGGGTAGGGGTAGCAGATGTGATGGATGACCTATAGTTTATTGAAGGCAGAAAATATGGAAGGATGTGTGGGGGCTTGAGCTGTCGTTTCCCTTTGGTTACATAGTCTCAGATAAGGATTTTAGCAGAAGCAACCCTACCAGCAGGATGCGCGAAGTATCAGTCAGGAATTTATAGTTTCCCCCTAAAGTGCAAGCTGGTTGCTGCCCGTGGCCTTGAAAGTGGGGGCCTACAGGACAGAGATGGAGGCCTGACGAGGAAGCCCGAATACTCTGCCTAGTGAGTCATCCTCTTATTGAGTAAGAACATTGTGGCCGTGAATGCAACTCCCTGCCATCTTCTCAAGGGCCTTGGGCGGGGGTGCGGGGGGGGGGGGGCGGAGGGCAATAAATGCTGCCTTAGCTGTTGAGACCGGATTCTGGAAAATGAATGTAAAGATTTGAAAGAACAAGGGAGAAAGATATGGATAAAGGCACAGAGAAACAAGGTCAAAGGAGAGAGACAACCAGAAAAACAGATAAGTGATTACAGGGAGTGAGAGTCTATGGAAGAGGTCTGGGAAGTTACACTCAAAAGGGACAAAGAGGAATGAAAGAGAGGAAAGCTCCAGGCCTGATTTAACTTCATTATAGTTTTGCAGGAAATTAGTACCCTGTGATTCCTACACTTGTGTCTTCCCTACCCAAAGCCTGAGCTGTATAAAGAGTATAATTACACCAGCCAATTTTAGCACTGAGGTAAAACAGAAGGATCTGCAAGAATCCTTCTGGGTCAGATCTAATCATTCCCCCCCGGGGAAGGTTTATGTGGAAAAGGGTAGACGATTGCTGTAATGTCACAGTCAAAGAGCTTACACCTCCTGTGATGAATGACACTGCACAGAGTATCTCCCTTTCACAAACATACATCAACCGACAGCATGCAGGTCATGGGTCACGTATTTTTGGATTCTGATTGATCTAAGACAAGTAAAATGACCCCAGAAGAGGGTCTCATCGTCCACATCAATGACCAGGTGGGGCAGTACTGAGCCTCTAGTCAAACTGGTGCTGTATCTGGCCTCAGGAGGTTTGAAGGGGGAGTGTGGATAGATCTGACGATTGTTTATAAAACCATAGACATAGGAGCAGAATGAGGCTATTCAGCCCATCGAGTCTTCTCCACCATTCTGTCATGGCTGATCCCAGATCCCACTCAACCCCATACACCTGCCTTCTTGCCATGTCCTTTGATGCCCCGACCGATCATGAAACAATCAACTTCCGCCTTAAATATACCCACGGACTTAGCCTCCACTGCGGTTTGTGACAGAGAATTCCACAGATTCACTACTCTCTGGCTAAAAAATGTCCTCCTTACCTCTGTTCTAAAAGGTCATCCCTCAATTTTGATACTCTCACTATAAGAACCACGCTTTCCACATCTACCCTATCTTTCATTATTCAGTAGGTTTCAATGAGTTCTCCCCGCATTCTTCTAAATTCCAGTGAGTACAGGCCCAAAGCTGCCAAACGGTCCTCAGATGTTAACCCCAATCATTCTCCAAATCATCCTTGTCCTGGAATTAATTTTATTTACACAAACATTTCTGAGATTAACTCAGTGACAGATAGATGAGGCTGAAGGATTGTAGGGCACCAACTCTTTGACAGGTTTATACATGAGGAAGAACTCCAACAATCGAACCTGTGCTTTTCATGTTTTATGGATCAGTGTAGAGATGAGTACATTGTATCTGGTACATGTTGCATCCTACTTGTTAGCTTGTGATGAACCAGGGTGGGGGGAGCTTTATACGGTATGTATTCCATGGTGTATCAATATTGGATGAGGCTTTGTGGAGGAGCTTTACACAAGTGATCACCAACCGTTTTGAGCCCAAGATCTCCTACCTCGACCTTAGTGAAAGGCAAGATCTACCTATTAAATCATTCAGCTCAGATTGTACTTCCAATTTGAGGCCTTTTATTTGGGCTAATTGTATTTGAATTACGCAAAATACGTTTGTCAAACTTTCAAATTAATTCAAACAAGAAAACGCTGTAACTAGCATATCAAACAGGCCATAGCTGTTTTTCTTTAAGAATATTACAATACTTCACACCTTTAATTCCAAGTTTCATTATTTAATTTTAATTCAACACGAAAAATAAATGAATAAAAATTGACTGTTGCACTCAGTGTGATGACTGGGGCTGAATACTTTCTGCTAGTTCCCTGAAATTTGGCTCATAGCTACAGACAGCCAGTCTGAGACAGTCTGTGAGGTGTCTGTCAGTAAGTCAGCTCCTGTACTTAGATTTAATAATTTTCATCTGTGAAAATGCAATTTCACATAGATCAGTTGACCCGAAGTAGGCACTGACTTTTAGTGCTATAAAACACACTGTGCATTGCTGGGGCCCCATCAGTTGTAATTGCCACCAGTTTATGAATGGGGATGTCATTTTCACAGACATATTTTTTAAACTCATTGTAAATATCCTCACCTCTCGTTCTCTCCTTTAATTGCAAAAGAGTGAGGAAGTCCTCCTTTGTTGTAAAATCCTGGAAAACCATTCTGACAAATACAACAAGCTGAGCTGTTTGTATTACATCCAGGGATTCATCGAACTGTAGTGAAAAATATTCACAGAGTGACAAGTCCTTTAACACTTGTCGATCCACGTCCTCTGACGGTGACTCTACCCTCCTTGTCACTGTTGCAGGGCCAAGCAGTATATTATGTATTGCGGTTGTGATGTTGTTTTTGTTTTTAAAGTCATTAAAAACAGTCTCTGCAGTAATGGCCATTGCTTCCTTGAATAAATCGCCATCTGTAAAAGGCTTCTTGTGTTTAGCCAAAAGGTGACTTGCACAAAATGATGCTTTAATTGCAGCCTTATTTTGAGCAGCATGTTTTGTGAAAAACGATTGCTGGTCCTTCAACCCCGATTTTAGGTCCTCAACTTTCCTGGCGCGGATTACGCTCTTTGGGGGGTAGGTGTCTTTAAATTCCTGGTGTTTGGTGTTGCGGTGCTGCTCCAGATTCCCTCTTTTAGTCAGTGCTTGTGTTTGGTGGCACAACATACATACACACTTGTCTTTCACCAAGGTAAATAGAAATTCCTCTTCCCATTCTGGATGGAATTTGTACATTTCCACCTTCTCTTGTGGAGCCTCCGCCATGCTATCAGGATATCATGAGTGATTGCCATATATTGATGTTTGCGACAGTCTGTACTATTACCTAATCTAATTGGTCACTTTGATACAGCACAGGCTACGCTGAAAACGCGGTACATGGTGGGGGAGCTACACACATGCGCACTGGGCAGACAGAACGGAAGTAAACCCCCGCAACCCGGAAACAATCTCTCTTTACAAACAGCTTTCTGTAGTGGGAGTATTGCTATATTACCATTATCCTAATTAGTATTACTTATTTTTATAATGCTCACATTACAACATGTTTATTTAAAAACGCAAACAACAGGAATTCTGCAGATGCTGGAAATTCAAGCAACACACATCAAAGTTGCTGGTGAACGCAGCAGGCCAGGCAGCATCTCTGGGAAGAGGCGCAGTCGACGTTTCAGGACGAAGGGTCTCGGCCTGAAACGTCGACTGCGCCTCTTCCCAGAGATGCTGCCTGGCCTGCTGCGTTCACCAGCAACTTTGATGTGTGTTACAACATGTTTATTTTTGATTTTTTTCGGGATCTTCTGGGAAAGTCTCAAAGATCGACGGGTTGATTGCGATTGACAGGTTGGTGACCACTACTTTACACCATACTTAATGTGCTGTATTCCACTGGGAAACTCCACCACGGATGGTCCCAAGCCTGGCTGCAAAAGGAAGAAGGTTGGGCATTGGACGAGCAACCCCATCCTGTAAAAACACAGAGCTCCTGAACTGCCAACAGAAGCTCTTCGGACCTCACCCCGGGAGAGGAAAGATACACCAAGAAGATGGGCTACACCTGGGTACCATGTGAAAGACTGGCACAGGACAGAGGACTCTGGCACACTGATGTCAGCGGCCTATGCCCAAGGGGTGATGGGCTTAAGAAGAAGATTATTTCACTCAGAATGTTAGATGAGGCAATGCAAAGGGATTTTTTATCAGATTTTGGGTTTTTTTTGTAATCTGTTATAGGTGTGTTTGGTGGAACTACGTGGAAGGAGTTTGATTCTATATTAACACATGCTGTATCTCCTCTGGAATCAGAATCAGGTTTATTATCACCGGCATGTGATGTGAAATTTGTTAACTTAGCAGCAGCAGTTCAATGCAATACATAATCTAGCAGACAGAGAAAAAATATATAAAATAAAACATAATAATAAATAAACAAGTAAATCAATTATGTATATTGAATAGATTTTTTAAAATGTGCAAAAACAGAAATACTGTATATTAAAAAATGTGAGGTAGTGTCCAAAGCTTCAATCTCCATTTAGGAATTGGATGGCAGAGGGGAAGAAGCTGTTCCTGAATCACTGAGTGTGTGCCTTCAGGCTTCTGTACCTCCTACCTGATGGTAACAGTGAGAAAAGGGCATGTCTTGGGTGCTGGAGATCTTTAATAATAGACACTGCCTTTCTGAGACACCGCTCCCTAAAGATGTCCTGGGTACTTTTAAGGCTAGTGCCCAAGATGGAGCTGACTAGATTTACAACCTTCTGCGGCTTCTTTCAGTCCTGTGCAGTAGCCCCTCTGTGCCAGACAGTGATTCAGCCTGTTGAATGAAACTCTGTGAAAAGTGGGATGTGATCAATATTGATTTAAAATAGGCAATGATAGGTAAAAAGAGTGATCTTCAGCAACTAATGTGCAGTACTGTGGACATAGTTTGCCTGATCTCTCTCTCTCTTGGAGGCTGACGTCCAAACATCGTTCAGAAGTGTGAACTCTCCAAAGACCCTGATGTTGTACCTGGCCAAGTACTGAAAGCCTGTGCCAAACAACTGGCAGGAGTATTCAAGGACATCTTCAATCTTTTACTGAGGTTCCCACCTGCTTCAAAAGGACAGCAATCATTCCGGTGGCCAAGGGGAGCAGGTGATCTGCCTCAGTGACTACAGTATTTTCTAGTAGCACTCAAATGCACCACGACGAAGTGCTTTAAGGAGTTGGCTACGGCTAGAATTAACTACTGCCTGAGCAAGGACCTGGGTGCACTCCAATTTGTCTACCACCACAAAAGGCCTACACAGGATGCAATCTCACTTTACTTTGGAGCACCCAGTGCCTGCATGTTATATGTTAGGCGCTATTAATCGATTGCAGCTCAGCATTCAACACCATAATTCGTTCACTAATTAATAAGCTTCAAAACCTGGGCATCTGTACTTCTGTCAGCAACTGGATCCTCAGCTTCCTTACTGGGAGACCACAGTCAGTGTGGCTTGCTAATTTACATCTCCTTCTTGCTGATACAGGTGCACCTCAAGGATGCATGGTTAACCCACTGCACTACAGTACTCTATCTACACTCAATGAGATATGGCTAAGCACAGATCAAATGCCATCTACACTGAGCGGCCACTTTACTAGGTACACCTGAATGCCTGCTCATTAATGCGAATATCTAATCAGTCAATATCTAATCATGTGGCAGCATCTCAATGCATAAAGGCATGCAGACATGCAAGAGGTTCAATTGTTGTTCAGGCCAAACATAGAATGGAGAAGAAATATGAACTAAGTGACTTTGACTGTGGAATGAAGGTTGGTGCCAAAGAAAGTGATTTGAGTATCTCAGAAACTGCTGATCTCCAGGGATTTATGCGCACATCTTCTAGCATTTATGATTATGAAGATACGTAGTCCTCTTTTATTGTCATTTGGTAATGCATGCATTAAGAAATGATACATTATTTCCTCTGGTGTGATATCACAAATATAGAATGGTACAAGAAACAAAAAACAAAACATCTAGTTCTGTGGATGAAAATGCCATGTTAGGGAGGGGTCGGAGGAGAATGGCCAGACTGGTTCAAGCTGTCAGGATGGTGACAGTAACTCAAATAACCACACGTTACAACAGTGGTGTGCAGAAGAGCCTTGGAGTGGATGGAGTTCAGCAACAGAAGAGCATGAACATACACTCAGAGGCCATGTTATTAGGTACAGGAGGTACCTAATAAAGTGGCCATTGAGTGTATAAATTTGCAGATGATGCCACTGTTGGCGGAATCTCAGATGGTGATGAAGAAGCATACAAGACTCAGATAGATCAGTGGGTTGAGTAACATCACAACAACAACCTCAGCAAGCCCAAGGAATTGACTGTGGACGTCAGGAAGGAGAAGGTGGAGGAACACATACTAGTCCTCTAGAGAGGTCAGAAGTGGAAAGGATGAGCAGCTTCAAGTTCCTGGGCAAAGGCATCTCAGTGGATCTGTCCTGGGCCCAGCACATAGATGCAGTGACAAAGAAGACACGGCAGCAGCTCTCCTTCATTAGGAGCCTGAGGAGATTTGGTATGTCACCAAAGGCTCTGACAAGTTTCTGTAGCTGTATGGTGGAGAGCATTCTGACTGGTTGCATCACCACCTGGTATGGTGGCTCCATTGCAGAGGATCACAAAGCTGTAAAGGATTGTACACTCAGCCAGTTCCATCTCAGGCACAGCCCTCCCCATCATCGAGGACATCCTCCAGGGGCGGTGCCTCAAGAGGGTGAAATCTCTCACTAAGGACCCTCATCATCCAGGACATCCCTCTTCTGTCTTCGGTGAGGTGACACAGGAGCCTAAAGCCTCACAATCAATGAATTGGGAACAGCTTCTGATATCTGACTGGTCCACAAACCCATGTTTTAACTTATTATTCCATTATTTTGCTTTATTTATTTATTAATATTTGAATTTATTGTAACTTCATGTCTTAGCACTGTACTGTGCTTCAAAAGCATAGAACCATAGAACACTACAGCACAAAAAACAGGCCATTTGGCCCTTCTAGTCTGTGCTGAAACATTATTCTGCTAGTCCCATTGACCTGCATCCAGTCCATAACCCTCCGGACCTCTCCGATCCATGTATCTATCCAATTTATTCTTAAAACTTAAGAGTGAGCCCGCATTTACCACAACAGATGGCAGCTCGTTCCACACTCCCACCACTCTCTGAGTGAAGAAGTTCCCCCTAATGTTCCCCCTAAACCTTTCCCCTTTCACCCTAAAGCCATGTCCTCTCATATTTATCTCTCCTAATCTAAGTGGAAAGAGCCTATTCACAGTTACTTTGTCTATACCCCTCATAATTTTGTAAACCTCTATCAAATCTCCCCTGATTCTTCTACGCTCCAAGGAATAAAGTCCTAACCTGTTCAATCTTTCCCTGTAACTCAACTCCTGAAGACCCGGCAACATCCGAGTAAATCTTCCTCGTAAAACAACAAACTTCACATCATATGTCAGTGACAATAAATCAGATTCAAATTCTGTTCTGTGGTGATGAAACAGCTCAAAATGTTTGCAGGGAATAAGTCCTCGAGAGCCCATTTGTTGTGGCAGCCAGGTTGTTATACATTTGTAAGGCTCTGGATAATTCCCTGCCAGGGGTCACCTTAAAGTTTTCTCTGTTGCTTCAGTGCCACCCTGTCCTCTGCGAGTGCACTTCAGGTTAAATCGCCAGAATAACTACCGTAGCAAATTAACGTGTCTCTGGGTTCAATCAGACATGAGTCACATTTTACCTTGTTCTGGGGAAGGAAAATTATTTTCTCCCCCGAAGGAATATTAATGAATCACGGAGTTTATAATTCCTTAATAAAGCACACTCGTTATCATCACATTGTTGTTTATGGAATCATATAATGTGCAGACTATCAGCAGTTTTTCCCATTTTATCTTGATGACCATGCTCCTATTTGATTGCTGGGGATCATTTTGGGACAAGCAAAGGTGCCAAAACATTGCAATTCTTTCTTTTCAACTGGCAACCGTATCATTCGCAAATCGGATGGATTGGCATATAGTGGTGATGCAGATTTTTAAATTACTAGATTAGTAGTCTGGAGTCCCAGAACAATAATCCAGAGGTTTGAAATTAAAACCACCATGACAGCCATGGAACTGAAAGAAACATAAAGAAGAGCAAGTGGTTGTTAAGCATCCTGACACAGAGTCTCAACCGGAAATGGTGACCACCTCTCTTCCTCCCACGGATGCTGGCGGATTCACTGAGTTGCTCCAGCAGTACTTTTTCTCCAGATTCAAGCACATCTTGTGTCTCAGGCTGTTATTAAGCTTGACCACTAACCCACTGAATTGTTGTCAAAGTATATTTGGTTTATTGCTGAGAAAGTGGAGGAAATCCACATCCCTTTCCTGTATGGCAACAGACCCGCCTCCCGATCTGAGTGTGAAATGGCCCAGGAAGTCACTCAAGTTCAAAACTTTTGGGTTATAAATGCTGGCCTTGGTAGGGCCCGAAAAGTGGTGGGAAGCAAGTTGCTGAGACGGCTGGAAAACTGAAATAAAAATGGTGCTGGAACTACTCAGCTGTGCAGACAGCACCAATAGGGAGGGAACGGGGACTGGATCAGCAGAGCCAGAAGGTGTTACTGGAGTAAACGTGTGGACAGATCTGTTTCTGGTGGGAGGGGTGGAATGGTTTGCTGATCACCCTCTCCGAGCCAGCCAGATATTAGGTGAAACCGGATTCTCTACCCCACTCCAGGAAGCCAGAAGCTCCCAGCCATTCCACTCAGCAGTCTGATCCCACTGAGCTTTATCCATGTACAGGGCTGGGTTATGGGCACCCTACACATAGGAATGAGTACATGGCAGACTGTTAGACATGTTAACTGACGCAGGGCTGGAGGGTGGGAACAAAGTGGGAATTTCCACATGCCTTCTTTCCCCTGCTAATCACGTTACAATCAGGCACTTGGTCAAGATGAGCAGACTCACTCACTCCCTGAGCCAGTAAGGCTGACTGGTGGCCAATTTTCCTGTATCTGCTGGCTCTCCTGTCACAGCTGCTGGAGTGTAGGAGGCTGAGGTGTGACCCTATGGAGCCATACAGGCCACAGTCTTTTTCCCAAGGTCAGTCACTCTAAACATGGAGGGTGTAGGCTAAGGGTGAGAGGGGAAAGATTTAAAATGAAACTGAGGGTAACATTTTCATACAGAAGGGGGTGAGTATAAGGAATGAACTGTCAGAGGAACACTCACAACACGCTGGAGGAACTCAGCAGGTCGGGCAGCATCCGTGGAAACGAACAGTCAACGTTTTTCAGGCCGGAACCCTTCGTCAGGACTGAAGAGAGAATGGGCAGAGGCCCTATAAAGAAGGTGGGGGGAAGGTGGGAAGGAGAAGGCTGGTAGGTGCCAGGTGAAAAACCAGTAAGGGGAAAGATAAAGGGGTGGGGGAGGGGAAGCAGGGAGGGGTTAGGCAGGAAAGGTGAAGAAAGAATAGGGGAAAACACAATGGGTAGTAGAAGGAGGCGGAACCATGAAGGGGGTGATAGGCAGCTGGGGGAGGGGGCAGAGTGACATAGGGATAGGGGAAGGGAGGGGAGGGAATTACCGGAAGTTGGAGAATTCTATGTTCATACCAAGGGGCTGGAGACTACCCAGACGGTATATGAAGTGTTGCTCCTCCAACCTGAGTTTAGCCTCATCATGGCAGTAGAGGAGGCCATATATGGACATATCCGATCTATCCTGATCTGTGTTGCTGTCTGTGTGTGGAGTTTGCTCATTCTCCCCGTGAACATGTGCGTTTCCTCTGGATGCTACAGTTTCCTCCCCCATCCTAAAGATGTACAGATTGGCAAATGACTAGGTCAATCTAAATTGCCCTTTCTGTGTAAGTCTGTGTTAGAATCTAGCAGAAGTTGATGGGAATATAGGGAGAACTGGTTAGGGAATAGTGGTGGGGAATGGGATTATTCTATGGACAAGCATAAAGTCCTATGCAGAAGGAAATGTGGACAAAGTTGCTATTGAGAACAGATTTATTCTTGCACTTTCTATCTCTATTTTCAGAGGCCAGTATTGCAAAATCCCTCCCTGGGCCAAAGTCCACATCTATTGAAGCATGCTGTGTAAGTGGGGCTGGTTGGATGGACATTACCCGATACTAGATGAGATGCACAAGGAAATTCAGCTTTGCATTGATTTGCTGGAGGAAATGAAATCCACTAAAGGTCCAGGAAGACATTCTCTCAACATTCTCCTCCAAATTGACCTGGGATTTTATCAGTTTTTGATTCTTTTCCAGGCGTTAATGAAATTCTGAGGTGTCCAGAGTTTTGTTTCAGTGACTCACAAGGCATTAGAAGTGCAGATGAACTGGAGTATTTTACCTCTAGGGAAGGGGTCAACCTGGGGTCCATGGACCACCTACTTAATGGCATGGAATAAAAAAGGTTGGGAATCACAGTTCCCTCTTTGTTACCCACCCATTCTGATCCTTCGTTAGAAGTGGGGTTGATGCAGTCACTGAGACCAGATTAAATTTGCATTCACTCACAGATGGCAATGACAGAATCATGAAGCTGGAAAACTGGTTTCCCAAGCTGGAGGACATGTGAATGAAACACCCCAGTGGATAAATTCTGGAACTTAGTTGGTCCAAGTTACCTCATGCCCAGGCATTTGTCTGGATAAATATCCACCATAAATTTGTCTACTGTGAGTATTAGTGTATCGATGCAGATACAAGTATTATACCATGTAAGCAATATAGTAATGGTAACATGGATCAATAATATCAGGCTCTGCTATTGTTCATGTTATAGAGAGTCGTGGAGTTGTAGAGAACTACAGTGCAGAAACAGGCCCTTTGGCCCATCTAGTATATCTGGAACCATTTAAACTGCCTAGACACAGACCATAGTCTTCCATGCCCCTGCCATCCATGTACCTGTTGGAACTTCTCTTAAATGTTGAGATCGAGCTTGCATGCACCACTTGAGCTGGCAGCTCGTTCCACACTCTCCCCACCCTATGAGCCGCGGCATGTTCCTTAAACTTTTCACCTTTCACCCTTAACCAGTGACCTCTGGTTGTAGTCCCACCCAACCTCAGTGGAAAAAACCTGTTTGCACTTACCCGATTTATACCCCTCATAATTTTGTACACCTCTATAAAATCTCCCCTCAATCATCTACATTTCAGTGAATAAAGACCTAACCTCTTCAATCTTTCCTTAAAATTCAGGTGCCCCAGTCCCGGCAACATCCTTGTAAATTTTCTCTCTACTCTATCAACCTTACTCATAGTCATAGTCATAGTCATACTTTATTGATCCTGGGGGAAATTGGTTTTCGTTACAGTTGCACCATAAATAATTAAATAGTAATATGTAAATTATGCCAGGAAATAAGTCCAGCACCAGCCTATTGGCTCAGGGTGTCTGACCCTCCAAGGTAGGAGTTGTAACGTTTGATGGCCACAGGCAGGAATGACTTCCTATGATGCTCAGTGCTGCATCTCGGTGGAATGAGTCTGGCTGAATGTACTCCTGTGCCCAACCAGTACATTATGTAGTGGATGGGAGACATTGTCCAAGATGGCATGCAACTTGGACAGCATCCTCTTTTCAGACACCACCGTCAGAGAGTCTTACTTATATCTTTCCTATAGGTAGGTGACACAATACTCCAAATTAGGCTTCACCAAACAACATATACAATTTCAACATAATATCCCATCTCCAGTATACAATATTTCAAATTTTGAAGGCCAGTGTGCCAGAAACTTTCTTTACGCCCTTATTTATCTGTGCCACTGCTTTCAATGAATTCTGGACCTGTATTCCCAGATTCCTCTGTTCAACCATACTCCTCAGTGCCTTACCATTCACTGTGTAGCACCTACCCTGGTTGGTCCTACCAAAGTGCAACGCCTTGCACTCCTCTGCATTAGCTGTTATCTGCCATTTTTCAGCCCATTTTCCCACCTGGTCCAATTCCGCTGCAAGCCACGATAGCCTTCTTCACTGTCCACTACGCCCTGAACCTTGGTGTCATCTGCAAATTTGCTGATTCAGTTAACCACATTATGATCTAGATCATTGATATAGATGACAAACAACAAAGGACCCAGCGCTCCACTAGTCACTGGCCTCCAGTCAGAAAGACAATCATTTACAACCACTCTCTGGCTTCTCCCACAAAGCCAATGTCTAATCCAACTTACTACCTCTACTATAAAATAATTGCTTGGTATTGCAAAGCACAACCGGACCTGAAACTAGGCAACAGGTTCATATACTTGTCCAAAGGGTAATAGATTGGGGAGTCCAAATTTGACCAAGGACAAACATGTAGTCCATTATTCCACAGACAATGAGTTAATTCTATCTTTTGATACTCTACCCTACAGTGCTAATGATGTGTTATCTCTTTCAGTGGAAAATGGTTCTGAAAAGCTGATATAATTCATGTCCAGAATAGTCAGCATTGCTGAGAAAAAGTGCTCTCATCTGAGAAAGGAGGTTTAGCCATTATGTTTGGAGTGCAGCATTTTCATAAGAATATTTGTGGATGCACTTCAAAATGTTTAAAGATCTCATGGTGCGCTCTTCCATGGAATCAAGCTAGTAGATGAAATGGTTTCACCATGAATTCAAAGACAAGCAAATGTCATGCTGAGGCTTTATAAGGCACTGGAGAGGCCTCAGCTAGAGGATTGAGAGCAGTTTTGGGCCCCTTATTTGAGAAATGTTGTTCTGGCATTGGAGGGGGTTCAACAGAGGTTCACAAGAACAATTCTGGGAAAGAAAGGCTCAATGTATGAGAAGCATTTGGTGACACTGGGCTTGTATTCATTTGACCTTAGAAGAAGGAGGCTGGGTCTCACTGAAAGCTATTGAATTATGAAAAGCCAAGATCGAGTGGATGTGAAGAGGGTGTTTCCTGTGGTGGGGGACTCTAGGACCTAGAATACAAGGTCGTCCCTTTAGAACAAAGATGAGGAGGAATTTCTTTAGCCAGAGGCGGTGAATTTGTGGAATCCATTACCACAGATGGCCGTGGAAGCCATCTCATTGGGGTAGTTGGGAGTTGGGGTTGAAAGTTCAATTTGGAGCCGTTTGTAAGGAATTTGTACGTTCTCCCCGTGACTGTGAGGTTTTCCTCCAGGTGCTCCAGTTTAGTCCCACAGCCCAAAGGCAAACCGATTGGTAGGTTAATTAGTCATTGTAAGTTGTCCTGTGATTAAGCTAGCCTTAAAGAGGTGGGCACGGCTTGTTGGGTTGGAAGTGCCTGTTCCACACTATCTCAGAATAAATTAATCAAATTAATGCCGTATATTTAACGTGAAGGTTGATTATGGTCTTGATTAGTAAGAGTCAGCGTTTACAGGGAGAAGGCAGGAGAATGGGGTTGAGAGGGAAAATAAATCACCCACAAGTGAATGGTGGAGCTGACTCGATGGGCCGAATGACTTAATTCAGCTTGTATGTTTTATGGAATTTAACTACATACAGTTTTGGATTATGCTGATTGGGAGAAAAATCCATGTTACTGGAGGAAGATGAGAACCAGAGGTAATAAAGAAATGCTCTTTAGATCACGGAGGCAGAAGCTCACAACTACTGAGAGAGAAAAAGAGAAAGAGAAACAGGTAGAAAGACATGGGGAAGAGGATATGGAGATAGAGAAAGGGAATGATGGATAGTGATAGAGGAGCAGGGCCAAAACAAAGAAATCCAGAGGCAGAAAAGGTGACCTGACAAAGTTAAGGGATGACACAAGTAATATGCAGTTTAATGGCAGGGGAGGGTAAAGATGGATGACAAACAGTTGTCAGGAGGTGGGATAAATGCTTGGATACCAATTGCTCTTAGGTTTATGCAGTACGAGATTAGCTTGTGTAAACAATAGGAATAATTCACGTGCGAGTAAGCTGTTAATGATAAATGTGGATTATCAGACTGCCACTGTATGCATTCTCCTGTAAGCAATAGCGTTGTACAGCAAAGAATTACCAGACCTGAAACCAGGCAACAAGGCTATGACTTGTAGCAATTGCAGTAATGGGGGAAAAAAAGAGAAATTGAAAGGTGAAGTGTCAGAAGTGGTGACAGCCTGAGTCCAAAAGAAATAATAATGGAACAAATAAGGAAGCAAAAGGTATAAGGGAATAGCAGAATTGCTACCTGAACTCGATGTCAAGTATAGAATTTCTCTACATCTTAAGTCTTCTTTCATCTAGAATTTTTTCCCAGTTTGGAGACTTATGATCAGCTGCATATTTGCGGGGTTGGGCCATCGGGATGAACAACTGTGGTGGAAACAGGAATAAAAGCAGAAAATGCTGGAAAAGCTCAGTGGGCCAGGCGGGATCCTCTTTGTTCCTCTTTCCACAGCTGCTGCTTGACTCGGTGAGTATTCCCAGCATTTCCAGATTTCCGGTACCTGCAGATGGTTTTTTATTTTCATGGGATGGAAAGCATTTTGATTGAACTGAGTATTGGGCCAGATCTTGTTGGCCTGACCCCAGCACTACCTATAGTCACCCTGCACACAGCACCCATGTCCTGGGGCCTCCTTTGCTGACCCAAAATTTCTTGGACTCCAGTCATGTGGCCTGAGCATCAGGACCTCTGAAGGTGCAGTGTGGAGGGACCTTATTTGAAAGCCTTTGATAGCTGGCGCAAACCTGTCCAATGTTGTGCCAGCTGTCAAAGCTGTGAAGTACTTTAAATATCTCTGATTCCCTCCAGCATTTAAAAAAAGTATTCAAATAAACAAAGGAAATAATTAAAATGATAAAGCTGATTATTTTTAAATAACAAGAACTGGGTGCAGAGTCACTAACTGTTTTGAACATCTATAATTTATCAGCAATCAAGTGGCTATCTTGCTCTAATATATATATATATATATATATATATAGTGGGAAGCTGGAGTATTGAGATGCTTTTGAAAACCAGCAGAAGACAACTGCAAACCTGAAGGACCTGATGAGTAACTTCTTCATGCGGAGAGCTAAACGAGGCA
The DNA here is from genome assembly GCF_963921235.1 of Mobula hypostoma. Taxonomy (NCBI): domain Eukaryota; kingdom Metazoa; phylum Chordata; class Chondrichthyes; order Myliobatiformes; family Myliobatidae; genus Mobula; species Mobula hypostoma. Next base: position 98,443,530 of record NC_086105.1, on the reverse strand, counting down.
GTAGGTGAGGCAGTTACATTTAAAAGACAGTTCAACAGGTACATGGAAAGGAAAGGTTTCAATGTGCATTTATTATCAACAGAATGTATAAATTATACAACTTTGAGATTTGTTTGCTTACAGGCCATCGCAAAGCAAATAACCCAGAAGAACGCAATAAAAAAAAGACCAATCCCCAGTGCCCACAGAGAAAGAGAAAAAAAATACAAAACAAATCATGGATACAACAGAAGTGAGCAACAACAGCATTCCTTAGATCCAAATCTGCAGAGCAGCCTAAAGTAGGCCCAAAGCCTCGGTATTCAGTTCATCATACTAGTGGGGAAAATCACCCGCAAAGCTCACAGACGCAAAGCACAGCAGCTGGGGGCAGCCTCACAGCCTTAGTGTCAAGGAGAGCTGAAGCACCTTCAATAACTCCAAAAGACAAGTTTGGTAAAATACTGAAAGGCTTTTATTCGCTGTACAATACGACCTCCATGGTGAGTGTCTGCCCCCGGACTGAGGGGAGGGGCAAGGCGAAACACCTTTATACAGGAATCTGTGGCAGGAGCCACAGGGGCAGTCAGCAGCGGGCGTGTCCAGACAGTTAACTCAGTTACAACATATATATGATTTACCACATTCCTCCCTCCTTTTTTTGAAAAAAGAGTCCCACGGGGTGAAGTGACTGACGATATTTACAACAAGTATATTTACAGGTCAGGTCTATCAGGCGGTCGAGTCCGTCGCTGTGATCTACGTAGCACCGGCGGTGATTGCACCGGCGATGGCAGTTGTGCTGGCTCCGGCCTGACTTGCGGTGTCAGCACGTTAGACGTCGGTAATCCCTCGTGCGTGTGCGTGGCGCCCGGTATGGGAGTGTCGTGTGGTGTCTGTGTAGGGTTTGGAGTGCGCGGTGTCTCGTGGGTTATATACATCGGTGGGTACGGAATCAATAGTCACCATGGAGTGTTCAGGGTAGGGGCCCGGTGCTCCTGCGGGCACCAGGTCGCGGATGGAGACCGTGTCCTCCCGTCCATCAGGTAAAACCACGTAGGCATACTGAGGGTTCGCATGAAGTAAGTGAACCCTCTCGACCATCGGGGAGTATTTACTGCTCCTCGCATGTTTCCGGAGCAGCACTGGCCCCGGGGACGTCAGCCAAGTTGGTAGGGTGGTCCCAGTGGTCGACTTTCTGGGAAAAGAAAAGAGCCGCTCATGAGGGGTGGCATTGGTGGCCGTGCATAACAGGGAGCGGATGGAGTGGAGTGCCTCGGGAAGGACCACCTGCCAGCGGGAGACCGGCAGTCCCTTTGACCTGAGGGCTAAGAGTGTGGCTTTCCACACCGTGCCATTCTCCTTCTCCACCTGTCCATTCCCCCGGGGATTATGGCTCGTGGTCCTAGTAGTTGCAATTCCCCTAGCCAGCAGGCATTGGCGCAGCTCATCACTCATAAACAAGGACCCTCTGTCACTGTGGATATAGCATGGGTATCCAAACAGAGTGAAGAGCTTGCGTAGGGCTTTTATAACTGACGTAGTAGTGGTATCGGGGCAGGAGATGGCGAAGGGGAACTGTGAGTACTTGTCGATAATGTTAAGAAAGTACACATTGCGGTCGGTGGAGGGAAGGGGGCCCTTAAAGTCAACACTCAGTCGCTCAAAGGGGCGGGTGGCCTTGATTTGTGCCTTTTCAGGTCGGTAGAAGTGCGGTTTGCACTCTGCGCAGACTTGGCAGTCCCTGGTCATCATCCTGATCTCCTCAAGTGAGTAAGGTAGGTTCCGGGCTTTCACGAAGTGGAAAGGCCGGGTGACTCCCGGGTGGCAAAGATCTACATGTAGGGCGTATAGCTGGTCGATCTGTGTGCTGGCACACGTTCCCTGGGATAGGGCATCGGAGGGCTCATTGAGCTTCCCAGGCCTGTACATGATGTCACAGTTGTAAGTGGAGAGTTCGATTCTCCACCTCAGAATTTTATCATTTTTGATTTTGCCCCGCTGTTGGTTATTAAACATGAATGCGACTGAGCGCTGGTCAGTTAGCAGGGTGAACCTTTTGTCGACAAGATAGTGCCTCCAGTGCCTAATAGCTTCCACTATGGCCTGGGCATCTTTCTCCACCACGGAGTGCTGAATTTCAGGGCCTTGAAGGGTACGGGAGAAGAATGCCACTGGTCTTCCTGCCTGGTTGAGGGTAACAGCCAGCGCAAAGTCGGAGGCGTCACTCTCTACTTGGAAGGGAATGGCCTCGTCCACCGCATGCATTGCTGCTTTGGTAATGTCCCCTTTTATGCGGCTGAAGGCCGCGTGGGCCTCGGCTGAGAGGAGGAATGTGGTGGACTTGACCGGGGGGCGGGCTTTGTCTGCGTAGTTAGAGACCCATTGGGCGTAATATGAAAAGAAGCCCAGGCACCTTTTGAGGGCTCTGAGGGTGTTGGGAAGAGGGAGTTCCAACAGGGGGCGCATACGGTCGGGGTCAGGGCCAACGACTCCATTCTCCACAACACACCCAAGGATAGCAAGTCGGGTGGTTCCGAACACACACTTGTCTTTCTTATAGGTGAGATTGAAAGCTTTGGCCGCTTGGAGAAATTTTTGGAGGTTGTTGTCGTGATCCTGCCGGTCGTGACCGCAGATGGTGATGTTATCCAGATATGGGAATGTGGCCTTCAGTTGGCACTGGTCCACCACCCGGTCCATTGCCCTCTGGAAGACAGATACACCATTCGTGACACCGAAGGCGACGCGCAGGAAGTGATAAAGCCTGCCGTCCGCCTCGAAGGCGGTGTAAGGGCGGTCCTCCCGGCGGATGGGGAGCCGATGGTAAGCGGATTTTAGGTCTATGGTCGAGTACACCTTGTACTGTGCTATCTGAATGACCATATCCGCGATGCGGGGTAGAGGGTACGTGTCGAGGTGCGTGAACCTATTGATGGTCTGGTTAGAGTCCACGACCATCCTATTCTTCTCCCCATTCTGAACAACGACCACCTGGGCCCTCCAAGGACTTGTGTTTGCCTCAATGACCCCCTCCCTGAGCAGCCGCTGCACCTCCGACTTAATGAAGGCTCTGTCCCCCGCGCTGTACCTCCTGCTTTTAGTTGCCACAGGTTTACAGTCAGGGGTCAGGTTGGCGAACAGTGGTGGGGGAGGGATCCTGAGGGTGGAGAGGCTGCAAGTGGTGTCGGTAGTGCGGCAGTTGGCATGGTGTTGGGTGGGATGTGCGGGTCGGTGTGTGTGGGTGGTCAGTAGCGGGGTATGTGACATATTCCTACAAAACTGGGGATTTACGACAGTGATTGGTGGGAGGGGTCTGTCATACTCCATTGTCACGTTTTTCAGGTGGCTCTGGAAGTCGAGCCCCAATAGCACAGGGCACACAGTTGAGGCATGACCAGTAACGTAAAGTCTCGATATTCTGTGCCCTGCACCACTAGTGTTGCTAAACAACTCCCCCACCCCCGCCACCGGATGTCTATTGTATGCGACCCGGAAGCCATGGTGACCCTCTGACTTACCGGCCATATCACGAGTCCACAATGCTGCACCGTGTCCGGGTGGATAAAACTCGTCGTACTGCCTGTGTCAAACAGGCAGCTTGTCCTGCGCCCCTCCACCAGGATGTCCATCATTGACCTTGCGAGCTGGCGGGGAGCGCTTTGGTCGAGGGTCACGGAAGCCAGGGTGGGGTCGTTGTCTTGGTCCGGCGCGGTGGGGTGCCCTGTGAGCACCCATTGGTCGTAGGCGGTGGGAGGTGGCGCCGACCAAGATGGCTGCCCCCATGTCTCTCACATGGCGGCATGCAGGGAAGATGGTGGCAGGCAAGATGACTACCCCCATGTTTCGCACATGGCGCTGCTTGATCCCGCTCGCGGTTTGGACTTACAGGCCTTGGCAAAGTGGCCCTTATTTTCGCAGCTGGAGCAGGTAGCTTCTCGGGCCGGGCAGCATTTCCGGGGCTGCTTCTCCAGTCTGCAGAAGTGGCACTTTGCGGACTCGCGACTGGCGGCAGCCGAGGTCGATTCGCCGGCGGGTTGTGGGGTCTGCGGCGCCCACGAGGCCATTGGGGGATCGCGTGCCTGGAGAGCCTTGGACTAATGCAGAGCGGCCTCCAGAGTATCGGCCAGCTCGATCGCCGAACTTAAGGTAAGATTGGCTTTTTCCAACAGCCGCTGGCGCACATACACTGACCTGGTCCCCGTGACGAAGGCGTCTCTCACTAGGAGTTCTGCATGCTGCGCCGCCGTCAGCTCCTGGCAATTGCAGGCCCGCACGAGTGTCTGTAGGCCTCGGACGAACTCAGCACTTGATTCCCCGGGCTGTTGTTGCCTTGTCGCTAAACGGTGCCGAGCATAGAACCTGTTTATCGGCTGCAGGTATTGTCCTTTGAGGGCACTCATCGTGCCATCGTAGTTCGGCTGGTCTCTGATCAGCGAACAGACCCGTGGACTGACCCTGGAGAGTAGAACTCTGCGCTTCGCTACGGGGTCGGTCGCTTTAATCTCCTCTAGATACGCTTCGAAGCAGGCCAGCCAGAGTTCGAAAGCATTTCCAGCTTCAGGCGTTTGCGGATCGAGGTCTCATTTGTCGGGTCTCAGTGCATGTTCCATGCTTTAAGATGTACAGCGAATAAAATTGAAGCACCTTCAATAACTCCAAAAGAGGGGCAAGACGAAACATCTTTATACAGGAATCTGTGGGAGGAGCCACAGGGGCAGTCAGCAGAGGGGCGTGTCCGGATAGTTAACCCAGTTACAACATATATATGGTTTACCACAAGAGCGGAGCTCGCAGACTATCTGGTCCGGCATTTCAGTTGTCTGAACTTCACAATATAACCCAGCCCTGAAGCAGTGAATAGCTTCTGGCCTTTGCTGCCGGAGAATACACTCTTGACCTCTTCAAATCGTCTCGGTACCTAGAGCAATTCTATCTCGCCTAACACCTGGCCTTCCAGTCTATCCAGGCCGGTATTTAGATTGTATCTCTCATTAGGACCCAGGCTTCGCCATGGCGAATTGCTCCAGGCCTCGAATACACCACCCAGTGATTTGCTTCAGACCTGGACCTAGAGGGATATGAAATACCTAGAGGGGGTGAAATACAGGCAAACGGGGCTTGTTTAGGTGGATGTCTTGATCAGTACAAGGAATTGGATTGAAAGGCCGGTTTCTATGCCTTTTCCATACATAAGTGATGTTGGCTTTTAACCCCACTTACAGGGGCAGCAAATCACTTCAAGGGCAGATATGAATAAGTAATAAGCACTAACTACACCAGTTCAGCGTAGAACTTGTGGAAGAGTAACAGGAAAAGCATCCATTGGTGTAATTTCACCATGGTGAAGGACAGGCCCTGTCCTGTGACAGCTCTTCTACATCTCTTGACTTGCCTCCATCCTCCCACTGCCTGTTTAATAGATGGATGCCAGCCAGAGGATGTGACAGTATCCCTTTCTGCAGAGAACAGGTGTGCTGTTTCCTCTGGGGCTTGAGATTTATGCTGTTTGTCTCTCAGCATCTGAATATCAGGAAAATTGATGATTTTTAATTCTGAACACTGTTTAAATTTAAAGGAAGCCTGCCGTTTGAAATAGGAACATAAAACAAGAGAGTATCTCTTTCACCGAGCACAGAAGCAAACAAATAAATCAGAGGAGTGATTCAGGAAATGTTGGACAAAGAGAAATATCAAAAATATTATGTATGACAAATCCATAGGTGTGCTTTGGGTAAAGGAGCTACAGGTGCAATGCAGCTATTACTGGTTAGTAACAGTGTGAAACAGTCATACACTTCTTTCGTCTACCCTATCAACAAAACTACTGTCATCAGTTTTTGACACACAATCCATATGAATGCAGTGGCTCACTCACTTCCAGTAGCACAGCCGAGTCATCACATCACAATGAGATGCAGCAAGGGATCTTGTCCTGTAAGATCTCCTTCCTTCACAAGAGTAAATGGAGGCATACATCTGTAAAATGGTCCAAAGATCTCCAAGCTGTTTATTTCAGAGTGCTTTGGTGCTGCTGTGAAGAATTTTTTTCCTTGTGACACTTTAATTCCTTAGCGATGGGGCCTCCTGTCTTAGCCAGCAGCTTCCATATTCTTGCATGTACACTGAGCGGCCACTTTGTTAGGTAAAATGTTAAAGTGGCCCTGAGTGTATGTTTGTGGACTTCTGCTGACGCAGCCCATTCACTTTGACATTTGATGTGTTGTGCATTTAGAGATGCTCTTCTGCACGCCACTGTTGTAACGCGTGGTTATGTGAACTACTGTCACCTTACTGTATGGCCTAGTCTGGCCAGTCTCCTCGGACCTCTCTCATTAAGAAAGTGTTTTTGCCCACAGAATTGCTACTCACTTTTTCTTTGCACCATTCTCTGTAAACTCCAGAGGCTGTTGTGTGTGAAAATCCCAGGAGATCAGCGGATTCTGAGATACTCAAACCACCTCTAATCATACAAAATTAGTCTAGCATCAGCAATCATTCTACGGTCAAAGTCACTTAAGATCACATCCCTTTCCCCATTCTGATGTTTGGTCTGAAAAACAATCGAACCTTTTAACCACGTTTGCATTCTCTTAGCGTTGTGTTGCTGCCATATGATTGGCCGATTAGATATTTGCATAAACAAACAGGTGTTCAACTGTACCTAATAAAGTGGCCACTGAGTGAATGTGTGGGATTTGTTTCCACAGGCAGCTGTGGAGGCCGGGTCTTTGGCTGTATTTAAGGCATAGATTGATAGGTTCTTGATTAGACACGGCATCAAAAATTATAGGGAGAAGGCTGGGAGTGGGGCTGAGGTGGGGGAAGAAGGATCAGCCATGATTGAATGGCGGAACAGACTCGATGGGCAAATGGCCTAATTCTGCTCCTATGTCTTATAGTCTTATTTATAAGCAGAAAAGAACACCCTTTGTCCCAATACCCATGTGCTGCTCCCACTCCACTTTCCCATCCAATTATCCCAGGACAGTGGTATCTCTTGGTCCAGATTAAGTGTCTTGACCCATAACATCGACTGTCCCTTTCGCACCTCAGATGCTGCCTGATCTGCTGAGTTTCTCCAACATCTTGTCTGTTGTTCCAGGGGCATCTCTAGGTAGGTACAGAGTAAAGCTCCCTCCAGCCTGTTAGGGAATTAGTTAAAGGGACAGATCATATAAAGTTAGTTGCAAGAGGATCTGAAAATGAAAGTAAAGATGACTTATTACAGTTTTGTAACAGTACTGGTGAGGTTTATGCCTGGAAAATGGCACGCTGTTTAAGTCTTGCATTAGAACAGAGGTTCCCAACCTTTTTTCTGCCTTGGACCCATTACCATTAAGCAAGGGGTCTGTGGACCCCAAGGTGTGAACCCCACTAATCAGGGGAATGCACTAAACAAGCATCAGAATGGTTGATGGGAGGGTTTGTTTATCAGATAACGTACCTCAATCCTATAGAGCTTAGACGAATGGAACCACATTGAAACATACAACATTTTGAGAGGATAGGTGCGGGGATAGTTTTCCCCTGGCTGAGGAGTCACTGTTGCAAAATAGAGTTGAAATAAGAAACATTTCTTGATTCAGAGGGTGGTGAATTTCTGGAAGTCTGCAACATGGAGAACCATGGTCAGTCTTAGAGTTTGTTAAAAAAAATAATAGATTAATTTCCAGACATGAAGGCATCCAGGGATACAGGATAGAGCAGAAAAATACCTCCAATTCAAAGGGTGGGGGCAGAAGAATCAGTCTTTCAGTTTATTACAAATAGATTAATTTCCAGATATGAAGGGATTTGGGAATGTGGGATAGAGCAGAAAGCATAATATTGTTGAATGGTGGAATCGGTTCAATGGGCTGAGGAGTCTACTCCTATTCCCAAATATCATGGTCTTATGGAAATATCAAACAACAACCAGGAGGTGGCAGCAGTAACACACACATAACCAGAAATGCTTCATCATTGATAATGAAAGCACAGGAGAGGAACTTCCAGGGAGAATGAAAGGATAAAGAAGGGATGCAGAAAGGGAGGAAAAAAATGGGAGCAAGGAAAAGAAAGGGAGAAGAATGTGAAGGGAAATATGATAAAGAGAAGAGTGAACTAATAAGGAGAACAAAAGAGAAGGAGGAAGGAGGGAAACAAAGGAGAAGGAGCGTGATAGTGGATGATTGAATGAGAAGAATATGACAAGAAAGAGGGAGAAGAAGAATTAGGAGATAATAATCTTAAGGAAAAGAAGAAGTGAGAATACAAATCTTTGATGAACAGAGCATTAATATCATAATTCTGACCAACGTCATCTGGTGGAATTTGCAGTAAATGAAGGAGTGGCAGTGAATGCCACCCTCATGGGATATCGGGCAGAACAATGCATCTTCTGATGAACATTAGTGCCAAGGAAGCAATATACAGGACGAGAGATTTACAGCAAAGTAGGAAGTTAATCAGGTTTATTGCCATTGATATCAGTGGTGAAATTTGTCATTTTGTGGCAGCAGTATGTGCAACTATAACAAATTACTATAAATAACAATAATAAATAAATAACTAATAGTGAGAACGAGAAACAAGGGAGTAGTGTTCGCAAGCTCATGGACCATTCAGAAATCTGAAGGCAGCAGAGAAGAGGCTGTTTCTAAAACACTGAATGTGGGTCTTCAGTCTCTCTTGTACCTCCTCCTCGATGGAAGTAATGACAAGATGGTCTGTCTCAAATGAGGGTCCTCAAAGATGGATGTCGCCTACTTTAGGCACTGCCTTAAAAGAAGATTGGCTGACAAACAGGAGGCAAAGTGTGGGAATAAAGGGGGCCTTTTCTGGCCGGCTGCCAGTGATTAGTGGTTCTCCACAAGGATCGGGTCGATGTTGGGTCAGCTTCCTTTTACGTTACATGTTAACGATTCAGATGATGGAATTGATGGCTTTGTGGCCAAATTTGTGGATGATATGAAGATAGTGGAGGGGCAGGCAATGTTGAGAAGCAGGAAGTCTGTAGAAGGACCTAGGTTAAGAGAATGGGCAAAGAATTGGCAGATGGAATATAATGTGGGGAAGTGTGTGATCATGCACTTTGGTAGAAGGAATAAAGGTGAGACTATTCTCTAAATGGGGGGAAAATTCAAAACTCATGCAGGATCCCTAAAGGTTAACTTGCAGTTGAGTTGGTGGTAAGGAAGGCAAATGCAATCTGAGCATTCATTCAAGAAGACTGCAATATAAAAGCAAGCATATAGTCTTGAATCTTTATAAGGCTTTGGTCAGGCAACCCATGGAGTACTGTGAGTAATTTTGGGTGTCTTATCTAAGAAAAGATGGATTGGTATTGGAGAGGGTCCAGAGGAGGTTCACAAGAATGATTCCAGGAATGAAAGTTAACATATGAGGAGTGTTTGTTGGCTCTTGACCTATACTTGCTGGGGTTTAGAACAATGAGGGGGAATCTCATTGAAACCTATCGAATATTGAAAGGCTCAGATAGAGTGGAAAGGAAGTTTCCTATAGTGGGGTCTAGGATTAGAGACCACAGCCTCAGAATAGAAGGATGTACCTTTATAATAGAGATGAAGATGTCATGGTCGGGATCAGGGTCCCTTTAAATTTACCTTGTTTATGTTACGATCCGAACTGTTGATTCCCTTTTTTCCCGTGTCCCTCAACTTTGGTGATTAGAGGCAATTAACGCTCGGCTGAACCGGTAGTTTATAGTCTCCGGCTTTCAGCCGTTTGGTGCGGGAGTGTCTGCAAAGTCATCTAAGGTACGGTGTACTGATGTCATCAGGCCGGAGCAAGCCTAGTCTCTGCCGAAGCGAGTGCCGGTAATTCGCCTCTCCTCACTGGAGCAACCCTGTCCAGTTACCTCACCAAAGCGAACCTGCAAAGTTTCCTCACCGAGGTGGGTCCATCATTTAGCCTGCCGGAGGGAATCAAGAACTGCTGCCTAATGTTCCCGGGCCGAGTCGAGAACTCGCCACTACCCGGAGGCTCCATGTCAAGTCCTGGCTCCGGGAGCATCCAAGTACCAAGTCAAGTCCTGGCCCTGGCGGCATTCAAGCATCAAGTCAAGTCCTGGCCCTGGTGGCATTCAAGCACCAAGTCAAGTCCTGGCCCTAGCGGCATTCAAGCACCAAGTCAAGTCCTGGCCCTGGTGGCTTCCCAGTTCTGAGTTAAGTCCTGGCCCTGGCGGTCTGTGATTCCTGTCCTACCCCCTTGTCTGAATCCCTTCTCTGCCCCTCTCGCCTCTAGTCCTCGTCTGCAGCCCCCGCCTGCACTTCGGTCTAGTTCCATCGCTGGAGCTAGATAGGTACTGACTGGTGTTCATTCGTGTTAGTCTTGCCTTGTCTTGTCCTCGCCTCCGTGGGGTAAGTCAGGCCGTCTTGCTGTTGCTCCGCGGGGGGGTCATGTCTTGTCCTCGCCTCCGTGGGTTAGGTCAGGCCATCTTGCCGTTGCCCCACGGGGGGGGGGGTTATGTTCTGTTTTGTCTTGTCCTCGCCTCCGTGGGGTAAGTCAGGCCATCTTGCTGTTGCCCCATGGGGGTTCATGAGTCCTGGCCCTATGTCCTGTACCCAAGGAGGGGTCCCGGCTCTCTGTTCTGTGTGTGAGTCCCGGCCCTATATCCTGTACCCAAGGAGGGGTCCCGGCTCTCTGTTCTGTGTATGTGTCTATGGTTCCATGCACCTGCTCCCTGAGACCGAAGCTCTGTGTTCCCATGTTCCTCCTCTCCCTACTCATGTCATGTTCTTGCCTGGTTCTGGGGTCCGAGCCCGAGGCAAGACCCAGGTACTGGGTCCTTGCCCAGTCTCTGGCTCGGAGTCCATACCCTAGCCTCCTCATGTCTCCTCTAGTTCTGGGATCCAATTCCAAGTCCAAGACCAGACCCTTGGTCCCAGCCTAGTCGTAGTCGTGAGTCCTTGTCCGGTTCGCTACTCCTGCTCCTGCCTTGCTCTCCTGGTATCCAACAATAAACTAAATCTAAGTAACCTCACAAGATGTGTCTTGCATTTGGGTCCACCCTTGCTCCCTATGCCCCCACCATTGTGACAGAAGAGGAATTTCTTTAACCAGAGGGTGGTGAATCTGTGGAATTCATTGCCACAGATGGCTATGGAGGCCAAGTCATTAGGTATATTTAAAGCAGAGGTTGATTAGTTCTTGATTAGTCAGAGCGTCAAAGGTTATGGGTAGAAAGCAGGAGGATGGCATTGGCAATGATAATAAATAAGCCATGATGGAATGGCGAAGCAGACTCAGTGGGTCGAATGGCCTAATTCTGCTCCTATATGGTCTTATGATGGGGAGGCTTGTGCTGTGATGGAACTGGCTGAGTCTATAACCCACTGAAGCCTCTGTGCATTGTTGCCTTTGTACCAAGCAGTAATGCAACCAATCAGTATGCTCTCCAGGATATAGCCATAAATGTTTGCTAGTACTTTTGAGACATACCAAATCTCCTCAAACTCAAGGAAGAAGGAAGCATAGTCAAAGTTTCGAAAACAAAGATTGGAGAGTGCTCTTGAGGGTTGTAAGGTGGCTAAGGTGGAGAGCTGGAGAAGGAGAAGGGCCATGAAAAGGCCTTGGTTAGTAGGTTTGGGGAAAACCCCAAGATATTCTACATGCATGTGAGGAGTGGGATAACTAGAGTGAGGGTAGGATCAATCAGTCATAAACCAGGAAACGTACCTGGAGTAGGAGGAGGTAGGCGAGGTCCTTAATGAACATTTTCCTTCGGTATTTGCCAAAGAGAGGGACCTTGATGAATGTGAGGTCGTTGTAGAATGCACTAGTGTGCTTGAACAAGTGTGGAGATTAAGAAAGGAAGTGTTGAAACTTCTGACAAACATTATAATACGTAAGTCCCTGGGGATGGTCAGGATACACCCCAGGTTCCTAACAGAAGCAAAGGAAGAGATTGCTGTGCCTTTTGAGTTGATCTTTGAGTCCTCAATCATAGCAGAAGCAGTGCTAGAAGATTGGAGAATGGCAAATGTTATTCCTTTGTTGAAGATAACCTTGGGAATTATAGAGCAGCGAGTCTTACTTCAGTGGAGGCCAATCTATTGGAACGGATTCTTAGAGACAGGATCTATAAGCATTTGGAGAAGCATAGTCTGGATTCGAGATAGGCTGCATGACTTTGTGAGGGGTAGGTCTCACGAGCCTGATTGACTTTTTCGAGGAAGTGACAAAACAAATTGATGAAGGTAGAGCAGTGGATGTGGTCTATATGGATTTTAGTAATGCATCTCTCCATGGTAGACTCGTTCAGAGATTCAGAGAAAATAAGCAGCGTGGATTCATGATTGGCTTGCCCACAGAAGGCAGAGGGTGGTAGTAGGTGAAGCATATTCTGCCTGGAGGTCCTTGACTAGCAGTGATCTGCATGGATCTGTTCTGGGACACCATCTAAGAATATGCAAATTGATAGATCTGTGCTGAGTCGCACAGACATCATTGTAGAGGGAGTAGGGCAGTGAGCTAAGCAAGCACCCTTAAGGTGCGGCTGTGTTGACTATCAGTGAGGAGGAGGTGTTATCACCAATCCATACTGACTGCTGTTTCCCAATAAGGAAATCAAGAACCCAATTGCAGAGGGAGTTGCAGAGGCCAGGCTAATTAACCTCTTTCCACTTCCCACCTCTGGTTCTTTCAGGCTGCAACTTGTAAATACAATAAAGTTTTCTGCTTTTCACACCTCTGCAGTGAATTTCACAACTCTGTTACATTCTGGGTGATTATACAGCTGCACCAATCTCTGATGTTTTTGTCAATCGCTCTCAACCTTTGCCCTTAATTATGGACCTCTCTGCAAAGGCAAATAGTTCTTTCCCATCCATTCTGTTGAAGCCACCATTAATGCTACACATCTCAATTAAAGCTCCCCTCATCCTCCACTGTTCCAAAGCAAATATAAATTTCTCCATTGAGGCCAATCTTCCCAGTCCCAGTAACATGATGGTTAACCTCATCTCTGGTGCAAACATAACTTGCAGCAATGTGGTAAGCAAACTACAGGTAGTGTTTTAGCTGTGGTCTAGCTAATGTTTTATACATTAAACATTAACTTTCCTGCCATTATATTCTGTTTCTGGGCCTGTAAAACATAGTTCCTAACCATGTTGACCACTGGCTGTCCTACCTAGTGATCAGGAGGCTCCTCTCCTGCCCTACACTTCCCAGTTTCCCACAGTTCACTGTATATTCCCTTCCTTATTTGTCCTCCTCCAATACATCTCAAGAATGAGTTTCATTTACCACTTGTCTGATCATCTTGTTGAGATCCACGGTGATTGCCCTCAGGACTTACCTTTCTACCACGTTGTACACAAGCTGCTAGTTTCTTAAACATTATACCTACATTTCATGTTAAGTCACTGATAAATATCCAAAAGTGTGAATGGCATAGTGCTGAGCCTGGGAAAAACCCAGTCAACAAAATTCTTTAACCATTACTTTTACTTTATGTTATTGAGGCAATTTTGGATCTAATTCAAACTTCTTGGGGACATGGAACTTCATTTTTCTGTCATGAGGGATGTTGTCACAATGCTTGTGAAATGCATGTGGAATACTAGTGAACCTTACTGAAGGAGTAGGCATGCCAGATTAGATGGTAGTAAAAGACAAATGGAAGGAACACAATGTGGTAACAATAGACCTCTGTTTAATTGTACTCTAAATGGTCACAGCTGAAAAAGGAATGTAGCTACCCAATTTTCTTTCTATTCAAGTATGTTGCCAGGATATGGATGTAGCTTTTCAAAAGATGATTTCCCTTGTTAAGTCACCAGCAAACCTCAGGAGATCGTGTGTGAAGTTCTGATTGCCAAGGACTGTAGGAATGGTGTGAGTGCAGGGGAGATTCACCAGGATGTTTCTTAGCAGGCTTTAGTTATGGAGAGACATTGGATAGACTAGGCTTGTTATCCCTGGAGCAGAGGAGGCTGAGCAATGACCTGATGGAAGACAGGGTAGACAGTTAAAATACTTTTCCCATGGTAGGGGGGATCAAAAATACGAAGTTTTAGGATTAAGTTGAGATGGAGTTTGAGAGGAAACATGAGGGAAAAGTCTTTTATACAGATTGGTTGATATCTGGAACTTGCTGTCAGAGGATATAGTCAGATACAATGATGGAATCAGATACAATCACAATGTTTAAAAGACACAGATAGGCACTTGAATATGCAAGGCATAGCAGAATATAGTCCTAATGCAGGCAAATAGGATTGATGTGGAGGTTCTAAAAGATTGGTGCACACACACAACGAGTGGAGGGCTCATTTCTGTGTTAGAAAGAATGAAGGACTAGACATTGGGTCAATGGCATCCTGACTGAGGCAGGTTGTTGCTATGTGTTTCTGTTAGCATCCTTGGTGCTGGACCTCAGCATGTTAAGGAAGCTGTTGGAAGAAAGATGGAGGGATGGAGGTCATTGTAAATTGTAGAAGGATTAAAGGCTAAAGTGGCTGCCTTGTCCTATGGCAGGCGTGGGGAGGAGTCCATTGGCTGCGTTGGTGGGGAGGAGTCCATTGGCTGCGTTGTTGGGGATGATCCAATACTATTGTCACCCTATGATGAGACAATTGGAGGTAGAAGTGTGGAGGGTGATGGGTTAACTCGTAACAGCAGCTTACCCTGTCTGGAGGGGGCAGTGCAGGTGAGAAATGTAGCCCTCATGATCACCAAGTGTTTGTAGTCAGAGGGTTAACCAATAAATACAAGTTGCAAGAGCTGCTCTATCATGCTTTGACATCCTGCCCTTTTCTACACCTTAATTCCAATTACCCTCCTGACCTCATAGCCCCTGATTCCCTTAGTGGTCAAAATGTCTCCACCCCCAAGCATGAACGTTCCTGATGACCAAATCAGTGCCCCCCGGTTGCAACCCTCTGCAAAAGGAAGTTTCTCCTCGTCAGCTAACTGCTGGATTCTCCAATCTGAGGAGATAGCTTACTGCATCTGTTCTGTGAATTCCCTGAAAACTGGTCACCACTCCTTCCAGATATCAGTGATTATAGGTCACTCATCCCAACTCCTCTTAGATCTAGACCCTCATCCTGTGTTTGCTTCTAGATGCATATTCCTCAATTTCGGAAACTCAAAACTTGTCTACCATTCTGCAGTTTCTGCTCTGACCAGAGCCCTGGACAATTTGCTGCTTAACTTTAAGAAAAAAAATGACCATTTTTGTGTTGCTTTGTTCTACCTGGGAAGTTCAGTTGGGCATTTCCTGATATTAGATATGCTGGATGCTAATTCCACATTGCTTGTGTAAGGATTGGCATCATTTCTCAAGTAATGCTTCTTAGAGTTGTCTTTAAAGGCACTCTGCATGCAATGGTTTTTCAAAGTTCAAAATGGATTTATTCTCAAAGTACGTAAGTGCCACCATATACTACCCTGAGGTTCATTTTCTTGTGGGTATTCGCAGTAGGTACAAAGAAATAGAATTGGAATCAATGAAAAAAACTACACAGAAACAGACTGACAGACAACCACTCTGCGAAATAAGTCAAACTGTGCAATACAGAAGAAACAAATAATGATAGATAAATAAGTAATAAATAATGCTGGAATGACAAACACGAGGAAATCTGCTACTAACCTCTCTTACTAATCTCTTACTAGCTCTTCTTTCAGTTAGTCCTGATGAAGGGTCTCAGTCTGAAACGTCGACTTCTGAGAGAGGCTGCCAGGCTTGCTGCATTCACCAGCAACCTTTATGTGTATTGCTGCAAATACTGCTGGGAACATGATTGTAGAGTCCTTGAACATGAATCCATCTGTAGATTGTAGAATTAGTTTATTATTAAGGTGACTGAAGTTATTTTGAAGGTATTATGGTAACTTAAGTATTAGGTTGAGATTCCTGAATCTCTGATCCATCTCCCTGTTCTTCCAACCAGGTGTTGATGTTCCCACTGCCCTCTGCTTTTACTCCTGACTCCTACTTCCTGACCCTTCTCAATTCCCAAGTGTTCCTGACTCCTGACTCTTCCAAAGATCCCTTGATGACTCAGCCTTCTGAGGCTTGAACTGAAACCAATGAACTGTGAGGCTTCTGACAGTGGTCTCTATCTCTATCAGCTCCCCACTCAGACCCTTGCTGTATGCGACTGCTGCCCTGATTCCTGGAGTCATTTTCTGCAAAGATCCATCTGAATCCTACTGCCAACTCACAGTGAAGATGCTTCCAGTCCACCCATCCTGATTCTTGACCTTTGACTGCTGGACCACCCTTGGTCCTGACCTTAGTCCTGGTGGCATATTTTCCATTGTCCACTGCATCAGAAATGTCGTGCATGGTCCTCCGCACGGCTGACATTCCTCACTGTATCCAGTGTGTTTTCCTTCCTCCAAACTATTGCTACAAGTATGAATCGATGAGGGAAAGCTGTTGAACTTTATGATATGCCACCTGCTGACTTGAAAGACTCAATTATTCCTGTTTTGAGTCTTTTAAGCAATTCCTTCTCAGTGGTGGGACCCAAAGCTAATGCCCTTACTGTGCATGTAACACTTTTGGAATACAACTTAGCAAATATCCTTTGAAAATCCAGACATTTCTAATCCTCTGGTTTCCTGAAGTCCGCCCTGTTAGTTTCAACTTCAGAAGTTGTTGGATTTCTTTTGCGAAGTTATTATTTTGCTGAATCTCACCATGACCTTCTATGTGTCTTAGTGCCATGTTTTTGTAATGGACTCAAACATTTTCCAAAAGCACTTTTAATAGGCTGATTGCTTCCACATTATCTCTCCTTTTCTATCGTGATGCCATATTTTGTACCTTCCTGTCTACTGGAACAGTTCTAGAATTTCAGACACTTTCAAAGATCACCACTATTTTTGTAACCAACTATTCTGAAAGTCTCGATGTAGACCACAGGCCCAAAGGGTTTGCCAATGTTCAGTTTCCTTAATTGCTCTTGTAGTTACCGTACTCTTTATGATATTAATTGGTTTAACTTGCTCTCTGTCATTACACACAAGGCTCCTCATTAAGTCTGTTGTGTTATTGAGGTCATTTTGTCTCCCAGGTACATACATTTATCTTGACTATTCTCTTCCCTTCTGCATGCACGTGGAAGCTCTTGCAATCTTTCTTTTAAACTTCTTGCATTTTTATCATAATTTATGTCTTGGTCAGCTCTGATATGCTCCTAAAGACCTCCATTCCCCAAATTAGAAATATTTAAACTGCTTAAATTAGTAGAAACATAGTCATAATTATACTTTATTGATCCCGGGGGAAATTGGTTTTCGTTACAGTTGCACCATAAATAATAAATAGTAATAGAACATAAAAAAACCATAAATAGTTAAATAGTAATATGTAAATTATGCCAGTAAATTATGAAATAAGTCCAGGACCAGCCTATTGGCTCAGGGTGTCTGACCCTCCAAGGGAGGAGTTGTAAAGTTTGATGGCCACAGGCAGGAATGACTTCCTATGACGCTCTGTGCTGTATCTCGGTGGAATGAGTCTCTGGCTGAATGTACTCCTGTGCCCACCCAGTACATTATGTAGTGGATGGGAAACATTGGCCAAGATGGCATACAACTTAGACAGCATCCTCTTTTCAGACACCGCCGTGAGAGAGTCCAGTTCCATCCCCACAGCGTCACTGGCCTTACGGATGAGTTTGTTGATTCTGTTGGTGTCTGCTACCCTCAGCATGCTGCCCCAGCACACAACAGCACTGGCCACCACAGACTCGTAGAAACCATGGTCTCTTTAGTTAAACATAGAATGTTTAAATAAATTCCATCCAGAGGAAGGTGCCAGGTTTGTATTTGATTTATTTGTGATTAATAAGTTTCAAATAAGCACGTTTATAATAACTTTAGCATTATTTACTGGTCTTAATGGGGTTGAGTGTTTGCAAATATCCTTTTTGAGTTAACTGGCAGGTTTGGCAACTGGTGAGGCAGTGGGTCCTCACCTGCTGAAAGAGGTGTGTACTGTGCACTCAGATTAGTCCTGCACTGCCCCGACCTTGGTCACGAGCTCCTAATGGTAGACTGCATGTGTGAGCCAAAGTTGGGGGCATCAGCATAGTGCAGTAACAGAAACCAAATGTGTCAGGCAGGGCCAGGCCCTTAGTTTATGGACATGTTCTCTATGGTAGTGCATATTAATGTATTACACGCAATTCATTGTATAACATTTATTTGGTGTTCACCACCACCTTGCAGTGGGGACTGGGGTGCTGCAGAGTGTTGGTCTTCGGTAGAAGATATTTTGTTTTTTTTTGGCGTGTGCATGTGAGTCTGTGTGTGTGTGGCTGCTGTGTCTGCGTGTCCGTGCGTGCGTCCGTGATGATGTCTTTTTCATGGCTTTTACAAGGCATGGAGCAGCAGAGAGAGAGAGGGAGAGACTGTGTGGTGTGCCACTCCTCACACAAACATTTTTTGCAGTATTTTCTCTTTGTTTTACGAGGTCGAGTTGCGTGCTCGACACTCAACCCGGCACAGATGGAAAGCATACTTGGGGGCGGACCCAACTAGCTTTGAACCGGGGAACCTCCACTCCCAGGTCTGGCCTTGATGTCGTTGTGCCACCAGCCGGCCCAGTAGGTAGAAGATATTTTGATTGACCTTGGTAAAGGTGACATCTTCAGACAGGTGCACTCAGCGGGCTTGAAGAAAAGAAATAAGTTACCTAAACAAAAAAATCTTAGCTTACGCCCTTCTTGTATGTTAAGATATGGAGGAAAATTGTTTTCAAAGTCAGCCAGGACTGCAGAGAAACTGATATCAAGCCTGGTGGAGGTACAGGTGGAGTTGTGGAGGTAGAGACTTGGCAGAAGGACTTGGACAGGTTGGGAGACTAGACAAAGAAGTGGCAGATGGAATATAGTGTAGAAGTGTGTGGTTATGCAGTTTGGTAGGAAAAATAATGGTGTAGGCTATTTTCTACAAGAAAATTCAGAGGTCAAAGGTGCAAAGGGTCTTGGGTGTCCTAGTTCAGGATTCCCTTAAAGTTAACCTGCAGATTGAGTTGGAAGTAAAGAAGGTAAATTCACGAGCATTCATTTCAAGAGGACTTGAACATAAAAATAAGGATGAACTACTGAGATTTTACAAAGCATTAGAATTTGGAATATTTGGAATCTTGGACCATTGTGAGCAATTCTGTGTCCCATATCAAAGGAAATTCATAACCACTCTGGAGAGTGTCCAGAGGAGTTTCACAAGAATAAATCCAGGATTGAAAGGTTTAACCTAAAAGGAGTGTTTGATGTCTCGATGGAGTGCAGAAGGAGGGGAGATCTCATTGAAATCTATTGGATACTGCAAGGCCTGGTTAGAGTAGGTGTAGAGAGAATGTTTCTATCAGCAGGAGAGTTTTGGGATCTGAGGGTAGAGGCTCAGAATTAAGGGGTGCCCCTTTGAAACTGAGATGAGGGGAAATTTCCTCTGCCAGATGAGGGTGAATCTGTGGAATTTGTTGCCTCAGGAGGCTGTGAAGGCCAAGTTATTTGGTGTATTTAACTTAGAGATTGATGGGTTCTTGATTGGTAAAGGGATGAAGGGGAGAAGGTGGGAAAATGGGGTTGAAGAACAAAACCAACCATGATTAAATTGCAAAACAGACTTAGTGGGTCAAATGCCCTAATTCTGTCTCCTAGACCTTATAGTATTACTGTCCTTTCCAAAAGCAAAAATGTGGAGGCAGAGAAGGAAAGACCATAAGATATAGGAGCAGAATTAGGCCATTTGGCTCAACGAGTCTGTTCCACCATTTTATCATGGCTAATCCAGTTTTCCTCTCAGCCCCGATCTCCTGCCTAGCCCTCATTTCCCTTCATCACTGACCAGTCGGAAAGCTATCAACCTCTGCCTTAAATATACATAAAGACTTGGCCTCCTCAGCTGCCTGTGGCAGAGCACTCCACAGATTCACCATTCTCTGGCTAAAGAAATACCTCCCCATCTCCATTCTAAAAGGCCGCCCCTCTATTTTGAGGCTGTGTCCTCAGGTTTTAGACACTCCCACCATATCATTCTATCAAAGCCCTTCACTATTTGATAGGTTTCAATTCAGGTCACTGCTTATTCTTCTAAATTCCAGTGAATACAGGCCCAGAGCCATCAAACACTCTTCATATGACAAGCTGTTTAATCCTGGAATCATTTTCATGAACTTCCTTTGAACCATTTCCAGTTTCAGCACATCCTTTCTTAGATAAGAAGCCCAAAACTGCTCACAATACTCCAAGTGAGGCCTCACCAGTGCTTTATAAACTCTCAACATTACATCCTTGCTTTTTTATTCTAGCTCTCCTGAAATGAATGCTAATATCACATTTGCCTTCCTCACCACAGACTCAACCTATAAATTAAACTTCAGGGAATCCTAAAAGACCAGCAACCAACTTCTTCAAACGAGTGAGATTAATTGAAAGAAAATGGTTCAGTTGCACAATTTGACTCTGAACCCCAGAATATTGTGAGGTACAATCACATTTCTTTGCTGCAAACAATATTAGCAATGAAAACAAACAACTATGTCCTAGTTAGCATTGTGTCAGCCCTGATGTACCGTTTAAAGATAAACTTGCTGAGCCCGGAGAAACCCAGTGACAAAAACAATACCGAAATGATGGATCTTTTGAAGGATCATTCTAACACAAAGCCACACAACAGTGCAAAGGTTTAAGTTTGATTCATATTTAAGGAAACCTAACAAAATAGTTGTTGAGTTTGTGGTTGATTGAGGAAGTTACCAGAAGGCTGCAATTACAGGCTGGTAGTGCATGCTCTCCTATCTGAAGGACGAGGTTGGTGTGAGGAATTAATGTTGACAGGATTCACGTCCTATCAGAGAGGAGCCTGCTCTCTGAGAGATTGCTGAAAGTTGTCTAACCAGTGGAGTCAGTCAGCAAGAAACATTCAGGACTTTCATGCTAGTCCAGCTGTTCCCTGTGACAGTGTGCATGGGGAACTAGCAGCTCAGCAAACTTTTCTGAATCAAGCTGAGTGTCATTTTGAAAAGGTCACCGAAGAATATTCTGCTTTGGGAGGGTAAACTATATCTCTTGACCCCTGGTTCAGGGAAGAAAAGTGTCATGCATGTGATTTAAAAGGCTACTTTGTCAGAACTGGATAAGGGATAAGTCGAAAATATGGGAAAAGTCATGACTTTGTGCAGGGGAGGTCGTGTCCTACAAAACTGATAAAATTTTTTGGGGAGGTGGGGAAGATAGGGCATTGGAGGTTGTAAACATGGTCTTTAGTAAAACTAACCCTAATGCAACAAGTTGTCTCATGGTAGACTGATCTAAAAGGTTAAAGCATATGGAGTCCATGGAGATTGAGTAGATTGGCTTGGACATGGAAGATAGACGGTGGCGGTGGAAGGGTCTTATGTAATTGGGAGGGTTGTCAAAGGATTCAGCAGGATATAGACCAAAGAAATGGCAGATGGAGTTTAAACTGGACAGGTATGAGGTGTTGATACAAGAGACTGCTAATAGAGGAACCGGGAGCAACAAACAAGATGCTGGAGGAACTCAGTGGGTCAGGCAGCGTCTGTGGAGGAAAACTGGTAGTCAACTTTTGGGGTCGACTTTGGAGATCAAATTTACGAAGGAAGTATGCAGTAAATGGCAGAACCCTTTGGATCTTGGGGTCTCATATCAAAGTTCCTTGCAAGTGGCAACAAAATTAGATACTGTATGCTGGTACAGAAGGCATACAGCATGCTTGCTTTCACTGGTTAAGATATTACATTTAAAAGCCAGCAAATCATGTTGCAGCTGTATAAAACTTTGGTTAGGCCACATTTGTTGTACGTGGTTGTATATAGTGACATATATGTACTTCGATAATAAGCTTACTTTGAGTTTTGAACCATTATGTGCAGTTCTGGCTGCTGCATTAGAAGAAGGAAGTGAAAGCTTTGGAGATGTTCTCCAAAGGATGAAGGATGCTGCTTGGATTCAAGTGTACTGTACTAACCATAAGGACAGGTTGGATCAACTTGGATCGTTTTCCCTGGAGATTTGGAAGCTGAGAGGGAAATCTGACCGAATTTTTTAAATTTTGAGGGGCATAGATAGGGTAGACAATGAGAGTCTTTCTCCAGGGAAGAAATGTCAAATACTGGAGGGCTTAGTTTTATGGTGAGAGGAGGAAACATTCAGTGAAATTTGTGAGGCAAGCTTTCTCACACAGTGTATGGTAGGTGCTGGAAATTTGAATGCACTATTGTAGTTGGAGTTGCGACATGAAATTGAGATAGCAAAGACAGGTTAAAATATTACCACCGGTATATTGTAGGATCCTGACCAAAACCAAGATTAGTTGAAAGAAATCACCCTGATTTGGAGGAACACTCAAAATGCTATGACAGGTGAAACTGGAACATTACAGGAAATACTGGGAGATATAATGAGCTGAGCTGGGGTTGAAGGCTTCTCATGGTCTGAGTCGACGTTCCCTCCCTCCTTAATTGAAAGTGTATGCTTGTAGTTCTCATAGCATGAAGGGGTCATAGTGCTTTTGGTTGGGGGCTTGTATCACTGTTTTGATCATTGACAGAGGGCACTTTGGGTGGGTGATTTCTCCAAGAACAGTGTTTGTAGTCGCAAGCACTCAGCATGAAACAAAAACTCATAAGGGATGAAACTGACCCACTATCTTCTTTGAAAGTTGAGGTATAACTATGCGCCTCTACTGAAGTGAATACAATTTTTTATCATTTGTGATCTATATCCCCTGGAAGATCACATATTTGGAGAATGCTAGTTTTCTTTCTCATTATACAAGGTAAGTTCTATGATAATCTGTTCTTTAGCTGGTATCATGACATATTGCTTCAGGAAGTAGTCCCAAATGCATTTTATGAACTCATCCCCCAGAATACTTTTGCTAATTTGATTTGCCAAATTTATATGAAGATTAAAATCTCCCATGATTGTAGCATTACTTTTGCTTACAAGTTCTTTTAATTTCTTGATTAGTTCCCTCTGCAACAGTATTGTTGCTATTAGAGGACTGGCAAATCACTCTCCTCAGTGTTTTGTGTCCCTTGTTGTATCATATTTTCACTGTATTGAATCGCCTTTCTATTTATCTGAGCCAGGATCATTCCTCACCACTGCCTTTACTTCAGTCTTCATTATTAGGACTATCCCTCTTTCCCACCCAGCCCTGCTATCATTGCTTCACCATTCTGTTCCCATGTTGTCTGCTCTTTCTGAAGAAGTGTCTCAGCCCGAAATGCCAACTGTTTATCCTTTTCCTTGGATGCTGTCTGACCTGCCTGATTCCTCCAGTATTTTGTGCACATTGTATCAAACACCCTGGAAGTTTAATCCTTGATGTTGTGTCTGTGTATAACTACATATCGATTAACTAAAAGCATGCACGTGGGAGATGGCTTTAACTGGTGTACAGTATTCACATTGCAGTGAGAGAGAGAGAGAGAGAACAATGTGCATGCGTAGACAACAGATCAATATGTGGTGCTAAGTGGGGTCATTGCTCTAAAACAAATAGATCCATACATTACACTTCTTCCCCCTTTAGATTAATGCAAATAAAACGGTATATGTACAGAACATTCAACTTCCCTTTCATAAACCCATATTCCAAATAAACATGCTTTCACAATAGTAATCCATAACTAGCTTCTCAGTTCTAAAGGTTCAGTTGTTTGGGTGTTGTTCTGTTTCTTCCAGGATAGCGCCTCTGGACCTCTGGAGTGGCATCAGGTTTGGTAACTGTTTTGTCTAAGACAGCTTTCTCGGTTTCTGGTGTCAAGTTGCTGTCAGTGACATGATCATCACTGAGAGGTAAGTCCAGTGGCTGTAATATGTCCCTCTTGTTGGTTGCAGTCAACTCAGGTGTGTTCTTCAGTTGAACATCCAGTATCTGGTCCACATGATGTCTCCGTGTCTGATCTCCAACATCCACTGTGTACATCCGTGGTCCAGTTCTTGTAGCTATCCTACCGGGTGTCCACTTGTCTTCTCGGTAATCATGCATAGGACTTCCTGTCCAACCTCGAAGCTCCTTGCTGCTTCACTTGGCAACTGGCTGAACTGTTTATTCTGCATTTCCCTCCGTAGATCTGGTTTCAGGAGATCTACATATGTGAAAACTCAGATTCCTCCTCATGAGTAGCATTTCAGGTGTTTGATTTGTTGTTGCATGAACAGAGTTCCGATACACAAAAAGGAAGTTGTCCATCTTGTGTTGTAGAGAAATATCCTCCTTGCCTTTTGCTTTAATGGAATTCTTGAAGATTTGGATAAACCTTTCAGCTAACCCATTCATTGCTGGGTGGTGAGGAGTTGACTTGAAATGTCTGATGCCGTTTTTCTTTGTGAACAGTTGGAATTCATCTGACATGTATTTAGTCCATTATCTCTCATAATTTGTTCTGGTAAGTCATTTCTGGACAAGATAGACCTCAGAGCAGAGACAGTCTTTGCTGAGATGGTTGATTTCATTGGTATGATCTCCGACCCACTTCAAATGAGCATCCACGGCAACCAGAAACATGGAGTCCATGTACCCTTTGCTATGGTGATGACAGCCTTTCCCACAGGTGTAATGGTGCCTGTGGGGGTGCACTTTGAACTTTGTGGCATCCAGAACAGCTTTTGGTCAAGTCTTCAATCTGTTGATCTATTCCGGGTTGCCACACGTAGCTCAAAGTGAGACTCTTCATCTTGACTGTTCCAGGTGTCCTTCATGCAGATTCTGTAACACTCCGGTGTGCAGTTTAGTGGGAACCACAACACGAGATATAAACATCAACGTTCTTTGACATACTGACAGTTGGTCTCATCTCACTGAGAACTCTGGAAACAAAGGGTTACCATGAGCTGGCCGTCCTTACATGGTGATTTCATAGACTTTTGACAATGTCGGGTCATTCCCTGTTTCCCTTTATATTTTGGAATTTGTTACTGGCAACTGGTCCACCAATGCAGTGTGGAACACTTCTGCTGGGTCACAGTATGAAGACTTTTCTTCTTCGATTGTTAACAGTGGAAGACATGACAGGCCATCAGCTTTGCTGCATTGTTTGGTACTCTTAAACTCTATGTCATAAGAGTGGGCTCCTAGTTACTGGGTAGAGTCATCACTGGGATTGAAAATGAACACAAAGGACTGGTGATGTGTCATGGGTGTAAACTTTTGTCCGTAGAAGTGGTGGTGGAATTTCTTTATTCCCAATACTAGACTAAGGGCCTCTTGGTCGAGCTGTGCGTAGTTGCATTCTGTGCTTGTCAGTGATCTTGAAGCAATCAGACGTTCAGATCCATCTTTCATAGTTTGTGACAAAACAACACCTATGCCATAAGGGGACACATCGTACACCAGTCTGATGGGCAGGGATGGGTCATAATGGGTGAGCAGTTCATCGCATGTTATTAGTTGCTTTGTTCCTTGAGTGCTTTTTCATATGTTTCCGACCATTTCCACTTTGCTTCTGTTTGTAACAGTGTGTTCAAAGGATGTAGCGCTGTACCAATGTTTGGGAGAAACCGTGGTAGAAGTTTACAATACCCAAGTATGACCTGAGTTGTGACACATTTTCCAGCTTTGGTGCCTGTAGCACTCTTTCAGTCTTCTCTTGTGACTTATGTAAGCCAAACTTGTCAATGAAATGTCCACAATATGAGATTTCATTCTCGAAAAACTTACATTTCTCTCTCTTTGCGCACAGACCGTACTCACTCAGCCTGGTAAGCACTTTACCAAGGTTCTGGAGGATCTCGTCATCATTTTTGCCAACAATGATGATGTCATTAAGGTAACATTGTGTTCCCAGGATATCTTGGAGTACTTGGTTCATTGCTCTTTGCCAAATTGCTGGAATTGATGCGACTCCGAAGACAAGACGATTACACTGGAACAGTCCCTTGTGAGTGTTGATTGTGAGGTACTTCCTGCTTGACTCCTCAATCTCCATTTGCAGATTGGCTTGTGACAAGTCAATCTTTGAAAACCTTTCCCCACCTGTCAAAGGTGCAAAAGTGCCTTCTATTTGTGGCAGGGTATTTTGCATAGTACTGGTTGATGCTCACTTTGAAGTCCTGACATATGCGAACAGCTGCAGCCTTCCCTTCTTGGTCACCAGGACAATGGGTGTGGCCCAATTGCTCCACTCAACCTTGGAGAGAATTCCACATGCTTCCAAGCCCTGAAGTTCAGCATCCACTTTAGGATATAGTGCGTAGGGCACTGGGCACACTTGGTGTTGCTGTTTCATTCAATTCAATTCAGACCTGCATGCCTTTGAGTTTACCAATCCCCTTTCAAACATCTCATTAGCATTAAGCAGCCATGCCAGTCTGTGGTTACTGCTACCATTTAGGCTGCCGTTGCCTGGTGATGCCACACAGAGTGCCAGTCTAGTTTGATTTTTCTCAACCATTCACGTCCAAAAAGTGCTGGGCCTCCATCTTTTAATACATAAATCTCTAACTTATGCTACTATCAGTTTGCCTTTGGGAGACACTTTTCAGCCTGTGTAAGTCTTTAGCATCACTGAGGTCTTCTCTAATGGTATCTTAGAAAACAGTCAGTTGTGGTCAGCCACTGGGATTATGGACAAATCTAACCTGTGCTCCATTTTCAGTTTTACCCCAGACACATTTATTATGATCCAGATGACTTTCTGATCTGCTTCAGTTATACTATGCAGTTCACCTTTGTCAGACTCCATGTTGTCTGATTCTGTTTTACATTCAGTAACTTCATGCATTTGCTTAGTTTTGTGTTTGAGAGTTTTCACTCAGTTGTGCTTTTTGTCTGCCTTGCACATTCTCTCTATGTGACCTTGTCTGTGACACATTATGCAGACTTTTTCTCTGCACTGACAGTCATTGGCATCATGGGAGGATTTGCCACATTGATAATATTTTTGGCTTTTTGCATCATTCAGGGCCATTATGTACATTTCACATTCTAACCTCTTTGTCTGTAGTTCTGCTGTATTCTTTGCTGCAGTCTCTAATGATATTGCAATGGTCAATGCCTGTTCCAGGGTTAGATCTCTTTCTGACAGTAGCCTCGTTTGAGTGCTTTGACTATGCATGCCACCTACAAACCTGTCCCTTAGTACATTAGAAAGTCCATCTCTAAAGTCACAGTACTGGGAAAGCTTGTGCAGTTCTACAATGCATTCAGAAATGCTTTCATCTTTTGACTGGTTCCTTTTGTAAAATCTAAATCTCTCAGCTATTGACAGCAGTTTAGGGTTCAAGTGATTTTGTAAAGTTATAACAATTTCATCGTACATCTTGCTTGCTGGCTTTTCAGAGGTTACTAGGTTGCGTAAGAGAGTGTAAGTATTTTGACCCATTAAGCTAAGAAGTGTAGGGGCTTTCTTTTGCTCCTCCAAGTTGTTTGTGTTACAATACAGTTCAACCCACTTGATATATGACTCCCAGCCTTTATTAGCACTATCAAATTTGTCAACTTTGCCAACTGAAGGCATCACCACATTATTTTCATTTTAAATTCAGCACGTCTTTCACTGTTACTATGCACCGTGCTCAAGCCTTTGTTAGCACCCCTGACGGCCTTCTCTGTACTGTTTATCTCTCGCTGTTTTGTCCTGTAATATGACCTAACTGTCGGCGCAGTTTGTGATATTTTCTGACATTCAGGTTTGTACTTATCGCCAATTGTCTGTGTCTGTGCACAACTACGTATTGATTAAATACAAGCACGCACGTGGATGATGGCCTTAACTGGTGTAGTCACGTTGCAGTGAAAAAGAGCGAGAGAGAGAGCACTGCACATGTGTAGACAGTGCATGCACAAACAATAGATCAATGCTCATGTGCAGATAACAGATCAATACGTCGTGCTAAGGGGTGGGGTCATTGCTCTAAAAGAAATATATCCATATGTTACACTTTGACACTGGCCATTTTACATTTCTGGCTGTAACCTCAGAGGGCAAACCTATTTATTTCATTTTGTTCCTTTGTATCATCTATTTTTCCACAAATGTTTTGTGCGGTCAGACATAGCACCTTGTTTGACAGGTCACTGTTAACCATATATACCGTTGAACATGTCAATATGTCAGTTGTATTGAAGTTCTGTCTGAATTATGCCAACTATGTAGCTAACTATTGTTTGTGATTCAAAGTTCACTTTGCACCATTACACGCACCAATTTAATGTGTATTAATCCCAGCATGGTTTTGCTTCATACTAAGTTATAAGTGTCTGTAATATGGTCATACTTTAGAACATAGAAAATAGAGCAGTACAGCACAGTATCGTCTCTTCAGCCCACAATGTTGTGGTGACTCTTTAACCTACTCTAAGATCGATCTAACCCTTCCCTTCCACATAGCCCACTACCTTAATTTTATTGACTGTACGTCCTTATCTAAGAGTCACTTAAATATCGCTAATGATCTGCCTCTACCATCACTCTGGGCAGTGCATTCCACATACCTACCACCTTCTGTGGAAAAAAAAACTTCACTCTGATATCCTCCAAATTTTGTAATGTTTTCCTCCTGAAATTAGCCATTTCCACCCTGGGAAAAAGTCTCCGGCAATCCTGTATACGGTATTTATATATCTTGTCATCTTGTGTACTTCTATCAAATCACCTCATCTGCCATCTCTCCAAAGAGAAATGTCCTAGCTCATTCAACCTCCCCTCATAAAACACGCTGTCTAATCCATGTTCTACGCGCCCCCTGTACAGCTTCTAGACATGAACAGAATACTCCAGTTGTGGTCTAGAATTGCCCCAATCCCCTGACTAATGAAGGCTAACACATTATATGCCTTCTTAATCCACCTGTTGACTTGCATAGCCACTTTGAGAGATCTGTGGACGTGAACCCCTAGATTCCTCTGTTCCACTACACTGTTAAGAGTCCTGCCATTAACCCTACATTCTGCCTTCAAGTTCAGCCTCCCAAAGGGTATCACATCCTGCTTTTCCACACTGAATTCCATTTACCACTTCTCAGCCCAGCTCTGCTTCCTATCAGTGTCCCATTGTAACCTACTGCAACCTCCTTCACTTGTCACAACACGACCGACCTTTGTGTCATCTGCAAACCTACTAACCCACTTCTTCATCTGAGCCGTTTATAAGCATTGTATAAATCTTAGGGTTATCCCTATTACCTTTCCTGAACAAAGGAATAACACTTCCCACCCTCCAGTCCCCTGGCGCCACTCCCGTGTCCAGTGATACACAAAGGACATCGTCAAAGATGCAACAATCTCTTCCCTCACTTCTTGTAGTAACCTGGAGTATATCCTCCCCAGCTCCGGAGTCTTATCTACTGAAATGCTTCCCAAAATTTCCAGCACACCCTTTTTCTTAGTGTTAACATGTTTCATCATATCAGCCAATTCTACACTGAACTGGCATTTACCAAGTACCCTGTCACTGGTGAATAGTGAGGTAAAGTAATCATTAAGGACCTCCACTACCACCTCCAACTCCAGGCACATGATTCCTATCTTATCCCTGACTGGTCCTACCCATACTGTAGTTATCTTCCTGCTAGTTACATAAATGTAGAACGCCTTGGGGGTTTCCTTAATCCTGTTTGCCGAGACATTCTCATGGCCCCTTCTAGCTTTCACCAGACCATTCTTAAGCTCCTTCCTGGATACCCCGTAGCTCACAAGAGCCCTGTCCGATCCTTGTTTTTTTAAAACTTAAGTCTGCTTCTTTCTTCTTCTTGACTAGATGTTCTATATCTCTTGTCAACCGTGGTTCCTTCACTCAACCATCCTTTTCCTGCATCATTGGGACAGGCCTGTCCAGAACCCCATGCCAATGCTCCCTAAACAACTTCCATATTTACATTGTGCATTTCACTGAGTACATCTGTTCCCAATTTATGCTCCCAATTTCCTCTCTAATAGCATCATATCTTGTGAACACTATTGGTGTATCACACAAACCAATCTTCCGTCCTTGGACTCACGCTGTCGGAGCAGTGCTGCCAGGATAATCAAGGACACGACCCACCCAGCCAACACACTTTTCGTCCCTCTTCCCTTCTCCCTCTGGGAGAAGGCTCAGGAGCTTGAAGACTCGTACGGCCAGATTTGGGAACAGCTTCTTTCCAACTGTGATAAGATTGCTGAACGGATCCTGACCCAGATCTGGGCCGTATCCTCCAAATATCCGGACCTGTCTCTTGGTTGTATTGCACTACCTTACTTTCCACTTTCTATTTTCTATTTATGATTTATAATTTAAATTTTTAATATTTACTATCGATTTGTACTTCAGGGAGCGCGAAGCGCAGAATCAAATATCGTTGTGATGATTGTATGTTCTAGTATCAATTGTAGGTGACAATAAAGTATAAAGTATAAAGTATATAACAGACTTTTATCATTTTCATCCTATTCATAGCTCATTCATTCTGCATGATAAGGTTAGAAGATATTAATATAGGATTGGGATAAATGTATTGTTGATGGCCGACACTCTCGATGGGCCAAAGGATCTGCCTCTGTACTGTTCCTCTCCATAGTTCCTTGAATCTGAGGAATGTAGTCAAATGGGAAGAGGCCTCGACAAATTGTGCTTCATATTAACTCTATGTGTTCAGTATTTTACGCTAGTATAGAACATGACTTGATGACAATTGAAGATAAATGATACAATTTACTATTGTCACTTACTGTTCACTAATAAAATTTTGTTCTAAATTAAATTTCAATTATTGGGATTAACTAGCCCATAAAATAATGAAAAACTGACTTTCATTGTGGAGCTGATAAAATTCTATAAATTATGTGAAAGAATCCAGTTCTGAACAAGATTGTCAGTTATATAAATTGGTAGATTTGACTTGAATTGGAACTTTGGGACATCTGTACTAATCCTTTAAATACCATGGGAATACTTATTGAGTGTAAGGCCTTACCCTTTCGTATATCCTCTACCAACTGGCCCCACTGCATCCCTCTGACCTCCCAGCATAAACAGTTCCTGATGAGACTCTGGAAAACAAGGACTGCTCCCCATTTCTCGGGATTCACCTCTCCCAAATGTAGGTCATGGCTGCTCTGTGACCTAATTCCGTGTATCCCTCCACAAAGACAGACATGGTTGATGCAGTTTGGCACTGCTTTCAACGCAACAGCACAACCTTTGGCTCTTTGAGACAATAGGGTGTTTTAAGATCATGACCTCAGAACTGGCACCAAACGCATAGTATATAGGGTAGCTGTGACTTTAGCCTCCTGAAACCTGGGCTACCTGCACCAGGCAGTTTAAGACACTGGAATGATACCATCAATGCTGTCCCCTTCAGACCTTTCAAATTCACGAGGATGGTAAGCATTAGGGTTCTCTCCTTGGCCAGCATCCCAGCCCCAGTTACTCTCAGTTGGGAAGAAGAAGAAGAGGAAGAAACAAACTGAAAATACACAAAGAAAGGGGAACAAAAGAAACAATAATGATAATAATAATAAATAAACAATAAATATCGTGAACGTGAGATGAAGAGTCCTTGAAAGTGAGTCCATAGGTTGTGGGAACAGTTCAGTGATGGGTGAGTGAAGTTATCCCTTCTCGTCCAAGAGCCTGATGGTTGAGTGGTAATAACTGTTCCTGAACAGCTAAATGACGACTCCTCTGCTTGCATCTTCGGAAACAGCTCTATTTCTATCTTTGATATCTCTTTTTAACCTTTTCAAGGTTCTTTTGAAGACTCTGACCTGGAGTTACAGACTGACTTCAGTCCTTTGCGGAAATGGGGCCCACTATCAGTGCCTCACTTTTCGATATGCCAAGGATGTGGCCTGGAAGGCTAGCACGTCTTCAGGGTGCCGGATTTTTGTGGCTCTGGAGGGGGGCAGGTTCAAGGCCGGTGCTGCCGCCTGTTGCATCATGGGAGATGGAAGACCGTAAGCAGAGAGCTGGCTGTGTGCCCAGAGACCCGAGTTCTTCAGGCACAGAGCTCAGAAAAAGCAACACAACAGACTTTAACACCATAAATCGGCAAGTTGTTTTGTCATGTCTCCCCTCTCACTGTGAAATGGGGACACTTCTTTTCCCTCATTAGGGAGAGGGAGCACCTGTGGTATGTGGAATACCGGGTAAACGAGTAGCCTTTGGGATACTACAAGTCTGTGTCTTTATTGATGCTTTGCTGCATGCTTGAGTGCTCAGTGGGCGGGGGGGTGCCGGTGCTTTTTTTGCTGCTGGGGGGGGGGTTGGTTGCTTTGCTGCTGCTTATGTGTGGGAGGGGGGAGATGGAGAGTCTTTGGGTTCTAACATTTAACTGTCACTCATTTTTTGGGGCATTCTTCTGTTTTTGTGGATGTTTGCGAAGAAAAAGAATTTCAGGATGTATATTGTGTACATTTCTCTGACATTGAATGTACCTATTGAGCCTGGAGGTGTGGGTCCTGAGTCTCCTGTACCGGCAGCATGAGGAGAACATGGCCTGGGTGGTGGTGGTCCTTGATAATACATGCTGCTTTCCTGTGATAGCGCTCCGTGTAGATGAGCTCAGTGGTGGGAAGGGCTTTGCCCCTGATGGACCTACTTTTTGTAGGCTTTTCCGTATAAGGAACATTGCTATTTCCATAACCAGGCTGTAATGCAACCACTCAATATACTCTGCACCACATATCTACAGAAGTTTTTCAAAGTTTTAGATGAGGTACCGAAACTTTGCAAACTCCTAAGGAAGTAGAAGGGCTACCATGCTTTTTCATAATTACATGTATGTGCTGGGCCTCCAAAATGATAGCAGTGTGGAATTTAAAGTTGCTGACGCTCTCCACCTTTGATCCACTGATGAGGACTGACTTGTGGACCTGTTTCCTTCTCCTGAAGTCAATAATAATTTCCTTGCTCTTGCTGACAATGAGTGAGAGGTTGTTGCTGTTGGCACCACCCAGCCAGATTTTCAATCTCCATCCTATATGCTGATTCATCACCACCTTTGATTTGACCAATGACTTAAATCTGGCATTGCAGCTATGCTGAGTCTCACAGTCATAAGTATAAAACGAGTACAGGTGAGGGCTAAGCACACAGGTTGTGATGCACCTGTCTTAAGGGAGATTGTGGAGGAGTTGTTGTGGCTGATCTAAACTGACTGGTGACTTACTGTTGAGTTTTGAAGGGATGATAGTATTGAATGCCGAGCTGTAGTCAATGAAGAGCAGCCTGATGTATGCATCTTCACTGTCCAGATATTCCAGAATCGAGTAAATGGGATCTTCTGCTGATCTGTTGTGACAGCAGGCAAATTGGAGTGGATCCAAGTCATTTCTCAGGCAGGAGTTGATGCTTCATGACCAACCTCTCAAAGTGTTTCGTCACAATGGAGGTAAGTGGCACTGGACGACAGTCATGGAGCCAGCTTACCACGTTCACGTTCTTCTTAGGCACCAGCACGATTGAAACCTGCTTGAAGCAGGTGGGTACCTCAGACTGCCCAAGTGCGAGGTTAAAGATGTCGATGAACACTCCAGCCGGTTGATCATCACAGGTCTTTAGTACTCGGCCTGGTACCCCATCTGGGCCAGATGCATCCTCCTGAAGGATGCTCTCACATTGGCCCCAGAGTCTGAAATCACAGGGTCATCCGGGGCTGTGGGAGCTGATGAAGGTTCCTCTGTGTTTTGATGGTCAAAGCGAGTATAAAACGCACTGAGCTCATCTGGGAGTGTAGCTTTGTTGTCACCTATATCACTTGGTTTCACTTTGTAGGTGTTTCTGCTCCAGCTTTTTCATCACTTATAAATGTGGTAAATCATTCTAGCCTTGAAGGGTCCCACCAATCACATCTTCCATGATCTACTCTCTGTGGCTACTCAGCTAGTCAGATGAATATATTGCCTTCAATCCCATGAGCTTCAATGCAAGAGAACACTTTCTCTTGACTTTTGGAAGTCAAAAGATGCAAGGTCTGTAGACATACCTCTGCACAGCACTTAAGTTTTCTCTTCAAAAATTTCACTCAGGTTCTTTGGGGATGGCCTACCCTTTTCACAAATCCATGCCAGCAATCTCTGATCAAGTGAACATTTTTAAGGTGTTTAGTTATTCTGTGCTTAATTACAGATTCAAGCAATTTCCTGACAACAGATGTTAGGCTGACTGGCCTACAATTCCCTGGTTTCTCCTTCTCATCTTTTAATGAAAGCAGTGATGTGCAGAGTTTTCCAATCTAAAGACAGGTTTCTGAATGGCAAAAAACTGGGGAAAATTATAAACAGGGCACCTGCAATGTTCAGTCTTCTTCCTTTAAATTTCTGTGAAGGAAACCGTCAGGTGTTGAAGATGTGTCAGACTTAAATGTCACCATTTTCCATTCGCAAACACGAGGAAATCTGCAGATGCTGGAATTTCAAGCAACACACATAAAAGTTGCTAGTGAATGTAGCAGGCCAGGCAGCATCTCTAGGAAGAGGTACAGTGGACATTTTGGGCCGAGACCCTTCCTCAGGACTAACTGAAAGAAGAGTTAGTAAGAGATTTGAAACTGGGAGGGGGAGGGGGAGATCCGAAATGATAGGAGAAGACAGGAGCGGGAGGGATGGAGCCAAGAGCTGGACAAGTGATAGGCAAAAGGGATATGAGAGGATCATGGGACCGGAGGCCTAGGGAGAAAGAAAAGGGGGAGTGGGAAGCCTAGAGGATGGCAAGGGGTATAGTCAGAGGGACAGAAGGAGAAAAAGGAGAGAGAGAAAAAGAATGTGTGTATATAAATAAATGAATAACAGATGGGTACGAGGGGGAGGTGGGGCCTAGCGGAAGTTAGAGAAGTCAATGCTCATGCCATCAGGTCGGAGGCTACCCAGACAGAATATAAGGTGTTGTTCCTCCAACCTGAGTGTGGCTTCATCTTTATAGTAGAGGAGGCCATGGATAGACATATCAGAATGGGAATGGGATGTGGAATTAAAATGTGTGTAGCCACTGGGAGATCCTGCTTTCTCTGGTGGACATTACTTTGCTCTGTTGATCGTGATGAGTCTCTACCCCAGATATCAAACTGAGTTTTCTTGGGACAGACAGAGATGACTTCGTTAGTCTTTACTGAAAATACCAATGCGATGTAGTCATTCAACAAACTTGCTAGTATCTTTCTTCTTTTATCAAAATGTATTTATTTAACAAATAAATTTATTTATCAAAACAACAAATTTCATGAGACATGCCAATGATATTAAATCTGATTCTGATTTATAATAGACAAACCATCATTATTTACCATTATCACCATCATTATTTTAAGGGCTCTGCATTTGTTTTGATGATCATCTTTTTTTCCAATGTACTTAAAAAGTTGTATTGACTTTGATATAACACACATACAATTGCTTGTGTTTGACTTTGATATATTTATGTTGATATCCACTTTCATCGTTCTTGCTACTTGGTCACCATTTGCTTTTATTTTGTATTTCACAGAGCTGCAATGACTTGCATTAAAATTGCCTTATTGAATGTTATTTATTTCAGTTTTATGTAACATATGATTTTCTGCAGGTTTTTTTGGCAGTGTGTACTCTTGTCCCTTAGGGTACAAGTTGGCTCACGATCACAGTTAACACTTTTTGAGCCTCCCTCCAACCTACAGGCTGGTTTGCACAATTTATTGTGTACAGCCTTTCCTCATTAAAAGATAGCCAACCTTAGTTCAGGAAAGTTTCAAAATTTGCTAAATAATTTGGAAAAATTGGAATATATGCTTATATTTATTCTTTTTTTTAATATAAATCAATTTTTTTACCCCAAGCAATGGAACCAAATTCTGAGTTGAATCCTTGGGCTGGGTAACAAAAGGTTTCTTCTAAATATGTGACCATAGCTTTTCAGACCACGTAAAGGGTGGAGGAAGAAAAAGAGTATCCTTGAGGTTTTACAAACTTTTCTGTGGACAACGGCAAACATCAGTCCATTGGTCCTAATCCCTAATGAGAATCATGATGAACTGCCTTTTTCAATCATTACTGTCCTTCCTTTAGAACTGTTGTGAGACAGTTCCAGGATTTCAGCCCAGAGATGATAAAGGATTGGCAATTTGTTCCCAATTCAGGAACTTGTGCATTTTGAAGGGGAAAGGGTTCCCACAAACCTCCTACTCTGAAGACACAAGCGACTGCAGGTGCTGGGATCTGGAGCAAGAAGCAAAGTGCTGGAGGAAGTCAGCGGGTCAGTCAGGTGACACCTTGTGGTGGCCATAAGATATCAGAGCAGAAACAGGCCATTTGGCCCATCGTGTCTGCTCTGCCATTTCGTCATGGTTGATCCATTTTCCCTCACAGCCCCACTCTCTAACCTTCTCCCCATAACTCTTCATGCCCTGACTCATCAAAGATCTATCAACCTCTGCCTTAAATTTTCCCAATGACTTTGCCTCCACAGCTGCCTGTGGCAATGAATTTCACAGGTTCACCACCCTCTGGCTAAAGATGTCCCCCTCGCCTCTGTTCTAAAAGGCTGCCCTTCTGTTCTGAGCTCATGTCCTCTGATCTGAGAATGTAGAGGGGAGATATTGAGCAGACTGAAGTGAGAGGGAAGGATGAGATGGAGGTGGTAGGAAACGCAATAGGCCAGGTGGGGTAGTTGAGGGGGAAGGCAGAGACAGAAGCTGGTCGGTGATAGGTGGAATCAGATAAAGGAGGAATGAAGTGTGTAGTGTGAATGGAACCAGGTGGGGGAGGATAATGAGAGCAGCAGGGGGGCAGGAATCGAAAGGGCAAACCGAGGGAAAGGTACCCCGAATAGAGTGGTGGGATTAGGAATGGAACACGGGCAGTATGTTACCTGAAACTGGAAAGCTCTATGTTCATCTCATTGGGTTGTTAATTATCCAAGTGGAATGGCAGAATCAGAAACAGGTTTATAATCACCGGCATGTGTCGTGAAATTTGTTAACTTAGCAGCAGCAGTTCAATGCAATACATGATAAATATAGAAAAAAGTAAATAGTACATCAATTACAATAAGTATATATACATATATGTATTTTGAATAGATTAAAAATCAGCAAAGCAGAAACAAGATAAAAAAGTGAGGTAGTGTGCATGGGTTCAATGCCCATTTGGAAATCGTATGGCAGAGTGGAAGAAGCTGTTCCTGAATCACTGAGTGTGTGCCTTCAGGCTTCTGTACCTCCTTCCTGATGGTAACAGTGAGGAAAGGGCATGCCTTGGGTGATGGAGGTCCTTATTAATGGACGCTGCCTTTCTGAGACACTGCTCCTTGCACAGTTGGATATTTGGATACTACAGATACTTGGATATAAGGTGCTGTTCTAGTCTGCATTTACATGTGGCCTCAGTTTTGCAGTGGAGAAGGCCAAGAACATGCAGATCACAGTGGGATTGAGATGGGGAGATGTGTAACCAGATACTCGTCATCTCCATTGAGGACAGAGTGCAGATGATCAGTAAAGTGGTCACCTGGTCAATGTTTGGTCTTGGCCATATAGAGGAGGCCACATCATGAGCATCAAATACAATCAACCAGGTTGTATTTGACTCACTTGGAATGGCGATTTAGGTCCCTGGACAGTGCCGAGGAAGGAGGAGAATGGACGAGTGGTGCACTTGCTATGGTTGCAGAGGAATATGCCAGGGGAGGGGCAGCGGTAGGTCGGGAGGGATGAGAGAATTAGGGAGTGATCCCATGGAAATAAGAAAGGTGGGCTGAGAAGGAAAAGATGTGGTTTGTGGTGGGATTTCATTAGAACTGGGGAGGTGTTGAAGGATGATGTGCTGAATGCAGAGGGTAATAGGGTGAAAGGTAGGTAGCAAAGGAACTCCACCTCTGTTCTGTTTGGGTAAGATGTTCCAGAAGAGGCATTAGGGAAGCAGAGGAAATGTTAGTGCTGGCTTCGTCAACAACGGTAGGGAGGAAGCCATATTTCTTGAAAAATTGGGATATTTCAGAAGTCCTGGAGCAGAAAGACTTAGCTTGAGAACAGATGTAGGGGAGGCAGAGAAAGTGAGAGAGAAAGAGTTGTCACCCTTACAAGAGACAGGGTCTAGGTAGGTTTGGGAGGTTTGTGGCAGATTTTAGTGGGTAGTTTGTCTTCTGAAATGGAGACAGCGAGATCCAGAATTGGAAGAAAAGTGTCTGGAATAGTCCGGATTAATTTGGTGGCATATTGCTGAGTTCTGCATGGGTGCAGGAAGCAGAACCAGTGCAGTTGGGAATGCATCAGAAAAGGAGCTGGGAAGTGTCGCTAGAGTGGGCTTGGGATCAGGACTGCTCCAGAAGCTAACAAAGAGGCAGGTGCAGCCACGGCCCATGTGATTGCCCATGGCCAAACTCCTATAAATGTATAGGAGGTGTGAGGAATCAAAAGCAGCACTGTTGAGGCTCCCTACAAGAAACAGAATGGGAGGAGGTATGCTTAAAATAGTTACAGGTATAAGAGTTTTGGTTTAGAGTATATAAGCTTTTCAATTTGGGAGGTGCTGTTGGATTACCCTAGGTGGGTAACTGCTTATAATATTGCTTGGCATACATAATTAGAAGACTTAATCACTATGCCTATAACTTAATTATAGTAGTCTTTTTGTACATGACAAGGCTATTTATCCTTCCTCAAGATGACAATCCATGTAGGGAGAGGGGAAGGAGGCTAGCTAGAAGGTGATGGGTGAAGCCAGGTGGGTGGGAAAGGTCAAGGGCTGGAGAGGAAGGAATCTGATAGGAGAGGAGAGTGGACCACAGGAGAAAGGGAAGGAGGAGGGGACTTGGAGGAGGTGATAGGCAGATGAGAAGAGGGAAGAGGCCAGACTGGGGTAAACAAGAAGAAGGGAGTGGGGGAAAGTTTTTTTTTACCGGAAGGACAAGTTGATATTCATGCCACACACACAAAATGCTGGTGGAACGCAGCAAGCCAGGCAACATCCATAAGAAGAGGTACAGTCGACTTTTTGGGCCGAGACTCTTCATCAGGACTAACTAAAAGAAGAGATAGTAAGAGATTTGAAAGTATTTGAAAGAAGGAGATTTGAAAGTTTTTCACCACGGATGTCCAGTCCCTATATACCTCCATCCCCCTCCAGGAAGGTCTCAAAGCTCTCCGCTTCTTTTTGGATTCCAGACCTAATCAGTTCCCCTCTACCACCACTCTCCTCCGTCTAGCAGAATTAGTCCTTACCCTTAATAATTTCTCCGTTGGTTCCTCCCACTTCCTCCAAACTAAAGGTGTAGCCATGGGCACCCGTATGGGTCCTAGCTATGCCTGCCTTTTTGTTGGCTTTGTAGAACAGTCCATGTTCCAAGCCTATACTGGTATCCGTCCCCCACTTTTCCTTTGCTACATCGACGACTGCATTGGAGCTGCTTCCTGCACGCATGCTGAGCTCATTGACTTCATTAACTTTGCCTCCAACTTTCACTCTGTCCTCAAATTTACCTGGTCCATTTCTGACACCTCCCTCCCCTTTCTTGATCTTTCTGTCTCTGTCTCTGGACACGGCTTATCTACTGATGTCTACTATAAGCCCATGGACTCTCACAGACCTGGACTAGTCCTCTTCTCACCCTATCTCTTGCAAAGATGCCATTCCCTTCTCGCAATTCCTCCATCTCCGCCGCGTCTACTCTCAGGATGAGGCTTTTCATTCCAGGACAAAGGAGATGTCTTCCTTTTTTAAAGAAAAGGGCTTCCCTTCCTCCACCATCAACTCTGCTCTCAAACGCATCTCCCCCATTTCACGCACATCTGCTCTCATCCCATCCTCCCGCCACCCCACTAGGAATAGGTCTTCCCTGGTCCTCACCTACCACCCCACCAGCCTCCGGGTCCAACATATAATTCTCCGTAACTTCCGCCACCTCCAACGGGATCCCACCACCAAGCACATCTTTCCCTCCCCAACTCCTTCTGCTTTCCGCAGGGATTGCTCCCTACATGACTCCATTGTCCATTCATTCCCCCCTATCCCTTCCCACTGATCTCCCTCCTGGTACTTAGCCTTGTAAGCGGAACCAGTGCTACACATGCCCTTACACTTCGTCCCTCACCAACATTCAGGGCCTCAGACAGTCCTTTCAGGTGAGGCGACACTTCACCTGTAAGTCGGCTGGTGTGATATACACCGTCCGGTGCTCCCGATGTGGCCTTCTATATATTGGCGAGACCCGACACAAACTAGGAGACCATTTCGCTGAATACCTATGCTCTGTCCACCAGAGAAAGCAGGATCTCCCAGTGGCCACACATTTTAATTCCACGTCCCATTCCCATTCTGACATGTCTATCCACGGCCTCCTCTACTGTCAAGATGAAGCCACACTCAGGTTGGAGGAACAACACCTTATATTCCGTCTGGGTAGCCTCCAACCTGATGGCATGAACATTGACTTCTCTAACTTCCGCTAATGCCCCTCCTCCCCTTCTTACCCCATCCCTTACTTATTTATTTATTTATCCCCCCCCCTTCTTTCTCTCTCTTTTATCTTCCTCTGTCCCTCTCACTATATCTTCCTCTGGTGCTCCCCTCCCCCTTTCTTTCTCCCTAGGCCTCCCGTCCCATGATCCTCTCATATCCCTTTTGCTAATCAACTTTCCAGCTCTTAGATCCATCCCTCCCCCTCCTGTCTTTTCCTATTATTTCGGATCTCCCTCTCCCCTCCCACTTTCAAATCTCTTACTAGCTCTTCTTTCAGTTAGTCCTGACAAAGGGTCTCGGCCCGAAACATCGACTGTACCTCTTCCTATAGATGCTGCCTGGCCTGCTGCATTCACCAGCATTTTGTGTGTGTTGCTTGAATTTCCAGCATCTGCAGATTTCCTCGTGTTTTTGATATTCATGCCATCAGGTTGGAGGATACAGATGGAATATAGGGTATTGTTCCTCCACCCTGAGGGTGGCCTCATCTTGGCACAAGAGGAGGCCATGGGCCGAAGTGTTCTCCTTTCCTCCTTCTCCTCCCTCCACGTTTATATTCTGGCATCTTCCCCTTCCTTCTCAATCCTGATGAAGGATCTTGGGCCGAAACGTTGACTGTTTGTTCACTTCCATAGATGCTGTCTGACCTGCTGAGCTTCTCCAACATTTTGTGCGTGCTGCTTTGGATTTCTTGAGTTTATAATTCACGTAAAAAAAATGGAAACATTGAGAGCAACTGGGTCAACATGAGAGAGAAGTTATTTATGATGCCAAGGAAATCCTGGGACTATCTATGTCATTGGGGTTTGGTTTTGTCAGATTTCTAAGCCTTCTCTGGGTTACGAGCACTCAGCTTATGGACACATCTATGTATTGACGAGCTGAGTGTTAATCTATTCAGAAGCCTGATCAAACTACATATGTTCCTACAAATGAGAGAACTAGTTTCCTCTCTCCATTTTTAGTCATTGTTCTTTCTTAATTGTATTTTGTGCTTTTAATACCACTCATTACAAGACTGAGATAGTATGGTTACCATATCTAGTAACTTTGTTATATTTTCCAATTTATAGACATAATGTGTAAAAATGGAACTGATTCATTACTCAGGGATGACCCAGGCTTGAATACTCTGTTCACAATCTGATATTGTTGGCTTTGGCAAGGAGTGCCAGAATGCAGTTCTGAGAAACCTTACACTGCTGGTGCTAGGAATGGGTCCGATGTTTCATGAGGAGAGGTTGGCAGACCAGGCTTGTATCTGATGGTGCTTGGTAGAGTGTGAGGGGACTTGATCGAAAGGTGGAAGGTCTTGTGGGGTCTTGACAGGGTGAGTGAGGAGGGGATTTTTCCTTCTCTGAGTAGTACTGGAATTAGGAGCCTCTGTTTAAAGATAAGGTAAAGATGAGGCTCATGGTGTTCTCTTTCTTAAAGGGCAGTGGAAGCAGAATTTTGGAATACATTTATGCAAATGATAGTCACTTGCTAAGCAAGGGGGTGAAAGGTTAGAGTGCACAAGCAGGACTGTAGAGTTGAATTACAATTAGCTATTTTATTGACCCACAGAGCAGGTTCACATAGCTGACTGGTCTTTCCCTGCTCCTAGTTCTTATGTTTGTGTGCTAACAATCCAGATGTCAAGCAGTAATTATGTAATTGCTGCAGATGAGTAAAATAACAAACATTGCTGTCATCTACTTCGAATGTAAAAGAAATGGATAATGAGATCTCCACTGATGTGTATCTGAAAGGGATGTCTATCAATAGACCCAAGGAAAAATCTGTTTTGGCATCACCAACAGTGCATTAACACAAAGTACCCTAGCATTCCAGAACTCTGAAAATTGTTGTTTTGTGACAAACCAGAAAATGGTAGCAAAAGTGAAACTGTTGACTAAAGTGAACGGGTAACCGAGGCTACCAATGAACGAACAGCGGCAGCAGGTCCAGCCCTGGGATAAGATGTCTATTAATCTGCAGCACTGCAGTTGCCAACTGGGTTTTGAACTAACAAAACCGGGCACAGGCATTGTAAACTGTGAGTGTAAGAACAAAAGAAAATGGGAACAGAAGACTTCTATGAATGCGAGAAGCACAAAGGATACACTGCTGCCAATATTCTCTCTAATTTGTAATGACCAGCATGCGCAAAAATCTTGTGCTGTGCAATTTTTTGCCCTGTGACAACAACATGTGCGCGCTGAATAGTTTTTTTTTCAATAAAAGCCGTATAAATAAACCAGTTCTAAAATCTGCAGACAAATCATCACAAACTCCACATTGTCAACACCGTCTGCATCAGAAACTGGAAAAGGAAATGTGATTGTGTATGATCGTGAAATATGCTTAACGTGCCCACGAGGCAGAGGGTGACCACCTTTTGTGCGCAGTTTAAATTCCTTAGCGCGCTAGTAGCAAAAGATGTGTGCGCATGTGCATACACGTACCTTTGAGGGAATATTGATTGCCACAAGGAGTATGGAGGTCGATTGGCTTTGTCCACTGGTTTCAGCCAGCACTGAAGGGTGTTCAGTGGAGGAAAGTCTAAGGATCCAAATTATGAATGAGTTAATTTGTCCAACTGGTCTTCTGGTGGCTTCAGCACAGGCATGTTGTGGTTCTTGTTTAATCCACAGGTTAGAGTTTAGATAAGGATAATTTTTGTGAGAGATTGTGTATCTGCATTCTGGTGTCAAGGCTGATTCAGAACTGCAAACAAGTTAATATCACGTGCGCAAGGTGAAAAGAATAACTAATAGCAACAAGAACAGAGGCCTATAAGCTTAAGATTTAGAGTGCGAGAAGTGTGAAAACAAAGAGAAGCAATGGTCATTGTGACTGATCTTTTCACTGTGTGAGGTCCTCTCAGAAGCTCGGACTGTAAGTATCAAACAGTGAGTGTACACAAACATTGAGTGGAACAACACTCTCAGATCAGCAGCTTTCACCACAGGCCCCTCTGTAGCTGTGGCCTTGATTGAGAGC
The DNA here is from genome assembly GCF_963921235.1 of Mobula hypostoma. Taxonomy (NCBI): domain Eukaryota; kingdom Metazoa; phylum Chordata; class Chondrichthyes; order Myliobatiformes; family Myliobatidae; genus Mobula; species Mobula hypostoma. Next base: position 98,400,207 of record NC_086105.1, on the reverse strand, counting down.
CTTGTATCCACTTTAATCACACACACACTGGAAAAGACTGGAGAACCCCAGACACACCAGTTCTTGCCCAAGTACCCATGGTGTGTTAAAGATGTGTGAGGTGCAGCCTTCGAGTGTCTGATTCACCACGTGAAGTCAGCACTGGCTGGAAACTGGTCTCACTGCTTGAAAAGAGAGATTGCCATCACCAGCTGCGGCTTTGAGAACACTGATCATGGTACAGAGTCTTTAAAGTTCTGTCTCTCAGGAGGCTGAGATTCACAGTAATTATGTGCAATGTGCTTGTAGGAAAATGGCTGTCCTGCAGCCTTTGATGAAACTGGCACAGATCCCCGGTGCAGTGGCATTTCCACTAAACTTTGCAGCCCATCGCATCTACAATTCCCAGTCAGTGCTCTACCCCCACTATGGTACAATGCGGAGAACACATGCCCATGTTTCCCTGTCCTCTGTTGTGCAGGAGCAGGAGGACAGTGCTTTATTAAACCTGACTGAATTTGTTAGCTCAAGAGCAAATAAAGTGAGGCAGACCCTGTAGCTAATTCAGGTAGCATTTGCATTGGGACACTTTCTGGAATGTTGCATAGAAATTTATTTCATTTCTAACCCACATTGTACCTCTTCTGAAAGCATTTGATGGGATGGTGAAAAGGAAGTATTACTGTGCTTGTTAAGTTGTAGACAGAGAAATTCCTTGGGATGTCACATTTATCAATGCCTGCTGTTGACTAAGTTTGGCATTCATGGAGCTGAAGGGAGATAGGAAAGTTGACTGAGGGGAGGAGGTAGTAATGGGCTGGTACTTTGGTGGGCAGCCATGACTTGGGTTGACCCACTACTAACCTCAGATATCCAGCAGCTGCAAGTTTTTGCATTTCATAGTTTTGTTAGTTTGCAGATGACACTAAAATTAGAGGTGTACTAGACAGTGGAGAAAGTTACCTAGATGAACTGCTGAAGTATGGTTGGTGGAATTTAACTCTGACAAGTATGAGGTGTGGCATTTTGGTCAGTTAAACTTGGGCAGGGCTTGCATAATAAATGGTTGGGCCCTGGAGAGTGCTGTAGAATAGACAGACCTCGGTGTGCATAATTCCCTGAAAGTGGACAGGGTGGTGAGGAAGGCAGTTGGCATGCTTGCTTTCATCAGCCAGTACATTGAATATAGGAGTCGGGTCCATCATGTTGCAACTGTACAAGTCCTGGTGAGACCATACTTGGTATTTTGCACCGTTCTGGTAACCTTGCTAAAGGAAGGATGGCATTAAGGCTGACATTAAATGTACCCATTGAAACCTATTGAAAGATTTAAAGGCAGCAGAAACAAAACACACGGATGTTAGTGAGACTAGAGCTAGAGTTATAAGGAAAACCTAGATAGGCTGGGACTTTCCCCCTGGAGCATAATAGGCTGTGTGGTGACCTCATAGGAAGATACAAAATCATGACGGGAGTAGAGAAGGTGAATGTTCACAGTCTTTTCTCCAGGGTATGGTCCAAAGCCTGAAGCCAAAGAGTCAAGCTGAGAGGGGAAAGGTTTAAAAGAAGCTTGACAAGAAAATTTTTCACACAGAGGGTGGTGGATATGTGAAAAAATCCCCCTTCCTTATATTTTTTGTATTCTTTTGTATATACTCAGAGGTGAAAGTAACAAAAATTTCTGAAGTAAGTTGCTTACTGATATGCTATATCACTAACATTGCTGATTTAATTCGCCGTACTGACTGCATCAGCCACTTTTTAACTAAGACTCTACACTTGCCTGTATAGGTTTATGCTCACTTCAGGCTACACACAGCCCGTGACTGCTTAATGAAGCAATATCTAGGGAGCCTTACCTTACATGAAACTTGTTTCTTTTCCAAAAGCTGTTCTAGTAACACATTTGCAATATTATATTAATTCATATTTCTCAATTCATATTTACAAAATTTGCATCAAATTAAAAATTTGCTATCCTTGACCAAAAAGCCATTTATTATCTCTGGCAGACACCTAATGGTTCTGGAAGGCCTCCAGAGAGCCTGTGGATATTGCATGATCTCTCTCAGGGACACACTGGCATTTCTGCCTTGGACTGTTTAAACTTGTTCTGAACTTTAATCCGAGCACAATTTGCTAGTATGCGGGTTGGTCCTGCAACTGGGCTAGGACATTTTTTGAGCTGTGTTAGAGTTGACATTAGAATTGAAATAATGTTTTTGAAGCAAATTTGGCCTTGGCAAAGTAGGACATTTCCCATTAAATAATTTATCCCATTTTGTTCTTTGTTAAGCAGGTTAATTCCAGCAACACACATCAAAGTTGCTGGTGAACGCAGCAGGCCAGGCAGCATCTGTAGGAAGAGGTGCAGTCGACGTTTCAGGCCGAGACCCTTCGTCAGGACTTGACGAAGGGTCTCGGCCTGAAACGTCGACTGCACCTCTTTGCACAGATGCTGCCTGGCCTGCTGCGTTCACCAGCAACTTTGATGTGTGTTGCTTGAATTTCCAGCATCTGCAGAATTCCTGTTGTTTGAGGTTAATTCCAGTATCATTTCAGATTCTTTGTCATTGATATACTCTGTCAAACCCTTATAGTCTGATTCCTACTTGTCTCTGCCGTCAGTGGTAATACTGTTCCTCCACAAGAATTCTCCCTTTCAAGCCCAGCACAGGATTGAAAATAATCAGACTTTGCTTTGGCCTGAAGGTGATAATTTGTCCAACTTACTGAGCAGGCGATTATTGATCGGAATATTCCTGTCTTCGGGGCTGGAAGTCAGGAAGTTGTTTCAGGTGTTCCTTGGCCACACAAGATGCAGCATATAAGAAGAAAGCCAGCAAGAATAGTAGGTTCAGGCAATGAATGTTGGTGGTGAATAAAAACACTCTGCAAATCTAAAACAACACAAAAGAGGTCAGGCACACCTGGAAACCTGGGAGCAAGTTAAATTGGTTATTTTTGGAATGCAGGCAATTAAAATCTTGGAATGAATTCCCAAGGATTGAAGCAGAGCCTTTACATCTTGCTGATGATGGTAGCACATGTTATGTTTTGTAACTCTTAAACATAAAATTAATTGAAAGTAAAACATATGGATCCGGGAGATAATTTTTTACTTTAAGTGAGGCACGGGCTTACGATGTGGTGGCATGATGATGTTTGCTGTTTACGTACTTTTGCATATAACCAATAATGAAATCTAAATGATCAAAGAATGCTTAATCCAACAACATATCCAACAATAAGAAGTCAAAACCGACATAAAAGCCAAAGAGAGGGCACATAATAGAGCAAAAATTGGTGGTAACTTAGAGGATTGGGAAGTTTTTAAAAACAAACAGAAGGCAACTAAGAAGTCATTAAGAAGATAAAGATGGAATACAAAAGTAAGCTAGACAACAATATTAAAGAGGATACCTTAAGTTTCTTCAGATACATAAAATGTGAAAGAGAGGCGAGAATGGATATCAGACCGCTGGAAAATGATGTTGGAGATGTAGTAATGGGGGACAAGGAAATAGTGGACAAATTGAATAGTATTTTGCACTGTGCACTGTGCAAGACACTAACAGTATGCTGGAAGTTCGAGACCATCAGCGGGCCAAAGTGTGTGTAGTTGCCTTTACTGGGGGAAGGTTCTTGGGAAACAGAAATGTCTGAAGCTAGATAAATCACCTGGACCAGATGCGGTATACCCCAGGGTTCTGAAAGAAGTAGCTGAAGAGATTGTGGAGGCATTAGTAATGATCTTTCAAGAATGACTAGATTCTGGAATGGTTCTGGAAGATTGGAAAAATTGCAAATGTCACTCCACTCTCCAAGAAGGGATAGAGGCAGAAGAAAGGAAACTATAAGCCAATTAGTCTGACCTCAGTGATTGGGAAGGTGTTGGAATTGATGGTTAAGTATGTGGCTTAGGGATTCTTGGAGATACATGAGAAAATAGGCTGTAGTCAGAATGATTTCCTCAAGGAAAAATCTGTTAAGAGTACTTTGTAGAAATAACAAGCAGCATAGACAAAAAAGAATTGGTTGATGTCATATACTTGGATTTTCAGAAAGCCTTTGACAAGAAGCTGCTTTACAAGTTGTGAGCCTATGGTATTACAGGAAAGATTTTAGCATGGATAAAGCAGTGGCAGATTGACAGGATGCAAAGAATGGGAATAAAGGGAGCTTTTTCTCATTGGCAGCCTGTGACTAGTGGTGTTCTGCAGGGATCTGTGTTGGGACTGCTTCTTTTTACGATATATGTTAATGATTTGGATGACGGAATTTCTGGCTTTGTGGAGGGTGGAGGGGCGAGTAGTTTTGAGGAAAGGCTACAGAAAGACTTCAACAGATTAGAAGAATGGGCAAAGAAATGGCAGATGGAATATGGTGTCGGAATGTGTATGATCATGCATTTTGGTGGGAAAAATGAAAGGGTAGACTACTTATGATGATTATGAAGATGTATAGTCCTCTTTTATTGTCATTTAGTAATGCATGCATTAAGAAATGATACATTATTTCCTCCGGTGTGATATCACAAAACACAGGACAAACCAAGACTGAAAAAACTGACAAAAACCACATAATCATAACATATAGTTACAGACAGTGTAACAATACCATAACTTGATGAAGAAGTCCATGAGCACAGTAAAGTTCAAAGTTTCTCAAATGTCCCACATCTCACACAAACGGGAGAAGGAAGAAAAACTCTCCCTGCCAGGCTGACCACGGTCCGACTCTGAGTCATCTGAAAACTTCGAGCTCTGATCAGCTCTCCGACACCGAGTACTGAGCACCATCTCTATCCGAACGATTCGACCTCCTTCTCGGTCGCCAAAAGCAGGCAAGGCTGGGGATTTTGAGGCCTACCCTCCAAAAGATTCCCGACCACACAGTAGTGACAGCAGCAAACGGGTGTTTTAGAAATTTGTCCAGATGTTCCTCTGTGCTTTCACGTCCACTCTCCATCAAATCAGAATTGTCCACGGCTCCTATTTAACCGATACGGTATCATTTTTCACCGGAGGGCTGCCACATGCAGGCGTGCCGCCATCTTCTTCTCCCGCCTCCCGATTCTCTCTTTCTAAATAGAGAGAAAATACAAAAAAAACTGAGCTGCATAGGAACTTGGGCGTCCTTGTGCAGAACTCTCTAAAGGTCAACTTGCAGGTTGAGTCTGTGCTGAGGAAGGCAAATGCAATGCTAGCATTCATTTCAAGAGACCTAGAATATAAAAGCCAAGATATAATTTTGAGACTTTGTAAAGCACTGGTGAGGCTTCACTTGGAGTACTGCGAACTGTTTTGGGCCTCTTATCTTAGAAAAGATGTGTTAAAACTGGAGAGGCTTCAAAGGAGGTTCACAAAAATTATTCCAGGATTGAATAGCTTGTCTTATGAAGACCATTTGATGGCTCTGGGCCTGTATTCATTGGCATTTAGAAGAATAAGGGATGACCTAATTGAAACATCGAATGGTGAAAGGCCTTGACAGAGTGGATATGGAAAGGATGTTTCCTAGGGTGGGAAATTCTAAGACCAGAGGACACAGCCTCAGAATAGAGGGGCATCCTTTTAGAATGGAGATGATGAGGAATTTCTTTAGCCAGAGAGTGGTGAATCCATGGAATTGCTGTCACTGGCAGCTGTGGAGGCCAAGCCTTTATGTATATTTAAGGCAGAGTTTGATCGATTCTTGATTGCTCAGGGCATGAAAGGATTCGGGTGAGGGCAGGAGACTGGGGCTGAGAGGAAAAGTGGATCAGCCATGATGAAATGGTGGAGCAGACTCAATGGGCCAAGTGGCCTAATTCTGTTCCTGTGTCTTATGATCATATATTTTCAATATTATGCAAACATTACTAATATATATTAAATACACAGCACACTTTCCTGCTTAGCTATAAACTCCAACTCAATATAGAATGCACCTCAACTTATCTACAGTGTATATATCTCAGCTTCTGGGACCTCCTCCCTAGTGGTTGTCAGAGTTGACTCTGGGACTGCTGGAAGTGGTTCTAGCAGCTCTGGATGGCTTTCTCTGGACATGTCAACATCCTGAAAAGTGTAGGCCAAGCTGCTCGATTTACTGATCTACCAGGCCACCAAACAGAACTCTGAGCCTGCGCTCCCATTTTGACCACGCGTAGGTGACCGGCATATAGATCCTCCAGCACTTCATCTCTCAGACTGGATGAACAACAACTTTCAATCCCCACATAAGGCAACCTCTGCCAAGGGCAAGTTCATCTCAGCACAAGTAAAAGTGGGGGGGGGGGGACTGGAGTTTCTGCTGCACATTCCAGCCACTTTGGGTTGTCATGTAGACCTGAGGGTGTGTGGGGTCTTTTCTGGTTTCCCTTTGGACCTTCTCTGCTGTAACAGAGAGACTTTCAATTTGCATTAGGGAGAATACATCAAGAGGCGTGTCCTCTTTTGTCAATTTTTCAGCTATTTCCTTTTCTAAGGGTAAATGGAAAAATCCATTAGCAATTCCATGATTAGTGTAAGCTCTCTCCCATACAAGTACTAGATGAAGCGTTTTACACCTCAAACCAGATTCAAGGCCTCTCTGTCAATCTGTGCATAATGTTTCTGTGCAGTGGTAAGGGAATGTGATGCAAAGGCTATGGGATGTTGACTTCTATCACTCATAACATGTGACATGACTGCTTCTGTACCATATGGCAAGGCATGAATGATGTTGATCATAATTTGTGAGTACAGAGTCTGTCATCACCATTTCCTTTATTTTTTTGAGGGCCACCTCACACTGCTTTGTCCATTGCCATTTCATCCTGATCTGTAGAATGAGCTCAAGGGGTGGAGCACAGAACCATATTTTGGCCAGACCTGCTATAGTGATAAAGCCCTTTGAGAATGTTTATGGTGCAAAACACTCTGGACTCTTCTTCCATCTCCATCTAAACACGGGACTCAGCCAAATCAGGAAAACAGATTATTATCTGAATGGTGGCCGATTAGGAAAAGGGGAGGTGCAACGAGACCTGGGTGTCATTATACACCAGTCATTGAAAGTGGGCATGCAGGTACAGCAGGCGGTGAAAAAGGCGAATGGTATGCTGGCATTTATAGCGAGAGGAATCGAGTGCAGGAGCAGGGAGGTACTACTGCAGTTGTACAAGGCCTTGGTGAGACCACACCTGGAGTATTGTGTGCAGTTTTGGTCCCCTAATCTGAGGAAAGACATCTTTGCCATAGAGGGAGTACAAAGAAGGTTCACCAGATTGATTCCTGGGATGGCAGGACTTTCATATGAAGAAAGACTGGATGAACTGGGCTTGTACTCGTTGGAATTTAGAAGATTGAGGGGGGATCTGATTGAAACGTATAAGATCCTAAAGGGATTGGACAGGCTAGATGCAGGAAGATTGTTCCCGATGTTGGGGAAGTCCAGAACGAGGGGTCACAGTTTGAGGATAGAGGGGAAGCCTTTTAGGACCGAGATTAGGAAAAACTTCTTCACACAGAGAGTGGTGAATCTGTGGAATTCTCTGCCACAGGAAACTGTTGAGGCCAGTTCATTGGCTATGTTTAAGAGGGAGTTAGATATGGCCCTTGTGGCTACAGGGGTCAGGGGGTATGGAGGGAAGGCTGGGGCGGGGTTCTGAGTTGGATGATCAGCCATGATCATAATAAATGGCGGTGCAGGCTCGAAGGGCCGAATGGCCTACTCCTGCACCTATCTTCTATGTTTCTATGTTTCTAAGTCCACTTCACTGAAGTGTTTTCCTCCAGACAGGTTTGCAAAGATATCCTCGATCCCGTGCACAGGGTATTGATCTACTTTCAGTACTGGTGTAGGGTAATGTAATTGGGAAAAATGTACATAATTCACAACCACTGAGATTGTTGGGGTTTCACTTTTAGAGGCTTGTCTGACACAATGACGTTGTTACGTAAGGATTTTTAGCGCATTTTTGTGTTTAGGTTTTGGATTCAATAAAATGTGTTACCGGTTTCATAAAACATAAAACGCCTTTCTCCCTTTTGCAATGACCTGGTTCACATCTTTATGGTTATGCTGTAGGAATTTCATTTAGCAGCCCTGTAGGAGCTGCTGTTCTGCTTTCAGCCTGTTTGGGTTATCGTTGAGGATAAGGGATGATGTGGAATGTGTGCCATCCAATTAGCGGGAGGTTTTCTTGGCGAGGGACAATAAGGTTGGTCTTGGGTTTTTGTTAGAGAGAAGATGAGGAGAGGAGACACTGGGGAGAGCTGGTCGTAGCATATGATCCGGTGGGAGACCCGTTTGTTTGAGATGGATTGTGAGTGACATTCAGAAGGTGGTGTGTGCTTTCATGTTGACCGAGGGCCCAGCGCGAGCGTGACAGAGAAGTTCAAGATGAGCTCCAACTTGTGGACATTTGACTGTTTAATTAGAAAGAGCCCTTTTCTTTTTGTTATTCTTTACTCACTCTTCAGTTAAAATTCATAAATAGAATTCCTTTAATTGTATGCACTGTACTGTCCATTGTTTTGAGGCATTAATTTGTAACAGGATAGCAAATGACACGGCATCCACACAAACAGGGGGTTTGGGGTGGGATCCAGTGCCCCTGAATCTCTAAAGTTTGGTGGGGCCTGAGATTGTGTTCCCTAGACTTACGCACCCCAGAAACTGGGGTGTTTCATTGGGGGGGGGGGTCATCTGGGATCGATTTTGTTGGATGCTGTGTGATTGCCCTGAGCATTGATCCAGTGGATTGTGTGTTTAAATCTGTGCTAAACTATTGTCCAATAAAGTGATTACGATATGTGGTTATGGATGCTGCAGAGGTGGAGTGGAGGTTTGATAAAATGGCGGGTAAAGGCTTTGTTCTAGTTCAGACTAGCGCTGACGTAAGGGCAGTGGAACTGCCTGGTACTACTGGGGTCCCAGGAGATGGGAGGGGGCCGTGGGCTGTCCATTCTTTCCAGGAGGAGGGGAGTGAAGGCGAGCGTGCAGAATCGGAAACCGAATTTCCCGTAGCTGGGGGCAGAGACTTTAAAGACAAATTGCTCTCATTTCTGCAGAGTGAGGAGGAGGAGTGGACTGATGTAGAGGGTCTATTGAATCCTCCAGCGAGGTCTGAACATTCTGAGTTGGTAGCCCTTACCTCCCTGGTGAATAAATGGCAAAATACCCAGTTTCAAAGTCCCAGCTATTGTAGGCTCAGCCTGTTCTGGGGAACGAAGCCCACCCCTAAAGGGGAAGAGGAGTATGAGACTTGGGCAGAACAGACCTCTCAGTTGCTGGATGAGGGGCAGTGCCCTGATGACGAGAAAAGACAGTGAGTGTCAGGAACACTTCGGAGCAGGAGATTACCCTCAGGCGGGGGATGGCAATGGCGCACCTCTTCCTGGTGACGGTAATGTCTAGTGTCCCTGTGAGATGAGCCGGGGGGAAACTCTCTCTGAAAAGAGGAAAGATGACTGCCGAGTCATTTAACTTTGGGGACTCCCCGGTACCTAGAGGTTGGAAGAAGAGGTTGCTAGAGAAGATGTTGAAGCTGGAAGATGTCTTTCTACTGGCGAGTTTGATGTGGGTTGCTCCAAGAGCACTCACCACACCATCCAGGTGACAGAGGACACCCCGTTCAGAGAAAGGTCACGGTGACTGGCACCGGCAGAGGTGAAGGATGCTCGGCAGCATCTGCAGAAGTTGAAGGAAGCTGGGATCTTCACTGAATCCAGAAACCCTTGCACATCTCCAATAGTAGTGGCCAGGAAGAAGAATGGGAAGGTACAGATATGTGTGGACTATCAGACTCTGAACAGGTGTACAGTCCCTGACCGGCATACAGTCCCAAGAATCGAGGATGCGCTGGCCTGCCTGAATGGTGCGACGTGGTTCAGTGTGCTGGACTTGAGGAGAGGGTATTATCAGATACCCATGTGTGAGGCTGATAAACAGAAGACATCTGAAGTATGTGTCTGATATGAGAAGAGAGCTGAAATGAATTAGCTGAGGTCTTGGCTGCCAAGCAGGATCAAGGAAATAAGAGGAGGTATGATCAAAAGGTGAGGTTCTCCCAATTCATCCCTGAAGACAAAGTTCTCATAAGGAATTTGAGGCTACCTGGGAAGCAGAAGTTGGCTGACCACAGGGCCGCTACACCCTGTGTAGTGGAGAGTCAGATGCCAAACGTACCAGTTTTCCACATGAAACCAGAGGATGGGAATGGGTCTGTCAAGATTCTCCATCAGAACCACGTTCTACCTCTGGGACAAGAGGTGCGGATTGACCCAGAGCCCGACCTGGACCCTACACCCAGTAAGAGGACTCTGCGGAGATGTGGGGAGACTGAAGAACCAGCAGCAGGAAAGATTAGACTGGCCCTCGCCCCTAAATAGGATACGGACTCAGAGGGTGAGGAAATGGGGGTGTGGTATATGCTGCCTTTTGCTAACTCCCCACTGAATGAGGAAGAGATACCCAATCTCTGGGGCAGGTGAAATCGGGGAGCTATCTGTGGACAGGCCGCTTTGCAGCTGGACCATGCGGGGGGCTGGGCTCTGACGTAACTGGGAATGAAGTAGAGCTCAGCCCAGTGGCAGAGAGGCCTGAGTTGCCGGAAGGCACAATAGACAGGGGGAACCCTCGTCATGTAGACCAGAAGTATCCCAAGGAGTGTCTGAAACTGAAGGTATAGACGATGGGCTACAGAGGTCTGGAAGAGATAGGCTGGCCTGTGTAGCACCCCGGGAACAGAGGGTTGCGACTATCCCCCTAGTGAGATTTGTCACTACCCTTTACAAATGAATTGGAGGTTCTGACATCACAAAATTCCTTTGAAAATGGTGTTATTAATGACAGGATGACAAATTATTTCAAAGTTATGAGGACATGACTACTTGAGGTGGGGGGTGGGGGGTGGGGGGAGAGTGTAATGCCCTGGATCACATCTTTACGGTTACGCTGTACGTATTTCATTTAGCGGCACTGTAAGAGCTGCTGTTCTGCTTTCAGCCTGTTTGGGTTATTGTTGAAGATAAGGGATGATGTGGAATGCGTGCCATCCAATTAGCGGGAGGTTATTCTTGGTGAAGGACAATAAGGTTGGCCTTGGAGGTTTTGTTCGAGAGGAGATGAAGAGAGGAGACACTAGGGAGAGCTGGTCATAGCATACGATCCGGTGGGAGACCCGTTTGTTCAAGATGGATTGCAGGCGACGTTCGGAAGGTGGTGTGTGCTTTCACGTTGACCGAGGGCCCAGCGCGTTAGTGACAGAGAAGTTCAAGATGAGCTCCAACTTATGAACATTTGACTGTTTAATTAGAATGGGCCCTTTTCTTTTTGTTATTCTTCACTAACCCTTTAGTTAAGATTCATAAACACAATTCCTTTAATTGTATGCAGTGTGCTGTCCGTTATTTTGTGGCATTAATTTGTAACAGGGTAGCAAATGACACAGCATCCATATAAACCGAGGTTTGGGGTGTGATTCAATGTGCCTGAATCTCTAAAGTTTGGCGAGGCTGGAGGTTGTTTTCTCTAGACTTAAGCAGCCATAGAAACTGGGTTGTTTCACTTTTATTTGCAAAAACTTACATTGGTGACCCCAATACTCTAGGTTGATTCTAGAGTTATTAAGCACGTCAACCATACAGTCGCTTTGAAACTGCTGGAGTTTTGGGAGCAAAATGCCGTCGCTTGGTTTGTACAAGCTGAGGCCAGAAATCACCACCGACAACACCAAATTTTACCAGGTGGTAACATCACTCAGCAGTTCCATGGCCGCCAGAGTAGTGAGTCTGCTTAACACCTGTCTGAACACGATAAATACTGATCGCTGATAACTCACCTTTTACCAACTTTTGGACTATTGATGTCTGAGTGCACCAAACAGTTGCTCTGCTTACCCGGTCTCGGCGATGGTCAGAGCTAATGGACCACATGCTGTCTCTCCTGGGAAATCACCATCCTTGCTTTATTTAAAATGCCTGATTGAGTTTGCATAGCCCACACTAATGCACCCCTGAAGGACTATAGGGAGCTTGCTAAGATGGCTGATAGTTCACACTCAGCCGGGCAGCCATGCATCATTCCTCCTCCTTTCTGAACCTCAGCAAGGCTCCCAACGTAAGTGGCCCACGGCTGTGAAACAGACAACGGGACAGTGTTTTTACCACGCTTGCTTTGGTAGGAACGCTAGGAAGTGCCGACCATCTTGCAGCTTCGTCAGGGCCAGTGCATCGGGACATCAGAGGGTCGTCTGCTGTTCATTACAGCCACCCTTTCAGGGCAACGCTTCTTGTGTGACATCGGTGCTCAAGTGAATGTGCTGCCAGCATCGCCTATTGATGAAAAGGCAAAGACTGGCAAAACCTTGCTGGAGGCCGCCAACGGCAGCAGGATCCAGACTTACGTGAAACAATGGGTGATAATCTGCTTCGGTGGACGACGTTACACATGGGACTTTGTCCTGGCTAAAGTGGCTAGACGTCCGCTCGGAGCAGCTTTCCTGTGTGCTCAAGGACTGTTTGTCAATCTTAAGAACTGCCCGCTTGTGGATGTCAAAGACTTTGGGTTGGTACCCTGCTCCCCCATTAAGTTCCCCACAATGACTCTGTCAAGGGCTTGCAACACTGTATGTGAGTTTACTCGACTGCTGGGTGAATTTCCAAACTTCACCAAGCCCACATTCTCCACTACAGTCACAAGACACAGGGTTGAGCACTACATTTCTACAACTGGCACACCAGTCCATGCCTGTGCATGTAGACTGGACCCAGAAAGCTGGCAGCTGTGAAGACTGAGTTTGCCAACATGGAAAGACTTGGCATTGTACGCCGGTTGAATAGCCCCTGGGCTTCATCCCTCCAGATGGTCCCTAAATCCGATGGTGGTTGCCACCCATGTGGTGATTTCCAATGCTTGAACAAGCGAATGACCTCTGATCATTTCCCTGTCCCACATATCCAAGACCTTTAGGCACATTTAGCCAAGAAGTTAATTTTTTCACAAAGTTGACCTAGTTAGGGGCTACCATCTGTACTAAATGGCTGTGATATCCCCGTTTGTCCTTTTTGAGTTTCTGTGCATGGTGTTGGGACTGAAAATGCAGCACAGATGCATTTCCAACGGCTGATGGACTTCAATTTTCTTTTTGCTTAACTGGAGGACATACTTGTGGCCAGTGTGAACAACTCCAAACTCGTATCTCATCTCTGCACACTCTTCGAGCCCTTAAGCCAACACGGGTTGATTATTAGTCCTGCTAAGTGTCAGTTTGGGTCGTCAGCCATTGACTTTCTTGGCCATTGCATCTCAGCAGATGGTATGAAAGCCCTCCCATCAAAAGTAGCCCCTATTATGGATTTCCCACCACCCCCACACTACAAAAAAACTACAGGAGCTTTTGGGCATGGTAGGTGCTGACTCTGCTGGCGTGGCGGCTGACCGAGCTACTGGCCCAGAGGTCCAGGCTTACCGAACACCAGTCACGGGCCTGCCGTTGGCTGACATTAAGCTCTGGGAAGTTGAGTTTTCTCTCCTGTGCAATGTCTCAACTGGTCGCCCTTGCACCATTGTGCCTGCAAACTTGCGATGGACTGTTTTCGACTCCATACATGGCCTCTCGTATCTGGGCTGCAAGGCCTCAGAGAAACTGGTTTCACTAAAGTTTGTGTGGCACGGCTTCGGAAAGGATGCGTGTGATTGGACTGCAGCTGTGTGGAGTGCCAGCGGGCATAAATTAACCGTCATGATCAGGCACCATTGGCACATCTTGAGGTCCCTGAGAGACTGTTTGACCATGTCAATGTGGACCTTGTTGGTTCTGTTACCCCCCCCCCCCGCAGTTTCCACACTTTCTTACCATGGTGGACCATATCACCAGGTGGCCAGAGGTCATCCCTCTAGCATCAATGATGGCCGCAGACCCATGGGTCCTGTTGGGGCTCAGAACAGTTCCGAAAGGGGACCTACAGAAGTCTGCGGGCTGAGTTGGTATACAGGCAGCCATTACGAGTGCCAGGAGATTTCATTTCTGTTGCCACGACCGGCTGGTTGGCCTCTTAACAGCATTCCACTCCCAGTAAATTCAATTCCTTTTCACCTGTTCTGACCCCCCCTTCATGGTGTACAGCATCACTGGATACCTGTTGACCTATATTCCACCTTGTTTGTTTTCATACTTCATGATGCACACTAACATCTCCCTAGGCCCCGTTATGATGGTCTGTTCCACGTTTTGGAATAGGGAGAAAAGACTTTTATCATAGATAAGAGGGGCAAACCTGAACGTATTTCAGTAGATCGCCTTAAACTGCCCCAGCAAGATTTGGAGGATTCCACTGCCATGCTACTGGCATCACAACATGACCATAAGCGTGACAACACACCTCTGGATGAGCCAGAGAAACCTGCTGTTCCTCCCCCCGTAAAAAATAGGATCTGAACAGGACCTGAGCCAGGCGGTTGGTCCTAGCTCCAGACTGGCTCACAATGCCAGTTTTAGTGAATTCTGGGTGTGGGGGGGGGGGGGGAGGCCTGTGTAGGGTAACATAATTGGGAGAAACGTACATAACTCACAACCACCAGCATTGAATTGGGATGTCACTTTAAGGGGCTGGTCTGACGTGATGACATTCTTATGTAAGGATTTTTAGCCTACTTTTGTGTTTAGGTTTTGAATTTCAATAAAATGTGTTACAGATTTCATTAAATATAAAATGCTTCACTTCATTTTATTTGTGAAAATCTACACTGGGTTTATGGTGACCTTAAAATTACCACAGATTCTGACAGGCCTTGGCTACCAGGGCCACTAATGTTGCCCATGGGCCCCACTCAGCCTTGGAAAGAAATTCTTAAGCCTCCATTTGATCAAACTCATTGGCTAGTTTATCACAGATGATATAAGGTACCGGATGGGCTTTGTAAAGCTTGGGTGTGGCATTTTCATTTAGCACTATTTGTGTTAAATAGTGATATATTTGAGCTTTCCAATGCCATCCTTGAACATTGCAGTGGCATCATCTAGTAAATCACTTTCGGTTGACTCTGTTGCAGTGGATGTGGCATGCAAATTGTGGATGGATCTCCAATCAAGTTGTAGTTGGCTCAAACAATCATATTCCCTCAGTGCTGGCCAATAAAACTCATTTTTTAGTTGATTGAAAACAGCTGAGCCAGTGAACAATTCCATTTAAATTAATTTGCTTTTTACTCCTGGTGTACACCATTTTGCTTGTCGTTCATAAATCTCAAGGCTACCCAATGTTATTTCTTGTTATTTCTTGTTATTTCATCCAGTTATTTCTTGTGCAAACAAATGTGTCTATCTTTCTGATGTAGCCAGTCATTTCTGATTTATTTTCATTTATGATTATGGTAACTTGGTACTCATGGTTTATGAACCTGTGAATTTGTCTGTTTTCTGCCTTTTTTGAAACGTGAGCATCTCTGTCCCTTCCTGAAGAAGTACCTGCTGCACCTAAGTACAAATGTCTTGCTACAGTTTTTTGGAAGCCGAACGTTTTGCTGTACTTCAACTGGTAGGTAGTCATCTCAAGTTTGTTTAAAACTTTCTCGATGCTTCTGTTATGTTATGTAATTCTAAAACATAAAACTAATCAAAAGAAAAAACAAGGGAGACCGAGCGATGCGTGTAAATTTTGTTTACACAAAGAAGCTGCAGAGGGTTGTAAATTTAGTCGGTACTATCTTGGGTACTAACTTACAAAATACCCAGGACATCTTCAGGGAACGGTGTCTCAGAAAGGCAGCGTCCATTATTAAAGACCACCAGCACCCAGGACATGCCCTTTTCTCACTGTTACCATCAGGTAGGAGGTACAGAAGCCTGAAGGCACACACTCAGCGATTCAGGAACAGCTTCTTCCCCTCTGCCATCCGATTCCTAAATGGACATTGAACCTGTGAACACTACCTCACTTTTTAAATATATATTATTTCTGTTTTTGCACTAGTTTAATCTTTTCAATATATGTTTACAGCAATTTATTTATTTATTATTATTATTTGTTTCTTCTATATTATGTATTGCATTGAACTGCCGCTGCTAAGTTAACAAATTTCATGACACATGCTGTGATAATAAACCGTTTCTGATTCTGACTTTTATTTTGGTAAGGCACACACTTATGACATGGTGGTTGATAATGTATGCCTTTCACGTACTTTTATATATATATATCATAATGATTTATTTAAACAAAGAATGCTTAGTCAAACAATATATTTACAATATCATTCAAATATTACTAATATATTTAACACACAACACCACAGTCTGGATGCACACCTTCTCCAGTTCCCACTGATGTATCTTACCACACTCCAAGTGCAGCACGTTGCTACTAATTTCTTAATTAATGCTGCATTACAGAATTACACTACAAACTAGAGTTAACAAGGAACAGTTATTATAATCTGACTAGCAAATACTTTAATTTACAAAGTCTTCCATTCAAGCCCCAGTCAGGTAAGGGCTGTTTTGTATTGGTGAGCTTGAGGGTTTGTGTATCTTATGCATGGAATGTGATTGAGGGAGACTGCAACTTTGAGTGAAGTAGGGCAAGTCATAACCTGCCACTAGGGGGTGCTCTGGTCAGCTGGCCTGATGAAAGTGTTGAGCAGTCATTGCAAAGAGTTCTGTGCATTGAATGACTTTAGAAACGGTTTTTATTGCCTTTTGAGACACGGTAGTAGGGCTCCCCGTAGCTGTTTGCATGTGACAGCAACCACACCCCGGGCAACGGCTTCGACAAGCCGGCTAAACCAGGTGAGGGTAGCCGACGGGTCTCAAACCCTCGGTGAGATAGGGAGTTGTCTATCCCAGCATGTGAAGACAGACTCCGGCGGATTGAGCGGACGAGACCAATGGAAGGTCCAACGGTCAAGAAGGCGGTCTCTGCAAGTGTCGTGGAACATGTAGAGCAGGACTAGACACAGAAGGTCATCCACTACGCCTAGTCCCATCTCCAGCAGTCTCGACTCTCGTCTTGCCGCTGGATCCAGATGGGAATTGGGAAGAGAGAGTGAGGCTGACGCTGCGCAACTCTCCCTCACTTAAATCCAAATCACGCGCTAGTCTCGACACCATCATAATGGTGTCAAGGTCCTCATCGACACTGACGATGGACGAACACTGAACACTGAGTAGGGCATTGCTGAATGAAACAAGAACACATCCAAATATGCAAATTATGAGCAGCATGAGGCCAATTGATCACGTCAGCCTTCTCTGCTATTCACTGACCTCACAGCTGCCCTGACTGTAATCTCAACTCCCCATTTCTGCCTACACATGGTAACCTTTTGCCCCCCTGATTATCAACTATTCAGCCTCTTTGAAACAAACAAAAAATGTTTCTCCTGTCCTTTAAGAAAAAGCCTTTGAGAGGAAAAGAAGAAATGCCTCCTCTCTACCTTAAAAGGGAAACCTTTATACTTAAACACTAGCCCTGGTTCATCCATCAATGTCACACTCACCCCTGTCAAGAGCAATAAACAAACGATTGGAGGAACTCTGTGGCTCAGGCAGCATTTGTAGATGGAAATAGGCAGTTTCTGGTTGGCATCCTTCATTCAGACCCATGTCAGGTCCCCACAGATATTCTGTGATCGGGTTTGAAGATCTTATACTGTATATTTCAGTCAAGGCCCCTCTTATTCGTTCAAATTCCAGTGGATATATACAGAGTCTACTCATCGGAAAACTAGCCCATTCAAGGTACCCATCCAGTAAAAATAAAGAACCACCTGCATTAACATTACCAGTGAGAGACGGCAGTGGAGGTGAGGGTGTCACCCTGATATATGTAACTCATTGTTATTTGTTTACCAGTCAGACACGAAGAATGGGGAAGTGCTGCACGCAGTGAAAAAGGAGTGGAGTATTGTCAGATAATCCAGCAGCACATATCTGAGGGAGTGCTGAACTGCTAGTGGGCTGTCCAGGGCTGTACTGAAGGAGTGCTACATTACTAGGGATTGACAGGGTCACCAGTGCGACACTGAGGGTATATTGCAATAATGGAAAGAATTCCTGTGAGAAGTGAGAGGGGAGATGCAGGGAATCTTTTCCCTCCCCTATTCCTCTATTCCCCACACTGGCCTCACCACCCCCCTGGGTCCCCTCCTCCCTCCTCCCTCCCCCTCCCCCTCCCCCTCCCCTCCCCCCTCCCTCCCCCTCCCCCCTCCCCCATCCTCCCCCTCTCCTCCCCCTCCCCTCTCCCCCTCTCCTCCCCCTCCCCTCCCCCTCCCCCTCCCCACCCTCCCTCCCCTCCCCCTCCCCTCCCCCTCCCCCATCCTCCCCCTCCTCCCCCTCCCTCCTCTCCCTCCTCCCCCTCCCCCTCCCCCTCCCCCCTTCTCCCCCCTCCTCCCCCCTCCTCCCCCCTCCCCCCTTCTCCCCCCTCCTCCCCCCTCCTCCCCCCTCCTCCCCCCTCCCCCTCCTCATAGTTACATCCTCAAAAAATTACAGATGATTAGTCAAGCACGATTTCCCCTTCGTAAATCCATGCTGACTCGGACTGATCCTGTTTCTGCTATCCAGATATGTCATAATTTCATCTTTTATAATTGACTCCAGCATCTTTCCCACCACCGACGTCAGGCTAACCGGTCTATAATTCCTTGTTTTCTCTCTTTCTCCCTTCTTGAAGAGAGGGATGACATTAGCCACCCTCCAATCCACAGGAACTGATCCTGAATCTATAGAACATTGGAAAATGATTACCAATGCATCGACGATTTCTAAAGCCATCTCCTTAAGTATCCTGGGATGCAGACCATCAGGTCCTGCGGACTTAACAGCCTTCAGACCCAACAGTCTATCCAACACCATTTCCTGCCTAATATAAATTTCCTTCAGTTCATCCATTACCCTAGGTTCTTTGGCCACTATTATATCTCGGAAACAACAGGAATTCTGCAGATGCTGGAAATTCAAGCAACATACATCAAAGTTGCTGGTGAATGCAGCAGGCCAAGCAGCATCTATAGGAAACGTCGACTGCGCCTCTTCCTATAGATGCTGCTTGGCCTGCTGCGTTCACCAGCAACTTTGATGTATATTATATCTCGGAGATTGTTTGTTTGTGTTGCTTTGGATTTCCAGCATTTGTGGAATTTCTCATGTTTATTATACAGTGTGTTGCAATGTTGGAGGATTTCCAGTTCAGTACATAATGAATACTACTCAGTCACTGCTGAGCTGATGGGTTGCTGCATGGCTGTGGCTCTGGTGGGTCTCCAGTGCAGTCCCGAAAATTGCTGCAGTATTGGAGAAGTGTCTGATGGAGCTCTGCATCATCAGGGATGTTACACGCACATTATTGTAGAAAGATGACTGTGGCTGTAAGAGGCTGCCATCCCAGCCCCAGGACAACATTGGGGATTAGGGTTTCTCAGAACAGTATTCTCAACGCAACCATCTACAGCTGGCTCATCAAAGATCTTCCCTCCATCATAATGAGGGATGAGCATGAAGATGAGCATCTTCACTGATGCTTCAGCATTGGTCAGTTCCATTCACAGCTCTTCAACAGCAATACATCCTTGACCCAAACAGAAGGATGGGCTGAAAAGTTATAAGTAAGATTTGTGTTCTTGAACACAATTACCTTCTTGAACTAGATTGTATTCTCTCACTAGCCGTTGTTATGTCACAAGTAGCCCACAGATCCTTTAAAGGAACTATTGTAATGGAAGTGACTGCTAATAGCGTTAGTGACACCCATTTACGCCACTTGTGATACGCTTCTGGACAAAAGCTTCAGGAGTTCTCCTTTGACTAAAGACTACCATTACATTTTTGGCCGACCCAGGTGGAATTCTTCCATATTCTTGGCTGCAATTCCTAACGTCCTACACACAATCATGTCTTCCAGCATATGATCCAAAACCTCTCCAAAGGGGTCTTTGGATGTGGTACATCAGTAGTTAGTTTATTATTGTTAAGGGTACTGATGTAGAGTGGACAACTTTGGTTTGCATGTCGTCCATACAGATAATTTCATCTGATCAGCACATTGAGGTAGTATAAATGAAAAGCAATAACAGAACACAGAAACACAGAGCAAAGTGTTACAATTTACTGAGAAAATGCAGAAAGTAAATTTCAAGGTCATAACGAGGTAGATTGTGAGCTCAAGAGTCCATCTTGTTCACAAAGGGACTGTGTAATAGTCTGTAAGATGATACAATCACTGAAAGTTTTGCTCAGCCTTGAATTGATTGCTCGCTGCTGCAGGTTAACATACTTCCCATCCTCTAGTGCAGGGGTTCCCAAACTGGGGTGCACAGACGCTCGATTAATGGTAAGGGTCCATGGCATGAAAGAAAAGTTGGGACCCCTGCTCTAAACTATCCCTGGAGATTGGAAGTCTCCAGTGTTGTGCAAATCTGTTAGATCATGCCATACCAGTGCCCAAGAAGATCAGTGTGAGCTGCCGCCCACACACTCACATCTATGGTGATGCAGTTAGCCATGGTCAGAATCAACTCCTACCTATGCAAGAGCCAGGACCCACAGCAATTCACCTACTGTCACAATAGGTCCACAGTGGATGCAATTTCATTGGCTCTTTGTCAGCCTTGGACCACCTGGAAAACAGCAATATCTACATCAGGCTGCTGTTTATTGATTACAGCTCAGCGCTAAACACTATTATATCCTCAGTACTAATCAACAAACTTCAAAACCTGGGCCTTTGTACCTCCCTCTGCAACTGGATCTTTGACTTCCACATCAGGAGACCACAGTCTGTGGGATATAATTATTATCCTCACTGTCCCTAGCCACCATGACTGTTGACTAGGCACAGCACAATTGCCAGCTATAAGATGGTCGATGACACAACTGTTGTTGACAGAATCTAAGATGGTGATGAGAAGGCATACGACAGCCTTGCACTCAACATCATTAAGACCAAGGAGTTGATTATGGACTTCAGGAAGGAGAAGTCGAGGGAACACACATCAGTCCTCGTTGAGAGATCAGCATTGGAAAGGTTGAGCAGTTTCAAGTTCCTGGGTGTCAGCATCTCTGACGGTCAATCCTGGGCCCAACATATTGATGCAATTACAAAGAAGGCTTGACAGTGGCTATACTTGGTGAGGAGTTTGAGGAGATTTGGTACGTCATCAAAGCCTAGCAAATTTCTACACATGTACCGTGGAGAGCATGCTAACTGGTTCCATCACCATCTGGTACAGAGGGCCACTGCACAGGTTTGGAAAACACAGCAGAGGGCTGCCAGTCTGCTCAGACAGCTCCATCATGGGCACCAGCCCCTGTGTTGAGGTAATTTTCAAAGGCAATGATTCAAAAAGGTGGCATCTATCATTAAGGCTCTCCATCACACCAGGACATGCTGTCTTCTCCATCAGGGAGGAGGTACAGGAGCTTGAAGACACATACTCAGTGTTTGCCAGTGCAATTAAATCTGATTCTGAGATTAGTATGTGATACTCTCCAGAATTTATGCCCACTAGTAATATTGCTTTCTTAGACTCTCAATACAGCCAGTGCTTTTTCAGAATTGCCCTCACTGCCCTTGAGAAACATCTTCAGGAGAGTGATTAATACATTTTGTCACACCCACCCAAGCATTATACAGACTCAGTTTTGCCTGATGTATAATGTCCTCTCTTTTTCCTTCAACGCACTGTAGTGATGCTGAAACTTCTATGTTTACCTTGTACCACTGACTGCAGACTTCCAGCCATTCTCGCTTTAACAGCTGTTTGGTGAAGCTTTAAGACCAGGTGCTGCTGCTCCAGAGTTGGGAAGCAGCTGCCTGCAGTTCCCCTGGCTCCCTTTGATCTAACTCTAAGGATCAGCTTAATCTGGACCTACCATTCCCATCAACGGGGCACGGAATCTTCAGTTCCTGTTCTCTACAGGTTTTATTTTTGGGTGGTTCTCACAAAGATCATGAGGTGCAAACACTACTTCAAAGGTACAACACAACTTTTTTATTGCTGGTTTTGTTTTCCTGCTGTTTTCAATCCTTCTCATCCCAGTGTGGACCTGGAATACGAGGAGAGTGCTGGTAGGCTCTTGTAGGAGCTTCAGATTAGAGTGTTTATTGAAATCTATCAGCAAGGAACTCCCCACTAGCAGTGCTAACATATTAGATCTGCAGGCAATGACATCGCTGCCTCCTCTGCCCATGACTTAACACTCCATGAAATAAGAAAGTGAGAGAAACCAGATCAGAACACATCAGAGATTTGTCCTGTTTCCCTCAGAAATGCCATTGTCCAACTTTCAAAGGGATTGCTTTTCACTTCT
The DNA here is from genome assembly GCF_963921235.1 of Mobula hypostoma. NCBI lineage: Eukaryota > Metazoa > Chordata > Chondrichthyes > Myliobatiformes > Myliobatidae > Mobula > Mobula hypostoma. The sequence goes on along the minus strand of NC_086105.1, from coordinate 98,377,952 downwards.
GACAATGTATGTCCATTTTCACTTACTTCCAATGGATATAAGGTTGTAACAATTGTCAGAAAATTCCTTTTTTTTTCTTACAACATTAAAGGAGGCTATTTGAACCAAAGCAACACACACAAAATGCTGGAGGAACTCAGCAGATCAGGGGCATCTATGAAGAGGAATAAACAGTTGACGCATTAGGCTAAGTCTTTTCATCAGGACTGGAAAGGAAGGGGAGCTTCTCTTCTCTTCACTGCACTTATCCATCACCTCCCTCAGGTACTCCTCCTCCTTTTCTTTTGCCCATGGTCCACTGTCCTCTCCTATCCTATTCCTTCTTCTTTACCTCTTCCACCTATCACCTCCCGGCTTCTTATTTCATCCCCCTCCCCCACCCACCCACCTTCCCCCTCACCTATCACCTGCCAGCTTGTACTTCTTCCCCTCACCCCACCTTCTTATTTTGGCTTCTTTCACCTTCCTTTCTGGATTTCCAGCATCTGTAGAATCTCTTGTGTTTATCATGTGAACCGAAGATCCTCTGCCAGCTCGCTGGACATTCCTTCTCTCCCATTTAGTTTGCCTAACCGCTCCTCCCCCACATTCCCATCAGCTCTCCCCTGAATCCCCACACACGTACACATGGGGGGGCATTTGACGGCAGACAGGTAACCTGCAGATGAGGGAGGAAACAGGAGCACCCGGGTGGAGGGCAGAAAAAACCCATGAGGCCACATTCATGCTCCACATTGACAGTACCGAGGATTGAACCTGGGTCCCTGGATCTGAGAGGCTGCAGGACTAACTGTGCTGTCAGAGCTCATAATGCATTGGTTCTTAGCAAGGGAATCAGAATTTTGTAATGAGAAATGTTGGCTTGAATATGCTAAAAATTTAATATTCAATCGTGTAGGATATACTTCTATGATGCCTAAGGGAAAGAGTACTTCTGCTTGAATCAAATACTGTGATATTAACGGTTAATGCAGAAGAGAAAACAAAAGTGACCTTTGAGCCAGTAGCTAATGGCGGGTGTATCAGAAGGGAGCTGACCTTCAATTTGGCCGCTGGCAAATGACATGTTTCCTCCTCCTTCCAGTCTTGATGCTGTCGAGGATTGTAGTGGAGGGTCTCGGGGCCATGAACGTCATGGAGATTTAGGAAGGTGGAAGGTCACACCACAGGAGAGCTTCTTCCATGGTGGTTTACTGCTGGTTCTGTGTGGAGGGAGCTTTACTCTACATCCGGCTCATTTTGTTTATTTAATAAGATTCTGTAAACAAAAGCACACACAGAATTTATCTTTATCCTCTATACTTGGGGCCCCATTTTGTGTGTGGCTTCATTAATATAATTAAACAAAAACTCAACATTAAGTTCTTGATTTCCATGATTCTTTCCATCCTTCAGGTACCTGCCTGCCTGAGAAAGTTTCAAGCCAACAAGCAAGTCAGGCAGCATCTATGGAAGAGAGTAAACTGGCAACGTTTTGGGCTGAGACCAAATCCTGATGAAGGGTCTTGGCCCAAAATATCTACTGTTTACTCCCTCCATTGATAACACCATAAGACCACAAGGCCGAGGAGCAGAACCTGCTTGTTGGCTTGAAGCTTTGTGAGACAGGCAGGTACCTGAACGATGGAGAGAATCATGGATACCAAGAACTTAATGTTGAGGCTTTCAGGGACTAGGTTTGATGAACAAACTGGCTGGTTGGAATTCAGCTTGGTTGGGACCGTTTCACAGTGATAGGGGTCCCTTAGGCTTCTGCTATGAGACTTGGTATCATGCGCTTTGGTGTGCTGTCATCTCTCCATCCCTTCCTCTTGCAGCAGGGAAGTATTTGAGCGGGAGATGACCCTGTCTCAGACTCAGAAAAACCTCAGTGAATTCGTGCAGAGATGGGTGCCTAACACTGATGGCAGCTGTGTGTCATCCCGGAGGCAGTAACCATAAAAGTAGAAAAAGTATGTTGTTTGCGAAGATGCTCGGTGTTCAGGTATCTCAGCTGAGCCGTAACCTGGGTATAGACACACACTAAAAACGACCACCCTCATCAATCAGGAGACTTAGAATAGAGGCAGTGACGCAGGCCCAGAATTTGTGATCTTCTTAAGGCACTCGAATCTGCAGAGAGTGGAGGGATATAGATCTTGTGCAGGAAGAAGGGAGAAGATACCATTAGCTTCAATAGTTTGGCACAACATGGATGTCACCAGCTGGGTGTATTTAAATCAGAGATTTTTATGTTTTTATTTGTAAGGCGGGGGGTAGAGGTTATGGGGATAATGTAGGAGAATGGGGTGAACAAACAACTCAACAGCCATGATTGAATGGTGGAGCAGACTTAATGGCTGAATGGCCTAATTCTGTTCTATGTCTTATAGTCCCATGGGAGGAGTAGAGACATCACGTTTAGCTGTTAAGTGGAATTGCCCAGTTCGGTACACTCCTCATGGAATTGAATTGAATTGACTTTATTACTTACATCCTTCACATACGTGAGGAGTAAAAATCTTTACATAACGTCTCCATCTGAATGTGCAAATTATAGTAATTTGTAATAAATAGCATGTACGGTAAGATATACAACAGAACAGTCAGTATAGCTTAGAAATACAATTGTGTCAGCATGAATTAATCAGTCCGATGGCTTGGTGGAAGAAGCTGTCCTGGAGCCTGTTGGTCCTGGCTTTTATGCTGCGGTATCATTTCCCAGATGGCAGCAGCTGGAACAGATTGCAGTTGGGTTGACTCGGGTCCCCAATGATCCTTCGGGCCCTTTTTACACACCCGTCTCTGTAAATGTCCTGAATAGTGGGGTGTTCATATCCACTGATGCGCTGGGCTGTCCGCACCACTGTCAGCAGAGTCCTGCGATTGAGGGAAGTACAGTTCCCATTCCAGGCAGTGATGCAGCCAGTCAGGTTGCTCTCAATTGTGCCCCCATAGAAAGTCCTTAGGATTTGGGGACTCATGCCGAACTTCTTCAACCATCTGAGGTGCTTTTTTCACCTCAAAGCCAGTATGTACAGACCACGTGATATCCTGGTACCACGAGGGCATGGTCGTAAGGTGGGTTGCCCCTTGGAAATAGGAAATGGACACTGAAATGTCCTCTGTGTCCTCCTCCTGCTCTGACTGGTAACGACCAGGCAGCAGCAAATGATGAACTGGTCTCCCAAAATTTGATCCCTGACCTCACCTTCTGCAGACTGTGAAGGAAGATTTCTGTGGGAAGAAAGAGCAAGTCATAACACAGTGCTCTGATTGGTGACTCTGGGGGTGGTTCACAGTACGGCTGTCGGAGAGTTAAAACAGCCACCTCAGGATGGAAGAATGGGCTGTGTGGACAGCCTTAACAGGAATTTTGAAGTTGCTCCCTCCAAGAGGTAGTCAACTGTGTGTGAGGTTCTCTGAGAAGGCTGAAAAAATATAAGCGAGGAGATTGATGATGATTTAGTCAGAGAAATGAATCCCCAGTGTTGACTAATCACAGGAATATGAATCAGGAATTGCTTTAAGAAGCCATCAGTGTCAATTAAGACTCTGGAGAATAAACAGGCTGGAAGCAAGCCATTGAGAGATAAGGGACGATACCCCACTGAAACATTTGCGCAGCTTCGCTAAGCAGCAGCTATAAATTGGGAAGAAACTCACTATACTGAGGCCCAAAGTCTCAGAGGCCTAATAAATTGGAAGCAACTAGACAGTGAGCTTCTGCTGGTCGTGAGATAAGAAACAATGGGCCCACTCTGACATCTGTAGTGACACTTAGAACCTCAGCTGCAGGCAGAAGCACTGACCATTACGTTTGAGGAATTACTAGCAGCTTACATTGAGGCAGAGAGATAGCTGTATTGGTAATCGTTGGTCATGAGACTGATGTGCAGAATGAGGCTCTTGTATGAGCTATCAAAAGCAATCAATTTCGCACTCCTCTCTACCTGACTGACTCAGGACCAATAACCAGAAACTATGCAACTGAAGAAGAAAATGGAGGAGGCACTGTGTAGCCAATAGGACAGCCATAACAGAGCAAAGATGCAAAAGATAGGTTTGACTTGGATGGGTTCGGGACTTCCCAACCTTTTTTAAGCCGTCGAGCTCTATCATTAACCAAGGACCCCAGGTTGGGAACCCCTGGACTGGATGATCGATGAAGTACTCTTTCACTGGAGAAGAACAGAAGGAGTAGGAGGGAAATGGGGTTTGTAAATGGGATTTAACTCACTTCAGAATCGTGCAATGGCACAGGAACCTGTGATCCCAGAGACACGATGATTTGTAATGGGAGATCTTGTGTCCGGGACTCAGTAATCAAAGAAAACCATAGATATGACCAAATTTGATCATCTTGTGTTTTGATGGGTAGTGTACTGCACAAGATGTGAGTGAGTGCGTGTATGTAGCAACAAACAAGATGCTGGAGGAACTCAACAGTTCAGGCAGCATCTGTGGAGGGAAATGGACAGTCAACATATCCCAGCATCAGCAGATTAATTCTGGAGCCTGGGCTATTGGTATCCCCCCCAACATGCCTGTTGGCAAGCCCGGGACTTGTTCCCTCCACCTGTCATTCATTCTGTCATCAATCTTTGGTACACCTTCTAACAAGGGAAGGAAATGGTTAAACAGTAGTGTGAGGACCGTGAGCCCAGATTTCTGCAGATGTAGCTGAACGATGGGAGACGCTGATGCCATAATCCAAATGCGCCCTGTCAGCAGAAGGAGAAGCTAACTAGTATTTTTCTCTCCATCACTGGATTAACAGAAGCGAAGCTCTTTGAGGCTGCAGAATATCACTGTGGTTTCCGTATTGCACAGTGTGTTATATCAAAGTGCAGTTGATAATTGGAGTTCAAGTGTGCCATAGTCTGTTCTCCAGACAGCTTATTTCATGGATCAGAAGGAGCACATATAGCCTCAGCATATGAACAAATCCATCAATTCTTTTTCTCTTAAAAGAAAAAGGAAAAATCCAAGACGTAATCTTGATTGGCCCAGCTCTCTTGTTTGGTAATGACTCGGGCTATTGAGGTAACTTGCCTCAGTACACTGAAACGCAAATAAAATAATGTTCAGCTAATAACTATGTGCCTACTTAAAAAGAGAAAATGCAGGAAACATTTGCTGGATTAGGCAGCATCCATTTGGACAGAGGTAAGCAGAGTTAATGTTTCATGTCAAAGATTCATCAAAAGTGATTGCAGATTCCGAAGTCACCCACGTTGCTGACGTGGAAATATTGCCTGTCGCTCCGATCCCCGGAGTGCCCTCCCCAGCAGCGGCGTGGGAAGACCCTCGTCAGAAGGACTTCAGCAGTTTGAACTGAGCTTACCTGGTAGCTGGGCTGGGTTATGTTGCCGACCTGCATCCCAATGAGTGAAGGAGAAGGAGAATGGGTTTGGTGGGTGAGAGATGGCAGGAACGTGAACCTGCACTCAGTGACATACAGATTCAAGTTGTATCTGCTGGAAATCTCACAGCAAGGCTGGGGTTGAGAGGAATAATAAATTAGCCATGTTGGAGTAGTGACGCAGACTCAACGGGCCAAATGGTCTAATTCTACTCCTATGTCTTATGGTCTTATGGTCAGCCTAAGCCTCTATCAGGCTGTCAATAGATGGAAGACGTGAGCACAGCATGTCTCCAGTGAATTCAACTGTTGCAACCCAACAAGCATTCCACTGTTCCCCCACCACCATCTCCCATCCCAGATCAGCTGCCAGCCCACCGCCAACCCAAGTCCAAGCTCAGCCCAAACCCACTCTAATACACACCACCACCAACCCAGATTTCACTGTCAACCCTCAACCCAATCCTATCCCAACCTACGCCAACCATCACAGCAAACGGCTCCAAGATTCACTGCTATCAGAACTTCAAACCCACTTAAATGCCATCACAACATCCACTGCTAACTTCACCCCTATTGACAATCCCGCTGACAACCTCATCTCACCTACCAATAACTCCTCTACCAATTCCACAGATAAACCCATTGACAACAGGGGCTTTATTATATCCATGTCACAGATGGGGATGAGGAGATGTGCAAGAACAAAATAAGCAGTCTGGTCAAGTGATGTCACAAGAGAACCTTGCGCTCAATGTCAGCAAAACCAAAGAAATGATTGTGGACCTCAGAAACGGGAAGTCAGGAGAACAAACAGCAATTCTCAATGAGGTATCAGTGGAGGAAAGGGTGAGCAGCTTCAAGTTCTTGGTTATCAGCATCCCAGAGGATCTGCTCTGGAGTCCAACACATTGATGCAATCACGAGGAAGGCACACCAGCAGTTCAACTTCATCAGGATTCTGACGAGATTTGGTACGTCACCAAAGGCTTCAGCAAAGTTCTACAGAGAGCACTCTGGTTGCATTGCAGTCCTGATGAAGGGTCTCGATCCGAAACATCGACCGCTTACTCTTTTCCATAGATGCTGCCTGGCCTGCTGAGTTCCTCCAGCATTTTGTGTGTGTGTTGCTTTGGATTTGCAGCATCAGTGGACTTTCTCGTGCTTGTGCATCACTGTCTGGTACTGAGGCGCTAATGCACAGGATCGCAAGAGGCTTCAGAGGGTTGTAGCTCCATCACAGGACAAGCCTCCCCACCACTGAAGACATCAAAAGGTGGGCACCAGGAAGGCAGCATCCATTATTATGGACACTCACCATCTGGAGCATGCTCTCTTCTCATTACTTCCATCAGGAGGGAGGTACAGCAGCTTGAAGACCCACACTCAATGTTTTAGAAACAGCATTTTCCCCTCTGGCACCAGATTTCCAAACTGTCCATGAACCCATAAATACTATCTCACTGTTCATCTTTTGCCCCGCTTAGTTTTTATTATCGTTAACTTAGAGCAATTTGCTATGCCTGCGCTGTACTGCTGCAACAAGTCATGAAATTTGTTGTTTTATGTCAGCAACAATAAATCTGATTCTGATTCTAACAAATGCTTTTAGAGAGGGGTACAGATTGAGGGCACTATTGACCAGAACTTGATCAGCCACAAATATTGTGTCTGCAAGAGCAGGTCAGAGGCAGAGTATCCTGTGGCCTGATGTTGTGCCCAACATCTACAAGGCATGGGAATCAGGAGTGCAATAAATAGTTTTGACTTTCTTGGATGAGCGCAGCCCCATGAACCCTCAAGAAGTTTGAGATAATCTAGGATAAGGCAGCCCCTTGACTGGCACGGCATCTTATTCAGTATTTATTCCTTCTCCCTTCAGTACGTCCAGAGACTGCAGCTTGCATCACCCTACAAAGTACACTGCAGTCGCTGCTCCGACTCATCCACTGCTGCTGCTAAAGTACCAGCTTCCAGCATCAAGAAAAACAAGGCAGCAGACTCACCTGCAGGTTCCCCTGCAAGATTCCCACCATCCGGAGTTAGAAATGCAGGCCTGTCTTGAAAACCTCCCCAAAAACATCCTGGGGGTACCTTCATCAAATGGACAAGGAACTAGCTCATCAACACCTTCTCCAGACCAATTAAAGATGGTCAATAACCACCAGCTTTGGCAGAAGAATCAGGATCCAAAAAAATGAATAAGGAGGACTGGAGGGTTTGGAAGTAACTATTCATTAATTCAAGCACTCCAAAATCAAATATTCATTTAAATTTAAATGGAATTGCCGTCACAAAAATGAGTCTACTCTTACAGATGCTTACAGACTAACTTTCTGCATTACATTTCAGTAATAGTTAGATCTGGTATATTAGTTGATTTTGTGAGGATTTTTTTGAAGGATTTATCAAGTGTTGGAGATTTATAGACTGGTACAGGTGACACACTAGTAAAGGTTGTACAATATATCTGTAAATCTTTCCAAACAATCGGTTGTCCCTGTAAAATGGAAGGAGCTGAGGGGTTGAATGGGATAGAGCTGGACAAGAGGAGTTGAGAGAGGGAGGGAGAGGCTGTGTTAGGAGGGGAAGAGCTCAGGGAGGAAAGTGAGGTCCAATTAATAAACTTACACAAATTAGACACCGAATTCTGAGGTCATCATTGGCTGTAAAACACTTTAGCATAAGCTGAGAGAAGCATCCAAGGAGCTACTTAAACACAACTTTTTATTTCTTTTATTTCTGATTAATTCATTTCCCCAAGAATTAGTAGCTACCTGTGTATTCCCCTGCCAAGTTGGGAACTCTTAGTAGCACAGTTCTGACTGATATATTTATTTTGGGTCAATGGTTTAATTGGAATAGCTGTGCCCAACCCTGCAAACTCTCACCTCCCTGAAGAGTGAAGGAGTTAGCTGGTCTAGAGGTGATACCTCCAGTAACGGCTCTCTCACCATGAGTCTTTAAATCAACATTTGAGCAGACATTCAACCTTCTCCGAAGGCCTGCTTTTGAGGTCAAGGCATCAGCAGAGTTGTCAACACTTACTTTATCAGTGTAACATTAATATGGTGTGAGTAAGGAGAAGCTGCAAGGGTTCACATCTAGGGGCTCATGTTTCAATGGAATTATAGTACCTTCAAAGTTCAAAGACATTTATCATCAAAGTATGTATGCATTGTACAACCTTGAGATATGATTTCTTATAGGCAGTCACAAAACAAACACAAAAGAGCCCATTAAAAAATGAAGACTATCAAACAATCAATGTGCAGAAAAAATAAACAAATTGTGCAAACAATAAAAGTAAGCAAATAACATTCAGAACTGAAGTTCACAAAAATGAGTCCACAGCCACAAAGACACTCGCAGCCAATCCAGGAACCCGTTAATTGCAGGCCACTGCCTCAGTTCAGCGCAGAGCCGAGTAAACCTTGTGAGCTGAACACCAGCCCATCCCTCTCCTCCACTCCTGCAGTCACGACACCCTGACCTTTTCAATCTGGCCCGGTGCTTAAATTAACCAAACAGCGGGCCGTTCCTCGCTCTCAGACCCAGACGCTTCGATATGGGGAGGGGAAGAGAAGATGGCGGCGCGACGCAGCGTGCGCGGTTGCTCCAAACTCATATCATATTTGTTAGATAGGTACCATGCACAATCCTGATTTGATGGAGTCAGACGTGAGAAGCACGGAGGAACACCAGGAGAAACTTCTGAAATGCCCGCTTCGCTGCCGCTGCTACTGTGCGATTGAGAATCTCCGGAGGGGAAGGCCCCAAATCCTCGGCTTTGCCTATTGCCTGTTGCCGGGGCAGGGGTCGAAGCACTCGGCAGAGATGGTGCTCAGTGTTGGAGGGCTGGTCAGAGACTCGAGGCTTTCGGACAGACTCAAGAGTCGGCTGTGGTCGGGTGCTTCCAGGGTGCTGCATTGGCAAGTTTGTGGCGCTGGAAGCTCATGGCAGGAAGAGAGTTTCTCTTCCTTCTATCGTCTGCGTGAGATGATGGGACTTTCGAGAGACTTTGAGACTTTTTTACCATGCCCATGGTCTGTTCTTTATCAAATTATGGTATTGCTTTCCACTGTTGTAACTATATGTTATAATTACATGGTTTTTGTCAGTCTTTTTTAGTCTTGGTTTGTCTTGTGTTTCTGTGATATCACACCGGAGGAATATTGTATAATTTCTTAATGCATGCATTACTAAATGACAATAAATGACAACTGCGTGTCCTGCACCTTCGAGACCTCAGTTCGCAACTCAAAAATTCCAAGTCGTACAGTCAGTTCAAAAGCTCATCTCTGAAAGAGAAGTTACAGGCTATTGATTGCAGTGGTCAGTTTCCAGAAAAGGTGAGACTGATAAAGTAATTAGTAGCTTTGTTTGCTGCTGGAATGTGTCGCTGTGTTTCACCAGCACTGTCTTAAACATTCCAGGTATTAGTCTAGTAAGCCTTTTCACAACTGCATCCAGTACATTTGCATTCTTCCTTGAGATGCAAAAGGAGGCTAATTGGCCCATCAAGACAGTGCTAGCTCACAGAGCACTCCCAGTCCTCAGCACTTTTTGCTACAACCTATTCTCCCCAGATTCCCATCACCTCCCCAGGTTCTATCTTCACTGTCATACAGTGGATGACTGACCTATCAATGTGCAAGTCTTTGGCATGTGGGAGGAAACCAGGGCATGCAGAGGAAACCTCTGTAGTTGTAGGTAGAATGTGCCAACACCACCCAGGCAGGACCGGAGCTCGGATTGCACTCAGGCCACTGGAGCCGTGAGGAGGCACCTTTACTAGCTGCATTCAGGCTCCACTCTACTGCCCGTGGTATAAAGGTGATTATGAAAGCAATCAATACGAGATGAAGTGAGATATTTTACATTATTAGAATCACTGACTAAAAAAAAACCCAGTGGAAATAAATTCAATATTAATCTTTGCAAGGAAATGTTGTGGGTCTTGGGAAAGCAAAGGGAGTGGGAGATTAAATGTATGGGTCTGTCAAAGTTGTGTGGTTACTTGAGAAGACATCTGTCATGTCTCAAGGCATCAGTGTCCATGATTCTCTGATAGATACAAAGCAATAGTTCACTGCTCAGGACACCGAAGCACTTCAACGATCAGTTTCCCTGAGTCAACCATCCAGTGTTCTTTTAGTCACTGTGATTTGATTTGTTGTGAAGTTAATTCTCCTTTAAAGCTTACAATTTGTGACAAGTTTTAATGGGGAGAAAACCACATTTCATTTTAAACTTGGAAGTTTAATTGGATGTGACATTAAAAATTTATTCTTACTCAGAAGCCTCAAGGGAAAAATATTAGATGGGGCCATGTGTGTGATAACTAATTAAATATCACACTGAGCAGATTAACACACATTGCTTTTGCTTTGAAAAAGATATAGCCAATTTTGACCTCTGCTAAGCTTTCATTTCAATTCAAGCCATGTTCAGACCATACCTCTGGAGTTCTGATACCACATCTCCTGAGGGATGCGGGAGTGGGAGGGAGACCTGTGTTGAATTACTAAATTGAAACTTGAATTCCAATAGTTCACATACTTCACCATCTAAGGGAGAATTCCCTGGAACTTAAAGAGTGATTGAAATTTCTGAGATGTGAAGAGCAATGGAAAGGTGAGATGGGAATCAACTGTTCCTGTTGATTGGTTGGGGATAATGGACTAAAAGTTAGAGCCATTTATCACAGAAATTAAGTTTGGAATCATTGGGACTCCAATAACAATTGGATCGAGTACATGGTAATTTTAAACCTAAAAAATACACATATGAATTCAAACACACATTTGAAATTCGATCAGGAGTAGTCTATTTGCCCCTTTGAGCCTGCTCCACAATTTAATAAGATCACGGCTGATTGGATTGTACTCTGAATCTGCATGCAATCCATGGTAACATTTCATCCCCTCGCTTATCAATGGCTGCCATGAAAATAGTCAAGAAACACAGCTTCCAATGCAGTCTGAGACTGAGAGCTCCAAATGAATTAACTGACAAAGTTCTGTGAGAAAAATGATGCCCTGTCTCTGTCTTGAATAGTGGTCTCTTATTTTTGAAACAGTGTTCCATAGTTACAGATTCTACAAAAGGAAGCATCTTCCCAAATCCACCCTCAGGGTCTGAATTGTTTCACTCAAGTGTCCCCTCATTCCTCTAAATTTCAGCAGACTCAAGCCTAATTTTCCCATCCTTTCCTCATTACACAGTCTGCACGTTCCAGGTAATAATCTTGTAAAGCTTCTCTTAATTGTTCCTATCACATTAAAATCCTTTCTTAAACAAGGAGACCAGCACTGTGCTCAGTAATCCAGCTTTAGTTTCACCAAAGTCTTCTATAAGTGAACCAAAGCCTCCCTGATTTTGCATACAGTAATATTCCCACGCAATCAACAGTCAGATTTTGCTAGTTTTATATGCTGCATCTGCATGCTAGCCTTCCCTGAATTACATATGCAAATCCCTCTGCATCTCAGAGTTCTGTAATTTCTTACCATTTAGATAACATGCTTTTTTTTTCATTTTTCCCATCAAATGGACAATTTCACATTTTCCTGCATTATTTTCTATTTACCAGATATTTACCCACTCATTAACCTATCTAATTCCCTTTATAATCTTGTTATGTTCTCTTCACAACGAAGAGGCAGGAGGAGAAGATGGCGGCATGATGCAGCGCGCACAGCTCTCTGGTGAAATGACATCGTATTTGTAAGTAGGATGCCGTGTACGATTCTGATTTGATGGAGACAGACGTGAGAAGCACAGAGGAACATCTGGAGAAAATTTCTGAAATGCCCGGTTTGCCACCGCTGCCACTGTGCGATAGAGAATCTCCAGAGGGACGGCCCCAAAATCCCTGGCTTTGCCTGCTGCTGGCGACCGGGGCTGGGGTCGAAGCATTCGGCAGAGATGGTGCTCAGTACTTGGTGTCAGAGGGCTGATCGGAGGCTTGAAGTTTTGGGACTGTAGCCGGGCATGGCAGGTTTAGTTTTCTTCCTTCTCCCGTCTGCATGAGATGCGGGACTTTCGAGAGACTTTGAACTTTTTTACTGTGCCCATGGCCTGTTCTTCATTAAGTTATGGTATTGTTGCACTGTTGCAACTATATGTTATAATTATGTGGTTTTTGTTAGTTTTTCAGTCTTGGTCTGTCCTGTGTTTCTGTGATATCACACCGGAGGAATATTGTATCATTTCTTAATGCATGCATTACTAAATGACAATAAAAGAGGACTGCGTGTCCTCATAATCTAATCTAATCTAATTTCTCTACCTTTTTGTTAAAAGCATAGTTAGCAGCCATGGGTATTGTGCTTCTGCCCAAGTCATTTGTATAAACTGTAAATAGTTGAGGCTCCAGTACTTATAACATCTTGCCAATCAGAATGAGACTGGAGATATTGAGGAATGTGGAGAGTCATGCAGAAAGTGGTCAACTATGACCATATCGATTCACTTCTTCCCATTCCTGTATTCATCTCTCAGCTTCAGATTGTCCATTTGGTACAATCTTCCACCTTCTGGAATGTACACACTGATTCCTGGAAGCAGTATTTTGCTGGACCCCATATCACAGACAATCCATTGTCTATTCTCCTACAGCAGCCACTGTTCAGGTGCTAGATTAGACCAATGTAGCAGGAGCTTTACTGAGTGTGATCCATGCTGTATCCCTCCTGGGTGTAGCTACCACTCTGCTATAGAGCAACTCTGTGAGTCAAGGAGCATTTGACAGAGGAAAGGAATTGTTGATATCTCGGCCAAAACCCTGCATCAGACAATTTCTTTGCTCCCACAGATGCTGCTCAGCCCAATGAGTTCTTCCAGCAGATTGTTGGTGCAGATTCTAGCTGCAGCCTCTTGTGTCTCTCCTGGGTTTGTCTGGTGAGACAGCATGGAGGAAGTTATACTCTGAACCTAAACCATTTGTACCTGAACTGGGAGTATTTGATGGTATGATGTTGAGAGCACATTACTGTGTCTAATCTGTCCGGTGGTCAAGAGTAGAAAGAACTTTATCTTTGCTGTACTTGACCCGGCAGTGCTTGTTGGAAGAATGTAGGGGAAATTTTACCTTAAGTCTAATGCTTACTTTTCCAGCCCTGGGAGTATTTGATAATGCAGTTAAGAGAGAGCTTTATGCTTGTTTTAACCAACAAAACATGGAGGCACCTTTGCGAGCTCCCATGGCCCCTGGCGACCCTGTGATTTCAGTCTCTGAGGCCACCATGAGAGCATCCTTCAGGAAGGTGAACCCATGGAAAGCATCTGGCCCAAACAATATACCTGGCCGAGTACTGAAGAGCTGTGCTGATGTGTTAATGGGCATCCTCAACCTCTCACTTCGTCAGTCTGAGATACCCACCTTCTTCAAACAGGCTTCCCTTATACCGGCGCACAAGAAAAGTGAGGTAACTTGCCTCAATAACTATTGTCCGGTAGCACCTACATTCACTGTGACGAAGCGCTTTGAGAGACTGGTCATGAAGCACATAAACTTTTACCTGAGCGGTGACTTGGATCCACTCCAGCCTGCCTTTCTCTGAACAGATGAAAAACAGCTGCCATTTCATTGGCTCTTCACTCAGCTCTGGAACATCTGGACAGTGAAGATGCATGGTCCTCGATGACTGCAGCTCAACATTCAACACTATCATCCCCTTGAAGCCAGGACCTAGGCCTCAATATCACCTTCTGCAACTGGATCCTTGATTTCCTTATCTGCAGACCCCAGTCTGTTCAAATTGGCAACAGTATCTCCTCCACAGTCACCATCAGCACAGGTGTGTCACAAGGCTGTGTGCTTAGCCCCCTGCTCGACTCACTTTATACTTATGACTGTGAGGCTAAGTACAGCTCCAATGCCATATTTAAGTTTGGTGGCAATACCATTGTGTGCCAAATCACAGGAGGTGATAAATTGGCATATAGGATAGAGATTGAAAATCTGGCTGATTGGTACCCCAACAACCTCTCACTCAATGTCAGCAAAGCCAAAGAGTTGGTTATTGATTACACGAGAAAGAAATTGGGGATCCACGAGCCAGTGCTCATTAGGGGATCAGAGGTGAGAGTGTGAGTAACTTTAAATTCCTGGACATTATCATATCAGAGAATGTGTCCTGAGCCCAGTGCCTCTGCTTTCTTAGAAGTTCGTACGGGTTTGGCATGTCATCTAAAACTTTGACAAACTTCTATCTATACATTCTGACTGGCTGAGTCCCAGCCTGGCATGGAAACACCAGTGCTCAAGAACAGGAAGTTTAAAGAAAGTGGTGGATACAGCTTAGTTCATCACTGGAAAAGCTGTCCCCACCATTGATCACAAAGAGTGGTGTCTCAGGAAAGCGGTACCCATCATCAAGGGCCCTCACCATCCAGGCTGTGCTCTTTTCTCTCTCCTGGCATCGAGAAGGAGGTACAGGGACCTTAGATACCATACCACCATGTTCAGGAACAGTTAACACCCAGCAGCCATCAGGATCCTGAACCAGGGTGGATAACTTCACTGACCATAATACTGAGCTGATCGCTGAACACTGTAATGTACAGATCTATTTCTTTTACCCCAATGACTCTCCTTCGCACCAATTATTGACTGATAACTTATTCTTGTGTATTAATTTGTTGCTCTCCCTGCAAAGTGAATATGCACGTTAACTTCACCTCTGAGTATGTGGCTTTCTTTATTTGATATGTAGCTGTACAGACACAACAAATTGGTGACAAGTATGAACCTCAATGTCAGCTGCACCAACAGTTATGAGACAACAGAATTTGGAGGAAGGGAGGGAGACAGTGAGAGGAAAGAGTGAACCAATATGGAGAAGGCTGTCATGGATGCTAGAAAAGGACATGTGAGTAACGGTGCACGGTACACAGTGAGGGACGCACAACTAGCAAAGCTAAAGTGAAAATAACATGACAATGGCCTTAGACAGGAAAGTTGATGAATTTGATAGTCCTAGTGAGGACTGGGAATTGTATATCGAGAGGCTTAAACTGTATTGTAATGCTAACAATGTGGATGAACTAAAGAAAGTTTCTACACTTTTTAGCTTAATGGGTGGTAGAACGTACAGTCTCTTATGCAACTTAGTAACTCCTGAAAAGCCAGCAAGCAAGGCATTTGATGAAATTGTTGCAATTTTGCAAATTCCCTTGAGCCCCAAACCGCTAATAATAGCTGAGCATTTTAGATTTCCTAAAAGGAACCAGTCAAAGGATGAAAGCATTTCTGAATTCATTGCAGAACTGTGCAAACTTTCCCAATGCTGTGACTTTAGGGATGGACTTTCTGATGTATTAAGGGACAGGCTTGTAGGTGGCATGCATAGTCAAAGCATTCAAAAGAGGCTATTGTCAGAAAGAAACTTAACCTTAGAACGGACATTGACCATTGCAATATCATTAGAGACTGAAGCAAAGGATGTGGCAGAACTACAGAAAAAGAGTTTAGAATGCCAAATACACAAAATATCCCTGAATGGTGCAAAAAAGCTAAAAATGTTATCGATGTGCCAAATCCTCCCATGATGCAAATGATGGTTGATTCAAAGAAAAAGTTTGCAGAAAGTGCCACAGATAAGGCCACATAGATAGAGTGTGCAAGCCAGACAAAAAGCACAACCAAAGAGAAAAACACACACAGAGTGAAAAGATTCAAACAGAAAACAAAACAAATGCGTAAAGTGACTGAATGTGAAACTGAATCAGTTAGCACAGAGTCTGACAAAGGTGAGCTGTCAAGTCTAGAACTGCATAATGCTACTGAAGTAAATTGCAAAATCACCTGGTTCACAACAGATATGTCTGGTGTAAATCTGAAAATGGAGCTGGATACAGGGTCAGCTTCGTCTGTAATTTCAGAGACTAACGACAACAGACTGTTTTCTAAGCTACCATTAGAAAAGGCATCAGTGATCCTGAAGACTTGCACAGGTGAAAAAGTGTCTCCCAAAGAAAAGCTGAAAGTGAATGTGACACATGGAGGCCAAACACAGCAGTTAGAGCTTTGCGTGTAGAAAAGCTAATACTTTTCAGGTGGGAATGTTGAGAAAAATCCAACTACATTAGCCCAAAATCAAAGCTCTCAATGTGTCATCAAAAGGCAACTGCTGCCCAAATGGTAGCACTAATCAGAGACTGTCACAGCTGCTTAATGCTAATGAGAAGGTGTTTGAGAAGGGGATTGGTAAGCTCAAAGGCATGAAGGCCAGAATTGATCTGAATGAAACAGCACACCAAGATTCCATAAAGTGCGTCCAGTGCCTTATGCACTACATCCTAAAGTGGATGCTGAACTGTTGAGCTTGGAGGCATCTGGAATTCTCTCCAAGGTTGAGTGGAGTGATTGGGCCACACCCATTGTCCTAGTGATCAAGAAAGGGAAGGTCGGAGCTGTTCGTATATTTCGGGATTTCAAAGTGAGTATCAACCTGGTGCAGCGTATTGTGCAGAATCCCCTGCCATGGATAGAATACATTTTTGCATCTTTGGCAGGCGGGGAGAGGTTTTGAAAGATTAACTTGTCACAAGCCTATCTGCAAATGAGATTGAGGAGTCAAGCAGGAAGTTCCTCACAATCCACACTCACAAGGAACTGTTTCCAGTATAATCGTCTCGTCTTTGGCATCGCGTCAGCTCCAGCAATTTGGTGGAGCAAAGGACCAAGCATTTCAAGATATCTCAGGAACACAATGTTACCTTGAGGACATCATTGTGACTGACAAAAATGATGAAGAGCTCCTCCGAACCTTACCAGGCTGAGTGAATATGGATTGCATACAAAGAGAGAGAAGTGTGAGTTTTTCAAGAATGAAATCTCATATTGTGGACATGTCATTGACGAGCATGGCTTACTTAAGTCCCAAGAGAAGACTGAAGCAGTGTTACAGGCACCCAAACTGGAAAATGTGTCACAACTCAGGTCATACTTGGGCCTTGTAAACTACTACCACAGGTTTCTTTCAGATCTTGCGACAGTGCTGCACCCATTGGACATACTATTGTAGACAGGAGCAAAGTGGGAATGGTCAGAAAGATGTGAAAAAGCATTCAAGGAAAGAAAGAGACTAATAACATCAGAAGAACTGCTCACCCATTACGACCCATCGCTGTCCATCAGACTGGCATGTGATGTGTCCCCTTATGGCATTGGAGCTGTTTTGTCACACATTATGAAAGATGGATCTGAACGCCCAATTCCATTAAAGTGCAAATACGCACAGTTCGGCCGAGAGACCCTTAGTCTAGTATAGAGAATAAAGAAGATACACCATTACCCTTATGGGCAAAAGTTTACACCAGTGACAGATCACCAGCCCCTTGTGTCCATTCTCAATCCCAGGAAAGAAATCCCAGTGATGACTGCTGCTCGATTACAACGTTGGGCACTTTTCCTAGGAGCCCACTCTTAAGACATAGAGTTCAAGAGTACCAAACAACACAGCAATGCTGATTGCTTGACATGTCTTCCACTGTTGGCAACTGAAGAAAAAAAGTCTTCATACTGTGACCCAGCAGAAGTGTTCCACTCCACATCAGAGGACCAGTTCAGAAAAAATTCCAAAATACAAAGGGAAATGAGGAATAACCCGACATTGTCAAAAGTCTATGACTTCATCATAGATCACCAGCTCATGGTTATCCTATGATTCCAGAGTTCAAAACCAACTGTCTGTATGTCAAAGAACACTGATGAGTGGATCTCGTATTGTGGTTCCCGCCAAACTGCGCACAAGAGTGTTAGAGAATCTGCATGAAGGACACCTGGGTACAGTCAAGATGAAGGGTCTCGCCTTGAGCTACGCGTGGTGGCTGGGAATAAATAGACAGATTGAAGACTTGACCAAAAGCTATTCAAGATGCCACAAAGTTCATAATTCACCCCCACAGACTCCGTTACACCTGTGTGAGTGGCTGCCTTCACCATGGCAAAGAGTGCATATTGACTTTGCTGGGCCATTCATGGACTCCAACCTTCTGATTGATGTGGATGCTCATTTGAAGTGGCCGGAGATTATACTGAAAAGACTGTTTCCTCTCTTGACGGGTTATCTTCTCCATAAATGGCTTACCAGACAAAATTATGAGAGACAACGGACCACAATACATGTCAGTGGAGCTCAGACTATTCATGACGAAAAATAGCATCAGATATTTCACCTTAGCTTCTCACCATCCAGCAATGGATGGGTTATCTGAAAGGTTTATCCAAACCTTTACCAAGTCCATTAAAGTGATAGGCAAGGAGGACATTCCTCTGCAGCATAAGGTGGACACCTTCCTCTTTGTGTATCGGAACTCTGTTCATGCCATGACAAATCAAACACCTGCAATGCTTTTCATAGACCTCCTGAAACCCAATCTATGGAGGACAGTGCAGAATAAACAGTTCAGCCAGTTGCCAGGTAAACCAACGAGGAGCTTTGAGATTGGACAGGAAATCTTTGTGCACAATGACCGAGAAGATAAGTAGACACCCAATAGGATAGCTACAAGAACTGGACCACTGTTGTAAACAGTGGATGTTGGAGATCAGACATAGAGACATTATGCAGACCAGATACTGGATGTTCAACCGAAGAACACGCCTGAGCTGACTGCATTTAACAAGACTTCTGCTTCTTCTCCATCTTGTTTTACGGTGGTTGGCACCCAGCTTAGTGGTGCATTACCGCCACCTTCTACTCCGGAGTCTGCAATAGACTTACATTCTAAATCCCTTCACCCAATCACACACACACACACATACCCTAACCTACATTTTATCCTCCCATCTTTGGCCATCGTAGTACCCTATTCCTGCTTATCCATCATATCCTATAAAAACCCCTGTAGCCCTTAAGAAAGCTAAAAATACCCCGACCTGTGCTCTCTCACCCATGCCCAGCAACCCTTTTAATGTGAATTCCTGCACCCCCAATTCCCTTAGATTAATTCTCATCATCTCTCTCTGTCTCTCGTACTTCCTGCAACTCAGAACTACATGTTCTACTGACTCCTCTTCCTGACATTCATCACACAATCCTGTCAGGTGTTTCCCTATCATTTTCAATGTTTTGTTTAATGCACAGTGTCCCAGCCTTAACCTAGTCCACACAATTTCCTCTCTTCTGTATCAGACATATTGCATCCACATGACTTACCTCTCAGTGGTGACCATGTCACCAACACCAGTGTGACATCTGCAACAGAGGAAGTTGGCTTAGACAAGACTGCTACCAAACCTGACGCCACTCCACGTGTCCAGAGGCACTATCCTGAAAGAAGCAGAGTGCCATCCAAAAGATTGGATTTTCAGTATAGTGAAGTTAGTTGTGGACTGTTTTTTAAAAAAGAGAAAAATCAAGAAAATGCTGTTATTGTGTTTATTTGGACATGGTCTGTTAAAGGGAAATTGAATGTTTTGTTACATATGCATATGTGGTTTTTGTCAGTTTTTCAGTCTTGGTTTGTCTTGTGTTTCTGTGATATCATTCTGGAGGAACATTGTATCATTTCTTAATACATGCATTACTAAAGGACAATAAAAGAGGACTGCTTGTCCTCATAATCTAATCTAGTCTAATATGCAGTTTTGTGTTACATTAATCAAAAGGGGGTGAAAGTGTAATCTATGGATCTATTTCTTTTGGCACAATGACTCACCTTAGCACTGATTATTGACTGATAACTTGTGCATGTGCATTAATTTGTTGCTCTCTCTGAAAACTGAATATATACGTATTAACTTCTTCTCTGAGGGTGTGCCTTTACTTATTTGATATGTAGTTGTCCAGATGCAACCAACAAAAACTATGGGCTTACCCGCAAGGGCTCTATAACTCCTGTTCTCATTATTATTTATTTTACTGAAGCAAAAGAGATTCAGCAGATGCTGGAAATCCATCTGATATTTATTTTTTATTATTTTTTTTGGTATTTTGCACATTTTAATGTGCAAATACAAAAAAAGCAATGTATCAATGCAGCTACAAAGAAGGCACAACAGTGGCTAGACTTCAGCATTAATACAATCATTCTTAGAGTTTTGGTTGAAAAGCTATAGAACCTGAGCTTCTGTCCCTCCCTCTGCAACTGGATCCTCGAATTCCTAACCAGAAGACCACAATCTGTGTGGATGGGGAATAACGTCTCCACCTCACTGATGATCAAGGTTGGTGCACCTCAGGGATGATGCTTAGCCCATTGCTCTATTCTCTCTACACCCATGATTGTGTGGCTAGGCATGGCTCAATTGCCATCTATAAATTTGCTGATGATACAACCAGTGTTGGTAGAATTTCAGATGGTGACGAAAGGGCGTACAGGAGTGAGATATATCAGCTAGTTGAGTGGTGTCACGGTAACAACTTTGCACTCAGTGTCAGTGAGACCAAATAACTGATTGGGGACTTCAGAAAAGGTGAGACAAGGGAATGCACACTAGTCCTCATAGGGAGATCAGAAGTGGAGAGAGTGAGCAATTTCAAGTTCCTGGGTGTTAATATCTCTGAGACTTTAACCTGGACCCAACATAACGATGCAGTTATAAAGAAAGCACGACAGTGTCTTTATTTCATTAGGAGTTTGAGGAGATTTGGTAGGTCAACAGAAACACTCAAAAATTTCCACAGATACCGTGAAGAGCATTCTGACTAGCTGCATCACTGTCTGCTATGGTGGGGGGGGGGGGGGGCGGCTACTGCACAGGATCAACGTAAGCTGCAGAGAGTTGTAAACTTAGTTCAAAGGTTCAAAAGTTCACTTAATGTCAGAGAAATGTATACAATATACATCCTGAAATGCTTTTTCTTTGCAACCATCTACGAAAACAGAGGAGTGCCCCAAAGAATGAATGACAGTTAAATGTTGGAACCCCAAAGTTCCCCCCAGTTCCCCTCCCTCCTGTGCATATGCAACAGTGAGCAACAATCCCCCTCCCCCCACTGGCAAAAATAAAGTGCACCCGCTAGCAGCACTGAAGTGTGAGCAAAGCAATAGCAAAGACACAGACTTGCAGTTACCCCAAAGACTACGTTGTTCACCTGATAATTCGACATGCTGCAGGCTCTCTCTCTCCTAATAAGGGAGAAAGAGGTGACTCCATTTTCCAATGAGCGGGGAGACATAACAAACAACTCTCTGGTTTACGATGTTAAAAGTCCTTTATGTCACTTTTTTGAGCTCTGTACCTGAAGATCGCAAAGATCCCACGTCCCCAGGCACACACCAGATGTTCCGACTCCCCCAACGACACACAGGTCTCCTGTGGCGACACAGACCCGTGATCCGCCCGTCTCCATTTACTCGAGATCCTGAACCGTGCCGAAATCTTAGGCCAAGACTTTGGCATGCCGAATAGCGGCCGATTGTGGAATGCCGAGAGCGGGTCCCAATCCCTCAAAGAACCGTAGTCAGCGTGTAACTCCAGGTCAGGGTCTTCAAAAGAACCCTGAAAGGGAAAAATAGAGATATTAAAGATGGAAATAGGACTGTTTTTGAAGATGCAAGCGAAGGACTTGCCGTTGTGCGCCATAACTACTTAGCTCCGCCTTCTTTTTTAGTCAGCTCCATCATGGACACTTGGCTCTGTAGTATCCAGGACATCTTCAAGGAGTGAAGCCTCAAAAAGGCGGCATCTATAATTAAGGACCCCCACCACCCAGGACATACCCTGTTCTCATTGTTCCCATGAGGAAGTCTGAAGGCACACACTCAGCAATTCAGGAACAGCTTCTTCCCTTCTGTCATCTGATTTCTGAATGGACTTTAAACTATGAACATTACTACTTTCATTTATTTCCATTCTTGCATGACTTATTTAATTTAATTATTTAGAATATATATATATATACCTACTGTAATCCGTATTTTTTCTATTATTATGTATTGCATTGTATTGCTGCTGCAAAGGACAGCAACACTTCACAACATATTTTGATGATATTAAACCTGATTCTGATTGCCTTCTTTTGAACACTGGTTGCTTGTCAGTCTTTCTGTGCAGTTTTTCATTGATTCTATTGTATTTCTTTGTTCAAATGTGGATGCCTGCAAGAAACTGAATCTCAGGGTAGAATCTGGTGACATGTACGTACTCTGGTAATAAATTTACTTTGAACGTTGAGCTTTGTCCTTCCGTAGCACCATCTGAGGTGAAAATCTCAATGCTTGTGCTGCACAGGGACGTCCCTGCCTTTACTCACAGCCGGTGCAGAGGTGGAGTTTACACTGGCCACAGGCGGGCATCTGGGCTGAGCTGTTTGTCACACCCTCTTGAAATAACCGTGACATAGTGGGCTTTTCTCAGCCTTACAGACATCTGCTGATTTTGGGGGACCACTTCAGGTACAGGTATTATTGCAGTTTTCAAGACCCATCCTTCTGTAGCCACCAGCTCAAAAAAATAATTATTTTGCAGAACATTTAAATCATGTTTTCTTTATCTCTCTGTGCTGTATATACACATTTGCCCAATGTTAGACTCTCTCCACTCATTGATTCTCCTCCCACAGTACATGTAAACTCCCCTCAATCACGGATCCTCTGTTACTCAGTGTGTGCCTCTTCCTTCATCCCACGAACACACTCTCCCATCACAGGCTTCAAACTTCCTCAACTAATACGCTAGTAAATCCTCCACACTTAACTGGAGAGAGTCTACCATCTCCATGTATTTAACATCAGAAGTGAATTCATTTAATCTCATTAAGGATTCATCATTAGTAATTTCACGACTTTTAGCACTGCTTCATTAAAAGATTTTTTTTTAAGGAATTCCCTGTTCAGGAATAAGGATCAAATTCAGGCAGCTATGGTTAATGTACATTGCAGATACTTGGAGAAATGACGGGATGTCTGGTGGCTGAATATATCGATGTATGGATTTCTTATTCATTACCATCAGTGAGCTTGTGAAGAAACTCTCAATTATTTTGTTGCTGTCTCTGTGAGTCTCAAACACAGACATCAGCAAATCATCTGGGCTCTCCAGAAAGGGCACCAATTTAATGCTTATGGTCATTAACACGTGTGTGTTTCTGGAGATAACATGGCACTAGTGTAGTAGGAAGAAGCAGAAAACAAAGACTCGAGTCCTGTGTGTGAGAGAATGAGGGGGAAAGAGAAATAAGCCAGAATTGGTTTTGAGATAGGAAGCAGAGGGCTGGAGGTTGTTTCTCAGATGGAGATCGGTGACTCGTACTTTGCCACCGAGTCAGTGTTGGGACCCTTGTTATTTATATAAATGACAATCATGCACAATGCTTGATCAGAAACATGAAATTGGGAGAGGTTGTTGGTAGTAAAGAAGGTTATCATAGATTAAAAGGTGATCTTGATCAGTTAGGGAAGTGGGCTGAGTTAGGGATTTCAATGCAGATAAATGTGAGGTGATGCATTTTCGCAAGTCAAACCAGAGTAGGACTTATATAATGAATGGTAGAATATCAGGGAGTGTAATGGAACACAGGGACCTAGGTGTACAAGAGCATAGTTTATTGAAAGTGGCATTACAGGTAGACAGAGTGACTTGGGACAAAAAGTTGCAGTTGTATAATTCACTGGTGAGGCCACACTTGGAGTGCTGTGTACGGTTTGGGTCACCCTGTTATCGGAAAAATGTGGTTCAATTGGAAAGAGTGGGGAAAAGACTGACGAGGACACCGCCATGACAGGAGGGCCTGAATTATGGAGGCTGGGCTTTTAATCCTTAGAATGTAGGAGAATTGTGGTGAGGGCAGGGTGATCTTACAGAAAATGTTTAAAATTATAGATAAAGTGAATGGTAACAGTCTTTTTCCCTAGGGTGGTGGAGTGCAATACTAGATTCAAGGTGAGAGGGAAAAGATTTAAAAAGGACCTGGGGACAACCTTTTCATGTGGAGAGTGGTGAATATGTGGAATGAGCTGCCAGGGGATTTAGTTCAAACAGGTACAAGAGTTTCACTTAAGATGAACTTGGAAAGATATGTGGAGGGTGGGGCTTAAGAGGGATATGGTCCACATATAGGAAATTGCGACTAGTTGGCTGGGCACCATGGCTGGCATGGTCTTGCCAACTGGCTGGGGTACTAGCTGGCTGGGCACCATGATTGGCACGGTCTTGCCAACTGGCTGGGCACCATGGTTGGTGTGGTCTTGCCAACTGGCTGGGCACTGTGGTTGGCATGGTGTTGCCAACTGGCTGGGGTACTAGCTGGCTGGGCACCATGGTTGGCATCGTCGTGCCAACTGGCTGGGCACCATGGTTGGCATCGTCGTGCCAACTGGCTGGGCACTGTGGTTGGCATGGTATTGCCAATGGCTGGGGCACTAGCTGGCTGGGCACCGTGGCTGGCATAGTCTTAATGGGCCACAGACCTGACAGGTATACTTGATTTGGGTTAATCAGTTTAATTGGAATGGAGGAGATACCTGGTCTATTGGTGATACCCCAGTGACAGCTGCCTTGCCATGGCCTAGGTAAAGATGGGTCTTTTAATTAACATTTGAACAGACATTCATCTTCCCGTGAAGGCCTGCTTTTGTGATCAATGAATCAACAGACTCTTCAACACTTACTTTGTCAGTGTGACATTAAATGTGCAAGTGTTACATATGGACTGACAACACAACTGCATCACACAGAGCAGAGATTCAATTTCATTTCTGTCAACCATATTCTATGATTAATTTTGTAGTCGAAGTGAACTGTAGCGCACGTAAGAACGCACAAATAAATATCAGGGGCAGAGAGTGGGTGGGGGTGAGGGTGGGAGAGTGGGAGACAGTGAGAGGGAGTGGGTGGGGAGGGAGGGTGGGAGAGTGGGAGACGGTGAGAGGGAGAGGGTGGGGAGGGAGGGTGAGGGGGAGAGGGGAATGGGAGGGAGATGGGGTATTGGAAGGGGGTATGGGAGAGGGGAGAGGGGGAGGAGGGGAGAAAGGGGAGAGGGAGGGAGTAGGGGGAGAGAGGGACATGGATAGTGAAAGGAACAGGAGCTCCTCCCAAAAAGATATTCTAATGGGTTGCTGTTTTATTCAATCCCTGAGAAAACACATTGGGAGTAGTTGGTTCCTGACAGACTATGCTAGCCTGAGTGCTGAGCCCAGTCTCATCACTAGTTTTTATTGCAGCACCACAGAAAGCATCCTATCTGGATGCACCATGGCTTGGTTTGGCAACTGTTCTGCCTGTGACCACAAGAAACTTCAGAGGTATGTGGGCACAGCTAAGTACTTTACAGAAACCAGCCTTCCATACATGAACTTTGACACCACATATTGCTGCCTCGGTTAAGCAGCCAACATAATCAGACGTTCTCTCCTCATCCCCCCTTCCATCAGGCAGAAGATACGAGCCTGAAAGCATGTACCACTCGGCTTAACAGCAGCTTCAACCCTGCTGTTATAAGACAAATGAATGGTCCTCTGGCACGATAGAATGGACACTTGATCTCGCAATCTACCTCGTCATCGCCTTGCGCCTTATTGTCTGCCTGCACTGCACTTTCATTGTAACAGTCTTCAGACGAGCAGACCTGGGTGCAGAGTAAACTCAGGACTTGATAGTAGAAAATAACAATGAAGATCTATTCCGAGAATAATACAAGGAATAGTCAAACTAAGAGCTCACATAGTTGGGACTTGTGCACTAGGAATGGTAGTTCACTCAGAACTTGAATCCAGGACTCAGTGATGATGGCTGGTCCAGAATAACCTGAAATAGAACATAAAACACAGGAAAGACACGGGGGTTGAAATCAAATCTAATCACAATAATGAGAAGCGTAAGAGAACCGTATTCACATAACGAGCATCACGAAAAACACAGTGATAGCTTAAGGATAAAAGTAGTCATTAAACAACACTAATAAGCTCTAAAAAATGATGTTCAGGTGCATCAGGTCCCAATGCACCTAGCTGGTCTCCAAAGAGTTCATGATAGGACCACTCCCACATCCCCCGACCCCAACCAGCACTGACAGCCCAGGGCGATCTGTTATGAAAGTCCATGATTAATTGAGGGCCTAGAATATCCTGAGACATCTTTCCTTTAAAAAAGGTTTCCATTCTCCCAGTCTCCATCATTGATTTCTGCTGCAATTTTTCTGTTCACCCTTTGAATTAATCCTAATGGGTGGTTTAATGACTAAAGGGACAGATAGGTTATCCAGAAAACTTCTGCATTTCATAGTTGCAAAATCAAAGGAGAATCGTAATAACGTCAAGATAAAATCATGCAGATTTCCAGTTAATTTTACCACTTTTCTGCTTCCTGTAATGAGGTACATCTATTGCAATAATATCTGTTATCATCTGATAGCATTTCTGGTGAAAGAAAGTAGTGAATAAGGTCAGAAACTGATCACCAATATGCTGAGTTACATGTTTCCTCCCTAGAGGCTACTACAAAATCATTCTTTGGCAATTCTAGATGCTGCAGTCCCCTCTTTTGCTTTTCCATGGGTACCAATTGTTCCAAATGGTACCACTCTCACTGATTTTTTTTGTCTGGTTACTTGGAGACTTGGCAATCACGTGCTGTTGCTCAACTTGTGATGCTAAATTAAGTGCACTAGTTATCTTCACTGAAATACTAGGGTCACTTGAATGATCACACCTTTGTAGAACCTTGTTAGGTGGTGGAAGTGCCAGGGATAGGTCTGTAAAAGCTTCCTTTTGGAAGGAAACATTGCGATAACAAAGACAAAGAATCCTAGTCCCCATCTTCCCACCAAATATTCTTTCTATTAGTGCTTTCTCAGGATCTTGACCTTCTGTAGAAGTTTCACTGCCTGAGTGTCTCTGTTCACGAGAAATTCCTTTACTAGTATTCTCTTCTTCACGTAGCTTGTCCAATAGATACCTTAATGGTCCTGTTGCTCCCCTTGATTAAACCATGGAGGAGATGAAGCTTTCAAGAAGCTACTGGGAGAGATGGCAGATCTCTGGCTATATTCCAGGAAAGGAAATAACCATTGAAGTTTCAACATTAATGACTGTGAATCACTTGCCTTGAGTAGCATAACAGCATGCCTGAAGTCAGAAGCCATGAAAAGGACTTGAATGAAACTATTCCTGTAGCAGGTTTTGCCACGATCTGCCAGTTCTGTCTTTCCTCTCTCCGACTTTGCACAAAGTACAAAGCATCCAATGTACTTCCTTGTGACATGCAGACATTGCCATTGAGCAGCTGCTACAGTTTTCCCTCATTTCAAATTAGAAAATCCTTTAGTGCTCGTGTGACAGGTTCATATCAGTCAGGGAACCCCGAAAATTAGAAGATCATGCAGTGTACCAATTCAGACAGTTGATGACAGCTTGTAGCAGAGTTGGACTCTTCTTTAGAGAGTGATGTCATTAATGTGGGAATGTGAGGAACAAGCACATGGAATGCTTCCGATGAATGTTGGAAACTTAAGAGCATGTATTTCAGCACAGCAGGTGCTGCTGCTCTTACAACTGGGAAAGGAGCCTTGAGAACACCTGTTCCATTTTTGAAAGTGTGACTTGGATCAAAATGCTGAACTTTTTCACAGCAGTCTAACCTTTCAGTAAGCCAATAATCCACCTATCTATGTTATTGGCTAATGGCCATGAAAGCCAATCGATCATATTGGTCTAAGCAGTCATCATCCCTATATCCATCATGTAATCATCATTCATCAGGTTTTGAATAACCCCATCCATGATTTCTGAGGGCACATACATACTGGACTACAGTGGCTAATACTTTTGATGGCCTATCAAATACATCCACATCCTTTTGGAATTGTGTATCATTCTACGCAAAGAACTCAAACATGACAATTCATTGCTTACTGTTGAGAGGATCTTTTTCTGCTTTTAAATATGTCTTGCATGAATGTACTTGACTGAAGTTGAAGGTTCCTATACAACAAACATTCAACTTTTAAATGCCGTCTATGGAAAGTTACAAGTTGAGATCAAACAGTTACCTGATGGACTCACAGGGCAAAGACAGAGAGGTGAGGGCCTCCGTTGGTCCGGGTTGACCATGGATATTGCATCCTAGCTGTCTAGGTACCCAAGCCAGGGCAGTACAGTGGAACAAACTGTTGCCCATGTAGCAGGCTCCCTCTCATCATGCATCTGATGAACCTAAAGGAACATTAGAGACTGATACAATTTGGTACCAGCAGTGTCACAGGAGTTGCCAGTGAGTGTTGAACTCAATGTAGGACTGCCTTAGGGACTCTAGCTCCGGATTTTTCCCTCGGAGTTTACTCCCAAAGCCTTCTCCATGAGTGGATATAGCCGCAAGGCAGCGGAGGTTCGAGATCAGAGTTTTCCTCCTCCTGGATGAGCTGCCAACCATAGCTAACGAGCTCCATCTACCCAAAGCGACTGGTTTTAAAGTGCCAGGAGCTCGTCTTTGCCCCTTCTCCTGTCAGTAGAAATGGTTCTGTCGGGCTTCGTGGCTAAGCCACACATGAAGGCCAGGAGCTGGACTTGGTTGTCAGAGGCTATTTGAGGCACATACCATTGGACAAGCTCCCACTACCACCCCCGGCTATAAGAAAGTAAACTAAAGGATCCCTGCCAAAACTAATGGAATATTCCTCCATAGCTTGCCTCTCGGGAGTGGACAAGGTATAAGGCCTTCCCGGGGAGGACGTGTGCCAGGTTGTAAATTGATGGTGCAATTGTTGTCCCTATATGGGGTCAGTGTAATGACTCTCCTCTTGCTGAAGACCTCCAACAAATCTGAATACTCTGAATGCACTCTAGACAGCTCCATTGAGTTCAAGTCCAGTCTTCAGCAGTCAGGAAACAACTCAACTGATGACCTGAGTTGAGAGCCCAGCAGTGATAGGCTGGTCAAAGCGTACCTTAGGAATTTGGTATCTCTCTGGCAGTCCAATGTCCAAAAAATTTCCCACCGAGTCAGAGTCCACCAAAGCTCTCACAGATGTTGATGTCTCCCCCAAGATAATAGGGCTAGTAAAACAGGAGAGGGACTTGAGACCATTACAGTTCTCCCCTCTGGACAGTTCTGGAAGTTTTCCCGGCAACTTGGAACAGCTGACTTGGAAGTCTTACCTCAGTATAAGCAACACCTCTGCTTCGCATGTCCCTCTCGCTCCACTGGGGAGACCCGGCTTCTTCTGAGTTCCATGGTTCTGCTGGAGGTGACTGTGTTGGTTATCAGACCGAGGAACTTGGGTAGGCGTTGGGTAGTCCTGACAACCGGCCGTCCGGGTGAACTCACCACGTCTCTCCCTCCTTCTTTCAAAATTACAGTCATTGATTCTTAGGGCCATGTCCATAAGTTCTTCCAAACCCTCCACCTGGTCCCTGGTCGCAAGAGCGTCCTTAAACTGATGATTTAATCCCCGTCCAAACAGAGCAACCAAAGCCTCATTGTTCCACCCGTTTTCTAAAACCAGGGTACGGAATTGAACGCAACAGTCGGCCACGGATCGTGCTCCCTGATGTAGCCGGAGGAGTCCTCCAGCTGCCTCTGAGCCCCCGGTGGGATGAAATATCCTCATCATTCTTAGAGATAGATTTATATCTGGAGCGTCCTTCTCCAATAAAGTTGTTGCCCACGAAAGTGCCCTGTTGAGGGGAGGGAATTATATGTGCCACCTTACTCCTGTCCAAGAGGAACATTGTGGGTTGCAATTTGAAGACTAGGGAGCACTGGTTTAAGAAGACTCAGGCTCCCCATTGCACTGCTCCGGGATCAGCTGGCCATTCTGGCGACAGGTAGCAAGACACACAGGCGAGTGCTCGAAACCAGAGTCCTTCTGCAATGATGCAGGTATCTCCTGGAGAAGCTGCTCAAGCCAGTCAGTTGCCTGACCTTGACAAACCAATGCTGTGTGAAGTTGATCCATCTCCGCCGGGTCCATGATTGGCTGAGTCCTGCTCCAGCAATCTTCCGGGTGTGGAGTAAACTCAGGATTCGGTAGTAGAAATTAACAAAGAAGATTTATTTGAAGAATGATACAAGGGATAATCAAACTAAACAGTTCGCTTACTCTGTACTTGAGCACACAGAACTCGAATCCAGGACTCAGCAATGATCACTGGTCCAGAATATCCTTAAACAGAACATAAAACACAGGAAATGTGTGAAGGTCAAAATCAAAAACTAATCACTTAAGAATGAGAAGAATAAGGAAACGGTATTCACATAATGAGCATCACAAATAACACAGTGTCGGCTGATTGATAAAAGGAGTCATTAAACGATCCTAATAAACTCAAATAAATAATGCTCAGGTGTGTCGAGGCCTGTCGCTACCCACCGCAGTTTGCCAGTCTGAAGGGTTCATGATATTCTCTGATTAATTATCCTGATGTGTTGTTTTATAGCAGTAGTACAATGTAAAAACATAAAAATATATAAATGACTAAAATAAATGAATAGTGCAAAAAAAAAGAATTGTGTTCCCGAGTTCGTGGACTATTCAGAAGTCTGATGGCAGAGGGAAAAAAGCAGTTCCTAAACTTTACTTCCTGTACTTCCTCCCTGATGCTAGTAATGAGAAGAGAGCATGTCCTGGATGGTCTGGGTTCTCAATGATGGATGCTGCCGTTTTGATGCACTGCCTCTTGGACATGTCCTTGGTGGTGTGGAGGGTTGTGCCAGTGATGGATCTGGCTGAGTCTACAGCCCTCTGTAGCACCTTGTGATCTTGTGGACCAGAGGCTCCATACTAGGCTGTAATGCTCTCCACCATACACCTATGGAAATTTGTAAGAGTCCTTGGTGACATACCCAAGTCTCCTCATAGTCCTCATTAATTCTGCATTCTAGTTCCACATTTGTGTTGTACTTCTGTGATGGACTGCTGTAATTAAAAGTTCTGTAGAATGGCATGCGAAACGAAGTTCTTCAATATACAATAATAAAAAAAAGCACCAACTTACCTGTATCTTGTCCTGGGCTGTGCATACTCGGAAAGGTACATGATTTTTCAAGTGGTTAAGTGTTGGACGTCACCGCTGCAGCTCCACTGCAAGTGCTGCTTAAAATCTACATACGAAGCAACGGGACTAGGCTTGTAGTTCCCTGAACTTGGAAAGTCAGGCAATAATCTAATCATAGTGTTAAAAACAAGAATGAGATTCTGGACAACAGCTCACAAAATGGAAAATGCAGCAAGGTCATTCAGGAATGAAATTAAAAAGAAGACTCTCACAGGATGGTAATGGGAATCAAAAATCTCCCCACAAAACACTGCTGATGTTGAAACTGTGGTCAGTGGATGTTTTCTAAGGAAGGGTATTGTGGAAGAGTGGAATGACAGATCAAAGAGGATTTGGATCAACAGCGGAAGATATTTGAGTCGATGAAAGGTTTCAGTCCTTCCCCTATTCAATTACTTCTTCTTAAAAAAATGGTGAGGTCCATATGATATTAAAGGATTTAAATTAAATTTAATTTTCAGATTTAATGGTGCTGAAGAATTTTACTGCAATACGGCAATTTACCTTTTAATTGTGTGTCACAAAATAATGAGATGGATTAATGAGGGTTGGCTTGTGTCGACGAGATCTCTCGCTTCTGCACTGGGGCAGAGAATTAATTGAATTTGTAACAGATCCTCTGTCTGATGGCTGACAAAAGTATTTTTCTGCTGAGGTTGTGTTTCGCATTGTCTGGGTCCTGAACTATGTAAGTGAGAAACTTCTCAGATTAGTGCCGACTGGAAATATCCTTCCTCTCTGGATGATGTTCTATTGATACTCCCCCTCCCTGCTGCAAATGGTTGTAACAGAGGAAGCCCCCTCCACGTTGAGCCCGATGAAGGAGGAACTTCCCTTTCAGGTGGAATGAGCCTCAATGGACAGTAGTCTCACTGTCAGACATAAATCTCCTGAGGCTGGAACTCAAAAATGCATCTACAAAGCACACACACAGAATGAGAGGCCAGTCATACTGATGAGGGCATTGGTGCTCACCGTGAATGCCAGCCAGAGATAGGCAGGCTAGACAGATGAAGATGCCAGTTACTATGTGACATCGATGAAGTGCCACAGCTGCTGTGTGGAGTTTTACCCTTCTTAATCATGTGCTGATTGTGTGAACGCTCCTGGAGCAGAAGAGAAGATCTCTACCCTGCTAAACCTCCATGGAAGTGGTAGTGCAGGTGAGGAAGGTGTGTGCCATGCTTGTCTTCAGAGGTCAGGGCGTAGAATATAAGCACCAGTCTTCTGCAGGAACTCGGTGGGGCAAGCAGCATCTGTGGGGGAGAAGAAATTATCAACGTTTCAAGTCAAAATTCTGTATCAAGATTTTTGTCCACCTCCTAGTTCCGTCAGCCTTCTACCCATATTGTTCACCCACTGGCTCTCCCTCCATCTGGTCCTGGTTCCATCTGCCTTTTACCTCTCCCCCTCGGTTCCGGTACTACCTTTCTTCCCCATCAGACTCATCAGACTCCAGTGCTGATGATCGTTGTGTTCCCAATGATCAAACTGTCTCTACCTCCACCCTCCCCTCTCCTCGTCTCCCTCCATCTGCCTCCTTTTTCACTATGTAATGGTGAGGCAGGGGCCTAAGGTGATTAGTAGACTGAGGGAAGGGGAGAATGAAGGACACTGGAGAGACTGAGTAAGGTAGGGAACTGGCGAGGGAGTGGATTGTGTTGGGAGACCATCAGACAGATGATAGATGGAGGCAGATTTAAAAACATAGAAACATAGAAACATAGAAAATCTACAGCACAATACAGGCCCTTCAGCCCACAAAGCTGTGCCGAACCTGTTCTTAACTTAGAAATTACCTACGGTTACCCATAGCCCTCCATTCTTCTAAGCTCCATGTACCTATCCAGAAGTCTCTTAAAAGACCCTATCATTTCCACCTTCACCACCGTCACCGGCAGCCCATTCCATGCTCTCACCACTCCCTGTGTAAAAAACTTACCCCTGCCATCTCTGTGCGTACTTCCAAGCACCTTAAAAGTGTGCCCTCTCATGCTAGCCATTTCAGCCCTGGGAAAAAGCCTCTGACTATCCACACAATCAATGCCTCTCATCATCTTGTACATCACTATCAGGTCACCTCTCATCCTCCATCACTCCAAGGAGAAAAGACCAAGTTCACTCAACCTATTCTCATAAGGCATGCTCCCCAAATCCAGGCAACCTCCTTGTAAATCTCCTCTACACAGTTTCTATGGTTTCCATATCCTTCTTGTTGAGGCGACCATAACTGAGCAGAGTACTCCAAGCGGGGTTTGACCAGGGTCCTATATCGCTGCAACATTACCTCTCAGCTCTTAAACTCAATCCCACAATTGATGAAGGCCAATGCACCGTACTCCTTCTTAACCACAGAGTCAACCTGCGCAGCAGCTTTGAGTGTCCTATGGACTTGGACCCCAAGATCCTTCTGATCCTCCGCACTGCCAAGAGCCTTACCATTAATACTGTATTCTGCCATTATACTTGACCTACCAAAATGAACCACCTCACACTTATCTGGGTTGAACTCCATCTGCCACTTCTCAGCCCAGTTCTGCATTCTATCAATGTCCCGTTGTAACCTCTGACAGCCCTCCACACTATTCACAACACTCCCAACCTTTGTATCATCAGCAAATTTACTAACACATCCCTCCACTTCCTCATCCAGGTCATTTATAAAAATCTCGAAGAGTTGGGATCCCAGAACAGACCCCTGAGGCACACCACTGGTCATCAACCTCCATGCAGAATATGACCCATCTACAACCACTCTTTGCCTTCTGTGGGCAAGCCAGTTCTGGATCCACAAAGCGATGTCCCCTTGGATCCCATGCCTCCTTACTTTCTCAATAAGCCTTGCATGGGGTACCTTATCAAATGCCTTGCTGAAATCCATGTACATTACATCTACTGCTCTACCTTCACCAATGTGTTCAGTCACATCCTCAAAATATTCAATCAGCCTCGTAAGGCATTACCTGCCTTTGACAAAGCCATGCTGACTATTCCTAATCACATTATGCCTCTCCAAATGTTCATAAATCCTGCCTCTCAGGATCTTCTCCATCAACTTACCAACCACTGAAGTAAGACTCACTGGTCTATAATTTCCTGGGCTACCTCTACTCTCTTTCTTGAATAAGGGAACAACATCCGCAACCCTCCAATCCTCCGGAACCTCTCCCATCCCCATTGATGATGCAAAGATCATCGCCAGAGGCTCAGCAATCTCCTCCCTCACCTCCCACAGTAGTCTGGGGTACAGCGCGTCCGGTCCAGGTGACTTATCCACCCTGATGCTTTCCAAAAGCTCCAGAACATCCTCTTCCTCAATATCTACATGCTGAAGCTTTTCAGTCTGCTGTAAGTCATCCCTACAACTGCCAAGATCCTTTTCCATAGTGAATACTGAAGCAAAGTATTCATTAAGTACCTCTGCTATCTCCTCCGGTTCCACACACTTTTCCACTGCCACACTGATTGGTCCTATTCTCTCACGTCTTATCCTTTTGCTGTTCACATACTTCTAGAATGCCTTGGGGGTTTCTTTAATCCTGTCTGCCAAGGCCTTCTCATGGTCCCTTTTGACTCTCTTAATTTCATTCTTAAGCTCCTTCCTGCTAGCCTTGTAATCTTCTGGATCTCTATCATTACCTAATTTTTTGAGCCTTTCGTAAACTCTTCTTTTCTTCTTGACTAGATTTACAACAGACTTTGTACGCCACGGTTCCTGTAGCTTACCATCCTTTCCCTGTCTCATTGGAACGTACCTATGCAGAACCCCACGCAAATATCCCCTGAACATTTGCCACATTTCTTCCGTATATTTCCCTTAGAACATCTGTTTCCAATTTATGCTTCCAAGTTCCTGCCTGATAGCCTCATATTTCCCCTTACTCTGATTAAACACTTTCCTAACTTGTCTGTTCCCATCCCTCTCCAATGCTCGAGGCAACAGCTTCCCCAGTGACTGCAAGAAACTGCAGAGAGTTCTGGACGCAACTCAGCACATCATGGAAGTCAGCCTCCCCTCCACGGACTCTGCCTGTGCTTCTCACTGCCTCAGTAAATCAGCCAATGTCATTGAAGTTTCCACCCATCCTTCATTCTTTCTTCTTCCCTCCATTGGGCAGAAAATACAAAAGCCTGAAAATACGTGCCATCAGTCTCAGGAACAGCTTCTATTCTGCTATTATAAGACTATTGAATGATTCTCTAGTATGATCAGATGGACCCTTGATTAACAATTCTATCCTGTTCCTTAATGTCTGCCTTTGTTCCTTAATATCCGCCTACATTGCATTCCCTCTGTTATCGTAACACCTTATTCTGCATTCTGTTATTGGTTTCTGTTGTACTCCTCAATGCACTGATGTGATTCAACGATCTGGATGTCAAACAATGTTTGCCGCTGTACCTCGGTACATGTGTCAATAGTAAACCAATTTGCTCCCTCTATCTTCTGCAGATCTGCTGTAGATGCCAGTAAGCATTTGGGTTTCTCATTGTCTACCCTGTCTGCAGAAACCCAACGAGACTGTTCAACAGCCATACCCACTTCTGAGTGGGAGACTTCCACCTTTACTGACAGCTACATCCTTCACAATGGGTCTTTTCTTGCAAACGTCCACACTCCCCTGTTCTCTGTCCTCCCTGGAGTCACGCCGTGCTGTTCACCCTCGGGAGCACTCGCCAGAGCGGACAAGCGGCAGAGTCCGCTCATATCCCTTCGGCAAAGCGTTGCGTATACCATGTCTGCTGCCTGCTTCTTCCCAGCTCTGCCTGAGGAGCCTTGCTCTGCATTAGCCCCACTGGATCACTGCCTCACTCACCCCTCAGTAGTAACGCCCCAACTCAGTGCCAAAGTGGCCTCGGGAAGCACTTCTGCCTGTTGATTTGGAGCCATGTAAGGGGGACAACATCGCAGAAACATCTGCATTGAAGGTTAGTAGCAGTCGTGTCTAGTCTGACTGCATATTGGATGTCACTGTAGCGTAGCGGTTAGTGTGACACCATGACAGCTCAGGGTGTCAGGGTTCCGAGTTCAATTCCAGCGTCATCTGCAAAGAATCTCTGTCTGTCTTCCCTGTGGAGTGCATAGGTTTTCCCTGAGTGTTCTGGTTTCCTCCCACAGTCCAAAGATGTGTCAGGTAGATTAGTTAGTCATTGTAAATTGTCCTGTGATTAGGTTAGGATTAAATGAGGGTTGTCGAGGGTTGCAGCTCAAAGCGCCAGAAAGGCTACTTCGCTCTGTATCTTCACATACATTAGTCACACCATGGAGTACACGCAGTTCTTAAACATACACTGAAATCCTGGGGTGAGAAGGATGTCTGATCAAGAGAGATGGACAAGTTTGGGCATTCGTTGGAGTTTAGAAGAATGAGAGGTGACCATATTCAAACACGTAAGTTCCTAAGGGGATTTGACATCACTGAGAGAGCCATGATTGAGGGGACATAGTTACAATACAAGGCAATGGTTATTTAAAACTGTAGTGCATAGAAGTTTCTTCTCTTTGAAGAAACCTCTGTAATTACTTCTCCAAATCCTTACATACACTTAAGGCGGAGAGGGACAAAAATTTGAACGATTGAACACAGCACCCGGGGAAAACCTATTTAGGGCTGTGGCGAATTGGCACAGAATGAGATTTGAGGCCAGCACAGATCAGCCATGATCATATTGAATGCCAGGTAGCCGACTCCTGCTCCTATATTTTTACATTCTTGAGAATTACTCTCCCCTCTCTGAAGTAATTGCTGCACAGAGTCAGTTTGGCACTATTTGCGTTCATTAAACATTTCAGAGCAGCTCCCTTTACACTCTCTGGGCAGAACCTCACATGTACATAAAACACAGCAGGTCAGACAGCACCTGTAGTGGGAAATGCACAGTCAATGTTCAGGTGGAGACCTTTCATCTGGTCAAGATTCTGGTACCTGTAGTCTCTTGTGTTTCCAGGAAAAACACAGGTTAGATACAGAAACACGCATCAAAGTTGCTGGTGAACGTAGCAGGCCAGGCAGCATCTCTAGGAAGAGGTACAGTCGACGTTTTGGGCCGAGACCCTTCGTCAGGACTAACTGAAGGAAGAGCTAGTAAAAGATTTGAAAATGGGAGGGGGAGGGGGAGATCCGAAATGGTAGGAGAAGACAGGAGGGGGAGGGATGGAGCCAAGAGCTGGACAGTTGATTGGCAAAAGGGATATGAGAGGATCATGGGACAGGAGACCTAGGGAGAAAGAAAAGGGGGAGGGGGGGGGAAAAACCAGAGGATGCGCAAGGGGTATAGTGAGGGGGTCTCGGCCCGAAACGTCGACTGTACCTCTTCCTATAGATGCTGCTTGGCCTGCTGTGTTCACCAGCAACTTTTATGTGTGTTGCTTGAAATTCCAGCATCTGCAGATTTCCTCGTGTTTACGGTTAGATACAGAATCAAGCTCTCTCAGCACTGAGACTCTGAACACTCTTGGGTTAAGTGCAGAATGGATGCAATATGCAGCAAAACTTCCCGTTGAACATCTCCCCCCAGTGAGCAATCATGAGCTGGTTTTCACTGGGGGGATAGCTCTTAGTCAGGATTAGTTACTAGTACGGGTGACTTCTAGGAGAATAGAAGGTTGATGCTGGGAGGAGATACAAGATGCCAATCAGTAAAACTCAGTTTGTAATTCTGTACACGATTTCACTCTAATACACCCAATTTGTTGTTCTCTATCCTTAAATCTCTAAACAAGTCAGCCTGTCAGTCCAGACAAGAAAGTTGAGGAGATACAGGGAAAGGTAAAGCCCTGGCAGCTCAAAGAATGTAGATGAACCAAAAGGAGAAGGTGGGGAAAAATAAGGTCCTAACAGCAGAAAGAGTACAGATAAGATGCAGGAGAGGAGTGGAAAATGGTAAGGTCCAAACATCAGGAGGTCTGCAGTTGAGAAAGAGCTGGTGAAAGGTATGGTCTCATCTACAAAAATGTAGATGAGAAGGAGGAAGAGGGGTGGATGCCATCTGTGAATTTGCTGACAATACAGCTATTGTTGGCAGAATTTCAGACGGTGATGGTGAGGCGTACAGGAGTAAGATCGATCAGCTGGTTAAGTGGTGTTGCAGCAACAACCTGGCACTCAACATCAGGAAGACCAAAGAATTGATTGTGGACTTCAGGAAGGGTAAGACAAGGGAACACACACTAATTCTGATAGAGTGATCATAGAAGGAAAGAGTGAGCAATTTCAGGTTCCCGGGAGTCAACATCTCTGAGGATCATCTTGGCCCAACATATCGATGCAGCTACAAAGAAGGCATGACAGAGGCTACATTGCATTAGGAGCTTGAGGAGATTTGGAACGTCACCAAAGACACTAGAAAATCTCTACAGGTGCTCTGTGGAGAGCATTTTAACTGGCTGCATCACCATCCGGTTTGGGTGGGGGGTGGGGTGCTACTGCACAGGATTGAAAGAAGCTGCAGCAAGTTGTGAAGTCAGTCAGCTCCATCATGGGCAAAAACCTCCGTAGTATCCAGGACATCGTCAAGGAATGATGCCTCAAAAAGGCGGCACCCATCATTGAGGACCCCCATCACCCAGGACAGGCCCTCTTCTCATTGCTACCATCAGGGAGGAAGTACAGGAGCCTGAAGGAACACACTCAGCGATTCAGGAACAGCATCTTCCCCTCCACTATCAGATTTCTGAATGGACATTGAACCTATGAACACTACCTGACTACTTTTTTTTGTACTAACTTTTTATGTACAGGCAGTCCCCAGGTTACGGACCAGATCCGTTCCTAAGTCTGTCCTTAAGCCAAATTTGTAGGTAAGTCAGAACAGGTACATACGGTTCTTATTTAGTATCAGTTAGTCAAATGTTTGGCAGCTTTTAAATCATTGAAAAGGCTTTGACCCTTCTCTTGCACTAAAGTAAGGCTAATAGGCATATTACGCTGATTTTGAACGTCTAACCAAATTATCAATAGCTTTTCCATTTCAATAATTAAACCACAGCGTTGCTTAGTAATAACTGTAGCTTTCATCGGGGCAGGGCCTTTCACGTGCTCCATTATTCTCACTTTATCCTTTAAAATTGTTCGGATCGTTGACCGACTGTAGCCTAACGCTTTTCCAATGACCGATAGTGTTTCACCACTTTCCGATCGCTTTATTATTTCCAATTTATTTTCAATTGTGATTGTTTTCCTTTTCTTTGATGCATCACCAGCACTTGCATTGGATTTACACTTTGGAGGCATGGTTACAAGGGCAAATAAGAGAAAAATTTAAGCCAAATACACAGTTACACACTCAACACAGTGTTAACGGCAATGTGATCTGACTTAAAATGTTGGACAGCGTTCTCCTTCCTCGAGCCGATGAACCGCTAAACCCGCACAATGTTTTCATGAGCGTCACAAAGTAGTGCATGCGTTCATTATTATGAACCATTGTATTTAACTCAAGTTTTTAACATAATAGGTTTTATGGCAGTCCGCTCGTAAGTAAGAGTTGTCCGTAAGTCAGATGTTCGTAACCCAGGGACTTACTGTGTATATATATATACTTCTTACTGTAATTCACAGTTTTTAACTATCATGTATTGCACTGTACTGCTGCCGCATAACAACAAATTTCATGACATATGCCAGTGTTATTAATCCTGATTCTGAAAGCTAACAGGTCAAGGAATACAGATGGGAAGGTGCAGGATAGGTGGAGAAAAGTGAGATTGTAGCAGCATAGGCAATGAAACTGGAAGGACAAAGGCTGTCACGTAGTATGAGGGACATTTGTATGAGCGGAGGGTGACGGTGAGGGTGCAGGATGTAGTGGTGGATAGGTTAGGCTTAAAGAAATGTAGAATGGCAGTCAGGCTGCTGTAACAAGTTATGGGAGGCATGCACTGCTTTTGAAAATTATTAACAATTGCCAAAACAGATCATTAATATTATAAAAAATTGTTTTGGAAGATTGCAGATAGTTAGAAGAATTTTGATGATGAGGTTATCAAGGGATTTGGGGTGAGGATATGTGGAAGACTCTGGGTTACAGGCTGATGAGAATAAAGGCCCTGACTGGTTTCCTGTAATAATATCATTTTATCATCCAAGTCCTACATTGGAGAAGGAAATTAAAATATAAACCTTGAAAATCCCAATTGGATATATGAGCTGCCAAGCAGTTAGTGAGTTCCTACTACTGCTCTGTCCATTATTTTATCCCCTACATTAAATGATTATTATAAATGGGTTGCTATCTGCTCTATGCCAGTGTTTAGACAGATGTCAGAGTATTTAACAGTGGCTCTCTCTCTCTTCACCATTCCTCAGTTGTAAATCAGTGCCAATGGAAACAGTCTGCACTGTCAACCTGTCTAGATTTGGGAAGGAATGAGGTTTCTCCTGTTGAAAGCTCACAGTAGGAGGTTCCAAGATCGTTGCAGAGTCTGTCAAACACCAGCATCTTTCACCATACAGTTCTGGATCTGACACGTACATTGAGATGTAGTGTGAGCGTCTGGGCAACGCAAGGTGTTCCGGTCACAAACAAGAGAAAATCTGCAGATGCTGGAGATCCAAGCAGCACACACAAAATGCTAGAGGAACTCAGCAGGCCGGGCTGCATCTCGGAATGGAGAAACCCTTTGGCCCGAAATGTCGACTGTACCCTTTTCCTAGATGCTACCTGGCCTGCTGAGATCCTCCAGCATTTAGAGTGTGTTGCAGAGTGTTCCAGCGGGTTTCTCGCTCTGCATCTATCTAGGCCTGTCATCGCATAGAGAAACTTCAGTAAAAGGAAGCAGAGAATATGTGGTGAAACCATGCAGGACTAGATGAGAATGAACAGGGTGAAGGGGGATGGGCTGGAAAGACCTTCCTTGACTCAGCCTTCCTCCACAGACCTACATTGCTTGTGGATGAACCATTTCCCCAGTGTGGTGATATCACATGTAAGAACGTGATTGGAGACAGTTCTGAGCATGCGCAGATATGTTAGAATGATCTGGAACATGGCTTGGTAAAAACGTGGTTTGGTTTTGTTGCTGTAAGTAAAAGTTCTAATTGTTCCAGAATATGTTTCTCTATTGTTAACCCACAGTACATATAAATATAAGAACACAACATGGTGTCAGAAGTGGGATTCAATGCCAGAAAATTGTATAAATGAAGGAGGTTCTGATACTCTGTAACTATCTTAACTCCTTCAATATTCTATCTAAACTACCAATCACTCAACCACAATACCACATGCTTTAGGGAAACCACAAACCCTCATAGGTAACTTGGTTTACAAACACACTCTTCCCCAGATTTACCTTCTCAGTGATCCCTGAGTTTAATCGGGGGCAGCCACTGCGAAGCCCACAGCTTAGTATTCCCTCCTGAAACCTCTCCATCAGTGTCCTTGTCTCCTCGAACAAGATTTTGTTTATTTGTCCAAATATCTCTTTCTGTAGCCCCTGCCAAACATTGTAAAATAATATTCCTGTGATGTTTTACCAGGCTAAAGGAGCTTTATAAATGCTAAGAGTTAGAATTAATGTCACAGCAACTGCAACTAAACAATCAGTCATTGTGTCACAGAAGAAGAAAACAGGCCCTTTGGCCCATCACCTGTACCAGCCATCAACTACCCATTTACACTCACCCTATTTTACTCTCCCATATTCCCACCAACAACCCCAGATTCTGCCCCTCACTCACACACTAGGGACAAGTTACCACACCCAATCAACCTACGAACCCACACTGCTCTGGGATGTTGAAGGAAATTGGAGCCCTCACATGCAGGGTCGAGGAGATGGCCACCCTGTGAATGACAATGCTCGCATGAGTGGCTGAGCCCAAGATGTGGAAGGATGCAATGACCCGGGGTGGGGGTGGGGGCTGCCGCCATGTGTCCACAGCCCCAGAAGACAACATGAAGTTAACTTTACACATGTGACAGCTTACAGCAAATATAAATAAATACAGTTAACAAAAATATCTCTTACATAATAAATTAAACTTTCTTTTTAAGGAAAGGAAGCTGTGGTGATATCACGTGTAAGAACATTCTGAAGAGAGAGTTCTGAACACACACAGAAACGTTAGGATTTTCTGGAACATGGGTTGGTAAAAATGTGGTTTGGTTTCGTCGCTGTAAATAAAAGTTCTAATTCTTCCAGAATATGTTTCTCTATTGTTAACCCGTGGTATGTATAAATATAAGAACACAACACCCAGGAACTGAGGGGGAACACAAACACCGTTCTCAGCAAGACAATAAACCTGGTGGCACTCGGCAGCTCAGACAGTCTTTGTGGGATGGAGGTGACTTCTTGTTAGAACAGAGAGTGCTGGAAGCATTCAGCAGCTCAGCAGATTCTGTGGGGAGAGAAAGAGTTAACATTTTGAACTTGGGACCCCCCATTCGATTTGAGAAAGGGCCATTTCTAGTGAAAGGGTCCTGCCACTGAAATATTGACTGAAGTTCCTTGCCTTCAGTTTCACTATGGCTCCTTGATGCCACACGTGGTCAGATAATTAATTGAAGTCAAGTTTAGTCACTCTTACCAAACCTCTGGAAATCAATTATTGATAATTGGACCAAGACTGTCAGAAATTTTGGATGGTATTGGCTTACAGACTTAAAATAAGATGTTAATAATGATTGTGTGCCACTCTTCTGAGGATTGTGACTACCTGTGGTCTAGATTGCAATGACAACTGTGGAAAGTTCCGGAGGAGGGGTTTGTGAAGAGCTCTTGAATTAACAACGCATACTTGCATCTGACATGTATTAAGTCGGAACCCTCCGTATTGGACTTCAGTAGAGGTTAGGAACTCATGGACCATCTGTGCTTGACACTGACAACAAGGAGAGCAAAGACAGGGGCCAGTTACCTCTGTTGGAAGGGGATTTGAAGCTTGTGATTAATTCAGGAGAAGATTAGCTTTATTTGCCACATGTACATCGAAGCATGCAGTGAAATGCATTATTTGCATAAAGCAATCGGTGAGGACCGGGCAGCTGGAGATGTCACCACACTTCTGGTTCCAGTATAGCATACCCACAAATTACTAACCCTAACTCGTACGTGCTTGGAATGTGGGAGGAAACCCGGCACACCCAGAGGAAACCCACGTGGTCATGGGGAGAACTTACAAATTCCTTAGAAGCAAGTGGGAATTGAACTCAAATCGGAGACGGCTGGCTCTGTAAAGTGATGTGCCAACTGCTTCGCTACTGTGCTGCTAATTGTAACAAATCTGATGAGCAGTAGTAAGCGTGAGACCATGAAAAAAGTAGTGAAATTGAGTGAAGTAAGATGTCAAGCCAAGCAATTGTCAGTGTAATGAGC
Source organism: Mobula hypostoma (assembly GCF_963921235.1). Classification (NCBI taxonomy): domain Eukaryota; kingdom Metazoa; phylum Chordata; class Chondrichthyes; order Myliobatiformes; family Myliobatidae; genus Mobula; species Mobula hypostoma. The sequence continues at coordinate 98,334,336 of NC_086105.1, read as the reverse complement.
ATTACAATATAACAGACTAGTTTCAGATAATTAAAATCATTGACAATCATTAACAAAGTCATCGGTTTATTATTGCCATGTGTATCAAGAAGAAGTGAAAAGCTTATATTTAGAATCATAGGACATTGCAGAACAGAAACAGGCCATTCAGCCCATCTGGCCCACGCTAAACCTTGCAGATCATGCAATGCGTAAGTAAACCGGAGTAGTAAAAAGAAAACAAATGCAAAATGCAGAATACAATGTGGCAGCTACAGAGAAAGTGTGGTGCAAATACGTGTGAGGATAATTGTGTTGCTGCTTATTCTCAGTGAATGTGGCCTGTTGGTCAGGAAATCAAGGATTCAGTTTCAGCTGGTGGAGCAGGATCCTATGTCTAGGAGTTTGGAGTGAGTTTGTTTAGAAATATGGTACTGAAGGCAGATTTAACATTGATAAGCAGGAGTCTGATGTAGGACCAGGGAGATAGCCTCGGTGGTTGATTTTTTAAAAGCTTTTTTTTGGTGATAGGTGAATTGCAGTGGATCGCGGTGCTGGAAGGCCGGAATTGGTGTGTGACACAACTAGTTTCTCAAAGTACTTCATGATAGTGGGTGTCAAAGTCACCAGTCAGTAGTCATTAAGGCATGTACCCATGTTTTTCTTTGGCACTGGGATTAGATTAGATTCCACAGTGGATGATTTTTCAAATCATTCATCAAAAGGATGGAAAAGTTTCTTTGGGTGAACAACATCACTGAGGAGAGGGTGTAGATAATGATTGGAATGGGTAGAAAGAAGGCAAGGTTCCTACATTCCAGTGGCAAACCTATTTATACCAAATAGGAAAACTGATATTCTGTTTTACAAAGTAATAGAAAAGTACAAAATCAATTTGTGCTGAGAATTGTAAGTTTAATGTCAAGAGAAGCAAATAGCAAATATACAGTTGGCATGAAAGACTTGTGCTATCAAAACTTTGCCGTTTCAGGATCACACGCTGCAGGGTAAATTGGTGCATGCATTTCCAGCCTAGGTTAGTGAGGATCATATACGACATTGAGATGGACTTTCAAGGGCCGGCTGGTGGCACAATGACATCGGTGCTGGACCCGGGAGTGGAGGTTCCCAGGTTCGAAACTAGTCGGGTATGCTCCCGAGTATGCTTTCCATCCGTGCCGGGTTGGGTGTTGAGAGAGTGTTGTAAGAATAAAAGGGAAAATACTGTGAAAATGTCTGTGTGAGGAATGGCGTACCATACAGTCTCTCTCTCGCTCTGCGCCTTGTAAAAAAGCCATGAAAAAGACATCATCACGGATGCACGCACGGATACACAGACGCGGACACACAGACTCACAGACATGCAGGAACACACCAAAAAAAAAGAAATGGACTTTCAAATTAGCTCCATCTATAGAAGCAGTTCTGAAAACGGGAAGAATTTTAAACCAGTATAGAGCAAGAGTGTAAGTACGAACCAAGGACCAAAGCTCGGAGCAACAGAGAGATCTCAGACTTATAGGAGTTTGAGGGGTGCGTTGCTGTTGATATACAGGATTGTGAAGGGCAGGGACAGGGTGGAAGCACATAGTCTTTTCTTCCCATGGGGATTGTGTTTCATCAGACCATAGAACCTTCTTCCAGCTGACTTCAGAATCTTCCACATGCCTTCTGGCAAACTCAAGCCAAGATTTCATGTGAGATTTTTTCAACAGTGACTTTCTCTTTGCCAGTCTCCCATAAAGTTGCACCTGGACAACAGTTGTTGTATGTGCAGCCTCTCCCATCTCAGCCACTGAAGCACCTCCAGCGTTGTCATATGTCTCTTGGTAACCTCCCTCACTAGTCCCCTTCTTGAACTAGAATGCTGGGCAACACCGTTGTCCATACCTTTACCTCTCCCCATGTCTTTCCTTTCCACAGGGTGACTCCCTCCATGATTCCTTGTCCATTAGTCCCTCACCACTAACCTGCCTCCCAGTACTCATCCCAGCAAGTTGCCAAAGTGCTCCATCACCCCAATTCAGGGCCTCAAACAATCCTTCCAGGTGAGACAGCACTTCTGCTGAAGTTGTCTATGTTGTCTGGTGTTTCTGATGTGGCTTCCTCTACATTGGTGAGGTCCATCGTAAATTGGGGGACCATTTTGTCCAGCAGCTCCACTCCATCAACAGGTTATTAAGAAGGCAAATGGAATGTTGGGCTTCATTGCTTAGGGGGATTGAATTCACGAGCAGGGAGGTCATGCTGAAACTATACAGGGTACTGGTGAGGCCACACCTGGAGTACTGTGTGCAGTTCTGGTCTCCGTACTTCAGGAACGATATACGGGCTTTGGAGGCAGTGCAGAGTAGGTTCACCAGGTTGACTGCACAGATGAAGGGGTTAACCTATGAGGAGAGATTGAGTCACCTGGGGCTATACTCTCTGGAGTTCAGAAGAATGAGGGAGGATCTTATAGAAACATACAAAATTTTGAAAGCGATAAGATAGAAGTAGGAAAGTTGTTTCCATTGGTAGGTGAGACTAGAACTAGGGGCCATTGCTTCAAGATTCAGGGGAGAAGATTTCGGACGGAAATAAGGAGAAACTGTTTTTCCCAGAGAGTGGTGAATCTATGTCCAGGGAAGCAGTTGAGGCTTCCTCGCTAAATATATTTAAGATTCAGTTAGATAGGTTTTTACATAGTAAGAGAATTAAGGGTTACGGGGAAAAGGCAGGTAGATGGAGATAAGTTTACGGACAGATCAGCCATGATCTTATTGAATGGCGGGGCAGGCTTGATGGGCCAGATGGCCTACTCCTGCTCCTATTTCTTATGTTCTTATGTTCTTATGTTCATCCGCCAAAAGTGGAACTTCCCATTGGCTAAACATTTTAATTCTGATTTCCATTCCCATTCCAACATGTTGGTCCATGGCCTCCTCTTGTGCCACAACGAGGCCACCGTCAGGGTAAAAGAGCAACACCTTATATTCTGTCTGGGTATCCTCCAAGCTGATGGGATTAATATTAATTCCTCCTCTGGTAAAAAGAATTTCCCTCCCTCACCCCTCTTCTTCTATTCCCCACTCTGACCTCTTATCGCTTCTCACCTGACTATCACCTCCCCCAGGTGCCCCCACACCCCCTTCCCTTTCTCCTATGGTCCACTCTCCTCTCTGATCAGATTCCTTCCTCTCCAACCCGACTGCCTATCACTGCCTAGTTATCCTCCTTCCCCTCACCCCACCTTTTCATTCAGTCGTCTTCCCCCTTCCTTTCCAGCCCTGAAGAAGGGCTTTGGCATGAAACGTTGACTGTTTATTAATTTCTACAGATGCTGCCCAACCTTCTGAGTTTCTCCAGCATTCTGTGCGCATTGCTTTGGATTTCCAACATCTGCAGAGTTTCTTGTGTTCTCAGTTGACACCCATGAGTTGGGTGAAAGGGCCTGGTTCCATGTAGACCAGCTCACCGAGCACAAGTGGTTCAGATCGTCGGTTATCTCCTGTGCTGTCAGAATCATTATAGACAAGTGCATCAGTTCTGACCTGCAAGATATTTCACCGTCAGAAAGAATGATACCTGCCTCTGTACGACAGGGCTAGCCAGGGCATGACAGGCAGTATGCCAATGGAAGAGAACAATTAGTTTACATGAGACTAGGAAGTGCATTTTAAATCTGATTCACTATTAGTGATAGAAGGATCAGTGACCTTTGAGTTAACTCCCAATGACACGGCAGCAGACTGTTCTTCATTGGGACAGGAACCATCAAACCAAAAGATTAAAACAGAAAGTATTGGACACACTCAACAACTCAGGAACAGCTTCTTCCCCTCTGCCATCTGATTTTTGAGTGGACATTGAACCCATGAACTCTACCTCTCTACTTTTTTACTTGTTAAATTATTATTCTTGCACTACTTATTTAATTGAACCGTTAAATATATTCACAGTTTTTTTTCTCCATTATTATGTATTGCATTGTGCTGCTGCTGCAAAGACAACAAATTTCACTATATATACTGGTGATATTAAACCTGATTCTGATTTTGAAATACTCAGCTGGTCGGGCAGTAGGAAGAGAAACAGAATTAATGTTTCAGGTCAAAATCTCTTTGTCAGAACTGGGAAGGGTCAAGAGAAACTTGTGAAGCAGCAGAAAGGGGAACGGGGGTGGAATGATGTCTCTGACAGAGAGACCATCCAGACAAGCTGTCAATAAGGTTACCTGATCAGTGGGTGAGCGGGAGCAGTTAGAGTGAGAACATGGGCAAAGGGATGTAGGAGTTGTGAAATGCAGAGCAGAAAGGTTGGGCTAGTCATGTCTTCCATTACTAGAGAGAGAATAAAGGGGAAAAAATGGAGAAAAAATGTCACAGATGTACAATGGATAAAGGGAGAAATAAAGGTGTAGAATTCAGTGTTAAGTCCAGAACGCTGTACGATGGCCAGAGACAAGGTGGGCCGTTGTTCTTCAGGCTTACATTGGGTCTCATTGTAGCACGTGTCCTTACTGACACCGAAGCTCGAAGCCTGAAGGACAATTGGAATCCAAAGCCCAGTGGCTGAAGCCTAATGGCCGGAGTCTGGAGACCAGAGGCTTGGGTTTGGAGTGGTGTGTGTGTGTGTGTGTGTGTGTGTGTGTGTGTGTGTGTGTGTGTGTGTGTGTGTGTGTGTGTGTGTGTGTGTATTTGTGTGTGCGCGTGGTTTTGTGGGAGGGAGGAAAGGGGCTTGTTTTGCTGTTGCTGTGTCCAGTCTGGTTGTGTTCTATGCAGCTCTGCTGAGCATGGGAGGCATGCTCTGTTGGTGCTGGAATGTGTGACACATGCCTAGGTGTGTTGGTTATTCACACAAATGATGCATTTCAGTGTACCCATAATAAGTAAATCTCAATCTGAATCCAGCTGATGGGTCAGAGTGGGAATGAGATGGCAATTACTGTGGCAGGCAACAGAGAGCTCGTGATTGCTCCTGCAGACTGACATTGTAAGCCGATGGGCCTGTTCCTGTTCTGTGGTATTGTACGTTCTATATTTACCTGGCCACCAAACCTGTGCTTGATTTCTCCACTGTAGAGGAGTTCACATTGTAAACACTGAATACAATGTACTAGAATGGAAGAAATGCAAGTGAATTGCTGCTTTACCTGGAGAAGCCACTCGAGTCCCTGGATGCTGGGAGGTCAAAGTGCAGGTGTTGCATTGTCGATACTTGCAAGGGAAAGATGCCATTAGGAGTAGGATTGGAAGGGTGGACCAACGAGTCACACAGGGAACAGTTCCTACAAAATACTGAAAGGGACTTAAAGAGAAGATGTGTCCTGTGGTGGAATCTCTTCGGACTTAGCGGAAATTGTGGCGAAGGATCTGTTCAACAAGGAGGCTGGTGGGTGGAAGGGGAGGACTAGGGAATGCTATCCTTGTTCTGTCCTAGACACCTGGAGGTGAGGGCACGGGCATGGAAATGGATGAGGTAGTAGAAAAGTCACCACAGTTCAGGAGAAAGGCCATTCATTGATAATCTTATCTTAGGAGCAAATGCAATGGAACTGGTGGGATTGGGAGAATGGATTCAAATCATTACAGGGACTAGGGTGGGTTTAAAATTAGTTGAGATAGTGGTAGGAGTCAGTAGACTTTTAGTGGATTTTAGTAGCTAGACTATCCTCTGAGGTGGAAGCAGGTAGATCCAAAGAGATTTAAGGGGAGATATTAACCAGAAGAATACAAAATCAAAAAACAACAAAATACTCTAAGGAGACCCTGAGGAAATTAAGAGATGCTGGATATCTAACCCTTGTATTGGGCAAGAAGACAAGATTACTGATTAGAGGGGCTAATTATGTCAGCATACAGGTTTAACTGGGAAGAGAATGAAAGAGTTACAGATAGGTTATAAAAATAGACTCACAATAAAAACATCATGTCTATTGTATGTAGACATCTGAAATAATATGAAGAGATTTTTAAGGATTCTATCATGGGAACCAAAGGGTACAAGTTTAGGTACTGTATAAATTAAATCTAACGCTAATCCGATCTGTTGTACTCTCAGGCTCCCAGTCAAAGTATATTTGCCACACGGGTACAGCTCACCTTCGGTGCTACGGTGACGCTAACAGCCCAATGCGCTGAAGACCTGGCGGAAGCAGAGTGGTGCAGAGTTTGGTGAAAGTGGACGGTGATCAGCATGGTGGCATCTGAGGCAAAGAAAGCCCGGCCCCCGGAGATTATTAAATGATCTTTAACAGAGAAATTGAAGATGAACAATCCCCTCTTCACATTGTTTCAGATTTAATGTCAAATTGACAGAAGTCCTTATAGAACTCTATCCATACTATACTTACGCCTAGATTGCATTGAAAATAAGAGCCACTGCTGCTTTGATGCAATCATGTGCGATGGGTTGTACTCACACACTGTTCAGTGTAAATACTTTAGTGTTATCCACCAAGCAACAGTGAATAAGGCACCGCGAGAGGTCCAGCATTATATGTGCAATTCAGGGTGACATTGCAGTTGCAACCAGCAGAGAGGAAAGTCTTCAGGCATTTCCTCTAGGAGTGTGTCAGTGTAATGAGGAACTTTAGGAAGTAAATATGCTTTTGTGCCAGAGCTTTGAGAGTGGGTCAAAATGTGCTGCAGCCAGTTCCGTGGGGAGTGCAGACCACCGACAGAGGCAGGAAATCCGGAAATTTTACTGAGGTATGGTCATTTCCAGGAATGATTCAATCCTACGTTATATTTCCCTCATTACCATACAGGTCCGTCATCACACACCTAGACCACACAATCAGTCTACACTCCCGGTTCTCAGTCACATAACTCACCAGAGAATCACCAAATGGTTGAAACTCACAAGGAGGCCATTTAGCCCATCAAATCTGTACCAGCCGCATGTAAGAACAATCCTGCTGGGCCTACACCTTCATCTTTTCCCCATAGCCCCACAGCATACACTCTGTGGCCACCTCATTAGCTACCTCCTCTACCTAATAAAGTGGCACTGAATGTATGTTTGTGCTCTCTGCTGTTGTGCCCATCCACTTCCAGCTTCGACATGTTGTGCACTCAGAGATGCTCTTCTGCCCATCCAGTGAGCAGCAGTTCTGTGGGTGAAAACACTTTGTTGACGGCCGAGGTCAGAGGAGAATGGCCAGACTGATTCAAGCTGACAGGAAGGTGACAGTAACTCAAATAATCATTGAGTTGCTGCCACACAATTGGCTACTTAGATATTTGCGTGACTGAGCAGGTAACTGAGGGTATTTCTTTTCAGGTATTCAGTCAGCAAGACCTCTCAGAAGGAAAAGCCTGAGATGCCTGTGGAGACCTGGGAAAAGGGGTGCCCATGCATGACTTTCTCTTCTTTAACCTTTAGGGGCACAGGACAATTCCAAATCAGCACACTCAGCTTATTAATATGATTCTAGGCTGTTTCTACTGAGTCCACTTCTCTGTCTCTGAGGTTTGGAGACAGTGTCTTCACTCATCTTAAAAGATCAACATTTGAAAACGTCTGGGGTTTGGGGATTAATTTTAATCAGAAACCTAGCTGCCTCCTTGCACTCAGAGAAGGCTGTATAACAAATCCGGGCAGTTACAGCAGACAGAGAGTGCTCCGAATTACTACAGAGCTTCAGTGTTCAGCCATTAATGTAGACTTAAATACTGATGTCAGGGAACAATAACAAGAGCTTGTATTTATGGGACAAGTTTAAGGTGGCAAAGAGTTCCAAGGCAAGTCACAGGGATGTTATGAAGCAAATTTATCATCAAGTCGAGGTATAATCGACAGTAGCTTTTACAGCAATTCTGAAAGGACGAGCGAGTGAAGAGGCAGAGAATTTGGAGAGGGAACTTTGGTACTTCAATAACCAAAAAACAGCAATGCCAATGCTCGGGGAAACGGACTGAGTGCAGTGTCTCCACCAAGACTTTGCTCGGCACATGGGCACTCACTGCAGAGGAAGCTGATCACTCTAGCTCAGAAATAGTAAATGGAGAGGAACAGGCTGCATCTGTCATCCAAAGACAGCTCTACCCCACTGGGGAGCTGAGGGCAGGGACACGTGAAGATTGCCTTCACAGTTCACAGAGGTACCAGATCCACTTGACAGCAGGTGCCCCAAAGGTCTGAGTTTTGCGCATTCCTGGGTGACAGATCTTTATTCCATTCATAGAGCCAGCTACAGACGAGAGCACCTCACTCAGGAATTGGCTTTGGAGTGAGTGACACTCTTTTCTAAACACAGTCGCTGCCATAGTTATCACAGGCTGAGGGAAAGGAGGGAAGACTGAATTGATTTCACTTGCTCAGTGCATCCCATGAAAGTGATTTTAATTAGAGCTGTGGTTTTGAAGTAACCTGGTCCATTTTGAGATAAGATGTGGTCCATCCATGCTTCTCTGAGGGGCAGGTCTCAGGTTGAAAGCCACACACGCTGTCCCTGGCAGTAATGTGGGGCCTTGAAGCGATAGCGGTCAGCTTGAGGCTTGATCCTAGCTGAGGCATGAAGAAGGGCAGAGTGAGTGCGCCCCCACGTCCACTGACTACGGCGGATGAATGCCTCGGCAGATGGAATGCCAACCACCTCCTTCTGGGCAGGAAACAGTGGGGGTTGGTAGCCAAGGCAGCACTCGAAAGGGGACAGACCAGTGCATGAGGACAGATGAGAGCTTACGGCGTACTTGACCCAGGGTAGCTGCTGACTCCACGAGGAGGGGTTCGGGGATACCAGCTGCCACAATACAGTCTCTAGCTGTTGGTTGCCTGCTCGGTCTGGCCATTGGTCTGTGGGTGGAATCCTGAGGACAGACTCATCAAGGCACCAAGAAAATTACAGAATGTGCTCCAGAAGTTGGATGTGAATTGAGGGCCCCTGTCTGACACAACATCTACAGGTAAACTGTGTAATTTGAAAACATGCAGTATTAGTAACTTGGCTGTTTCTTTGGCCGAGGGGAGTTTAGGTAAAGGAATGGAGTATACAGACTTGGAGAAACGATCAACTACTGTGAGAATGGTGGTGTTACCATCTGATGGGGGAAGACTGGTGACAAATTCCAGGGCAATGTGGGACCAGGGTCTCCTGGGGATAGACAGGGATTGTAACAGACCAGCAGGTGACCAGTTAGAGTTCTTGCCTTGAGCACAGACGAGCAGGCTGAGATGGTTGCGGATGCCATCTTCCATGGAGGGCCACCAGAACCGCCGACTGATGAAGGCCTGAGTACACTTGGTTCCAGGGTGACAGGATAACCAGGGAGAATGACCGCACTGCAATACCTGTGAGCGGACAGAGCTGGGAACATAAACACGGTTCGGGGGGCATTGACTAGGGGCTGCCTCACTCTGTTGAGCAGCTTGCACCATGGCTTCAATGTCCCATTGCACTACAGCCACGAGACAGTGAGCAGGGAGGGTGACATCGGGGACCTCAGGGGTCTCAGAGGAAGAAAATCTTTGGGAGAGGGCATCAGGTTTTCCATTTTTGGAACTGAGGCGGAAGGACAGAGTAAAATTGAATCTTGAGGAAAATAGGGACCAACGAGCTTGACGGGAGTTGAGATGCTTGGCCGTACAGATATATTCCAGACCAGGAATGGCACCTTGGCTCCCTCCAGCCAATGCTGCCACTTCTCCAGAGCCAGCTTCACAACCAGCAGCTCCTGGTTTCCGACATCGTAATTCCACTCCGTGGGAAGAAGGCGCAGGGGTGTATTTTCTCGTCATTGGCCGAGCACTGAGATGATGCCAATGTCAGACACATCCACCTCCACAATGAACTGCCGGTCAGTGTCACGTTGAATCAGGATGGGGGCAGAGGTGAAATGTTGCTTCAGGTCAGAGAAGGCTTTTTCAGCAGCAGGGGACCAGGAGAATCTGACAGCCGATCAGGTAAGAGCAGTGAGTGGTGCAGCCAGTGTACTGTAATTTCTGATGAAGCAGCGATAGAAGTTAGTAAAGCCCAAGAAGTGTTGCAACTCCTGACGAGTCGAGGGTTGGGGCCATTCGACCACTGTCTTGACCTTCTGTTGGTCCATCTGAATGGAACTGCCTGAAATTACATACCCCAGGAAGGAGACAACATTGCGATGAAACTCACATTTCTTAGCCTTAGCAAAGAGCTGGTTCTCCAGAAGGCGCTGGAAAACTCTGCGGTGGTGACCTGTGTGTTCGGCAAGGGACTTAGAAAAAAAATCAAAATGTCCTTGAGATACACAAAGACAAATTGGTTCAGCATGTTCCTGAGAACGTCATTTACCGGGGCTTAGAAGACAGCGGGGGCATTGGTGAAACTGAATGGCATGACCAGATACTCGTAATGGCCTGAGGTGATGTTGATGGCCGTCTTCCACTCGTCCCTTTTGCAGATGCAGACAAGATTGTAGGCGTTACGGAGATCAAGCTTTGTGAAAACTGAGGCTCCTTGTAGTAGTTCAAATGCTGAGGTCATGAATGGAAGAGGGTAAAGGTTCTGAACAGTGACTTCATTCGGTCCCCGGTAATCAATTCATGGACATAAGGAGCCATCCTTCTTTCCAAACAAAGAAAAAACTGGCACCAGCTGGGGAGAAAGACAGCCAGATGATGCCTGCAGCTAAGGACTCTTGAATGTACTTACTCATGGCTTCTGTTTCAGGTATGGACAGGGAGTACAGGTGGCCCCTTGGGGGAGATGTGCCAGGCAAGAGGTCAATGGCGCAGTCATATGGACAATGAGGCGGTAGGGAAGTGGCCCAGGACTTGCTGAACACAGCCTTGAGGTCCATGTATTCAGGAGGGATGACACTAAGGTCCGGAAATTCCATGGGGGGATTCAGGGCTTAGAGACAAGGGGATCTGAGCATGGCAGAGGCAGTGGGAGTGACAGAATGGGCTCCAGCCTACAATCTTGCAACTGAGCCAGTCAATGTGGGGGTTGTGTTTAATTAACCAGGGGTGGCCCAGGCCAATGGGAGATTGAGGAGAGTCAATAACATAAAGGGTTAACTGTTCATGATAGTTGTCGGATAACCTGAGACTCACTGGGGCTGTGATATGGGTGATGTTAGCCAGTCTCTGACTATTCAAGGCATTGGCCACCAATGGTGACTGGAGAGCAGACATGGGTAATCCCCACTGGGCAGCCAAGCTGGAATCGATAAAACACCCCTCCGCACCAGAATCGACCAAGATGGAGACCGCTCACCGTTGGACGCCCACTAGAGAGAAGCAGGTATGAGAGTGAGTGGTGTCGAGGAGGGCCGGACAGGGGTCACGCTCACCAGTACTCCTCGTCCTACTGGTGAGCACTGGCTTTTACTGGGAAGGTGGAGGTGAAGTGGCCTGGTTGGCCACAGTACAGACAGGAGCAGTTGTTGATTCTCCTTTGTCTTTCAGTCAGCGTCAGGCGGGTACAGTGAACATGCATAGCCTCGGACTCTGGAAAGGGAGTTGTAGATGGGGGCAAATGGCAGGGAAATGTAGACTGATGAGGAGATTGGAAGTCACCTAGTGCCCCCAGGGACCCTCTGGAACCCCTCCCTCTATGGCGCTGCTGAAGGCGAACATCAATATGGATGGCCAAATCTAGCAGGGCTTCAAAGGTGGCAGGAAGGTCCTGGGTGACCAGCTCATCTTTGATGTCTTCAGAGAGGCCATTCAGGAAGGTGTCGTACTGTGCCTTCGAGTTCCAGCCGCTGGAGGTGGCTAGGGTCCAGAACTCTATGGTGTAATCTGACACAGATCTGCGTCCCTGGTGCGTGTGCAGCATTTCACAGGCAGCCTCTCTCCCATGTTTGGGGTGATCAAAAACACTCTTCTCATCTCCTCAGAAAATAACTGAAAAATACTGCAGAAAGGAGAGTCTGCCTCCCAGTCGGCTGTTCCCCATTCTCTTGCCCAACCGGACAGTTGGGTGATGACGTTGGCTCCATCACTCGGAAATGTTGTTCATTGTAATTCAAAAATTAGGATGCACTGGGAAAGAAAAGAGCGGCAGGTACCAGGCTCACCTGAGTACTTTTCAGGAGGAAGATGGGGGTCTTGGACGGGAGGAGCGTGCGAGAACGTGGAGGGCAGGGCAGAAGATGCAGTTGCAGAATTGTTGATGGGCGCTCTGGGACAGCTGGAATGACTAACTCTGGGCCACAAGATCGGCTACAATGGCAGAAAGCGTCTCCACTGCCCTGAACACAGAGTCCAGCTGGTTCTGGTGTCTGCATTATCACTCCCTGTTGTTCCTGGGCAGCTCTCTGACAACCGGGGTCTGCTGGATCCAGTCGGGCCAGATTGTACTGTCAGGATACTGGAGCAGGGACCCAATCACAGAACAAGTACTGTGTGCACTGTGATATTTACTGAGTAACAAACCCGGAGGGGCAACAAAGTCGGCATCAAAGTTCAGACAGAGATCAAAAAATCCAGAGAAATCCAAAAACCAGAATCAGGAAACAGGCAGAGTCAAAAACCAGAACAATCAAAATAAACAGGCAAAATCAGGGTCAACAAATAGGCAGAGTCGATATTCAGAAGGACAGAGTTTAGATATAAATGCTGGACAGACTCAGGAAAACTCACTAGCACAATCTGGCAAAACACAGGTGAAAACACAGGACTAAAATACACTGGACAATAAACAGAGAGGCAGATGATAGGTGGAGCACAATGAGACACAGGTGGCAGCAATACAGGTAATAATGGGAAACAAGTGAGGGTGGAGTAATCAGTGATACAGGGACCAGAGTAGAGCAGGAGTGGAGACAGGAGCACACGGGGCATGAAAACAAACAACAGCACATGGCAATACAAAAACACAGAATGACAGCTAGCAGGAAACATGCAAAAAGACAGAGTTCATCTGACGGTACTGACACCTTTGGCCTGTGACTACTCAGTTTGAAGGGGCATACAAAAAACATTGAGAACCTTCAATCCATGTGTTGACAGCACACAGAATTCCTACATAAACAGTGGTGGCAGAAACTATTTTCCAAGCTACCTACCCACCAATGTGTCAGGAACCTTCTGCCATATCTGTGGGACAGATTACGGTTCTTGCCTTGGCCTTATGAGTCAGCTTGGGTCTCACAGAACTGGAATGGAAGCAAGTCTTCCTCAATTCCTGAGGGTCTAACTAGGTGCAGCTCTTCTTCAATGTGTTCCTCCAGCATTTCACCCCTCTAAGTTTCCGTTGACAGGGCAGCTCTCCCTGGGTACTGACTCTGAGAGATGCAGGTCCCCTTCGGTGATGCCCTTCGAAGAGTGCAGCTTGGTACTAGCAACTTGAAAAACATAGTACAGAACAACTCCACTCACCTTTTGAATGCATCTAATTCCTCACCCCTCCCAGCAGAAACGTGTGACCTTCCCAGACCCCTGAATGAGCATCTAAAGGCAGCGGTTTCCTCAGTTCTGGTTGGGGCTTGCTGTAGTTTACCTGGAAAATTGTTTGTTGCTTAAATGGAGGAAGCTAGACTCATTTAGTAACCAACGGTAAAGATGGAAATTGGCACGGGAAAGTGAACATTGTAATAAAGAAAGAGAATTTAAATAATGGTAAAATACATAATGAATGTTTTATATGCTTGACGTTTTTATTAGCTTTTAACAATGTGCGCACAATGACATTCGTTTCTCATTACCTCACTTGCCCTCAAGCCTCACCAGTTAGAATATCAATTTACAATCTCACCTATATGTTAATGAGCAACAAATGAATTTCTAAAGAAAATGTGAAAATATTGACCTGTAAAGCTCGAGCCAGTTTTAACCTTCCCACCTCTCTGTCTTTCTTTAACGCAGAGCTGAGCACCTTTGTCTTTAATCCAAGTTGGGATCACTTGCTCTAGTGTTTCCCTCTTTGTCTTAACTGTGATCCTGTGCAGGCTCGAGAGGCACGTTGCTCTATTGACTGCACAATATAAATACAGTTTGCTGCTTTTGCGTTCATCTCCTGTTGACAATTATTGGAGCAGTTCCCTCGGGTGAGCTATTTTATAACACAGAAGTAAGAATTCAGCAAAAGCTCATGTGGATAATCCAGGAGAGACTTCTTGAAGTTGCTTTCTGTATTGTTGGTCAGATACCAGTGATTTTCTGGGAGATGCATATCTTTTCCCTATCTGCTCTTCTCAGGTGAGGCACCCAGCTCTATCCTGTTTCGTCCACGATCTTATTTCATCCCACATCTCGTTTTATTGTTCAGTTTTCCATGTCTTCAATTGTCGGTTTAAATATGGTTGGTGGGAAGGGAAGCCAGTTGGTTGCTTGCAGGGATGAGTGGCATATGACATCACGGGTTGGTGTTAGTTTTAACTGGGTTTGTTGGTGAAGGGAGGGCGGTAGGGGTGGTGGGGATGGTAAATAGCAGAGAACCACTCTGCTGCATTCGTTAAGCCCCGACTAGCGCTGGCAGATGGATGTGTCTGAAACGAAGCAGCTTGTGAAATTACAGCTGAAGGAACCCACACGTTCATTGCGAGTCCAGGTGTGTAGCTGTCATGCTATCTGGGCAAAGATGGGAAGAGAATGTTCATTACTGCATACGTGGTGTAAAAGTATACCAGAGCAGATATTAGACATCCAGATAGCGAAGTGGGGGAACTGGGTACTCTCACTCTCTGAGCCTGTCATGAGCCCTGTGGACCTGGGCAACCGTATTTTTTAATTGTTGATGTATCTAGAGTGTTTCACCGAGTGTGCCATGTGCCGTCTGTAATCAGTGACGGGCCCTCGTCACATTACCACCCTCCTCTCCTGCAGCGGCAATGTTTGGCAGTCTTGACAGGAAGTCCGCTGTGATGTCCTCCTTGCCTACTTTGTGCCGCACAAAGAATTTGAAAGGTTGAAGTTCCAGGTACCACCTAGTCACCCTGGCGTTCTGGTCCTTCATTGTCTGGATCCAGGTCAGGGCTCTGTGGTCCGTCTGCAGGTCAAACTCCCTCCCAAGAAGGTAGTACCTGAGGTTGTCCAATGCCCACTTAAGTCGTTAAGCCCCTGGGCTTTCTGTTTAATCTTGTCAAGTTAATTGTGACTGGAACGGGTTTTCTGCATACTGTGATTATTCAAAGGGGACTCCCAATTAGTGCTTATTGCGGGTCCTTGAGTTTCGAGAATGATTCGTCTCACGGTGTCGCCCAATTCTGTTGAAATTCCTATGATAAACTCCTGTTCCTGTTTCTACGTGGGAATCTGTCACTCCATCGCGCCTGGTTCACACCAGTGCACACCATGACAGAGTTGAAGATTCACTTCCTGTACATTGCTGAGGTGATTACATTTCCTATGAAAGAAGATTCCAAGTAGCTCTGTTGTTCATTACAGGTTTCCACCATTGTGAGTGTAGAGAAGATCCAGGAATCCCCTCAAGATTGAAATGGTTGATATGCAGTTCCGACTGCCATTTTGCTCATAGATAATGCCTGGCCCATTGTGTACCTGCATCTCTTTGAGTGTTACTCCAGCTTTCAGCATCTGCTGTCTCTGGTGTATCTATTATGCAGTCTGTCTGATTTATACCCATTGTTACCCCACTCACTGTAAATACAGCAAGCAATTAGTAAGACAATTAACATGTTGGCTGTAATTGCAGGGAGGGTTCATGAGTGAGGAGGACTTGCGTAATTATCCAGGGCTCTGTGAAGACTACACCAGGAGAGTGCCGTGTGGGGAAGGCTATTCTCGGGACAGTACAGAATAGATTTACTGAATTGATACCCAGAATGGGTGGGGTTACGATGGTGCCAAGTGGCTGCCCCTTTGAGCTGATCTGCAGAAACAGCTTAAATTCCTCTCTTTAATGTCTCTTTTCAGGGTGGCTGGGTTTCTCTCGTGGTCCCTGATCTGCAACAGCACTCAAACTGCAGTTCTTCCACGGTGATGAGCTCCCGTTTTTGGAGCTCTCCGGCCGACTGGCCATTTTCTGACATTCTCCGGGTGCGGCATGAAAGGCGTCACAGTGCGTCCCTGCGTGGCCCAGGGGACGACTGATCCCAGGCCGGTGCTGCTGACTGAGGCACTGTGGGAGAAGGAACATCAGGATTTCGCCGCGGCAGATGAGCGGACAGATGTCTGTGTAGTCAAAAAATTCTATCAGGCTCGTAAGGCACGACCTGCCTTTCACAAAGCCATGCTGACTATTCCTAATCATATTATGCCCCTCCAAATGTTCATAAATCCTGCCTCTCAGGATCTTCTCCATTAACTTACCAACTACTGAAGTAAGACTTGCTGGTCTATAACTTCCTCGGCTATCTCTACTCCCTTTCTTGAATAAAGGAACAACATCCGCAACCCTCCAAAACCTCTGCCGTCCCCACTGATGATGCAAAGATCATTGCCAGAGGCTCAGCAATCTCCTCCCTCACCTCCCACAGTAGCCTGGGGTACATCTCGTCTGGTCCTGGTGACTTATCCAACTTCATGCTTACCAAAAGCTCCTGCACATCCTCTTTCTTAATATCTACATGCTCAAGCTTTTCAGTCCACTGTAAGTCATCCCTACAATTGCCAAGATCTTTTTCCGGAGTGAATACTGAAACAAAGTTACCTCTGCTATCTACTCTGGTTCCATACACACTTTTCCACTGTCACACTTGATTGGTCCTATTCTCTCATATCTTATCCTCTTGCTCTTCACATACTTGTAGAATGCCTTGGGGTTTACCTTAATCCTGTCCACCAAGGCCTTCTCATGGCCCCTTCTGGCTCTCCTAATTTCTTTCTTAAGCTCCTTCCTGCTAGCCTTATAATCTTTGAGATCTCTATCATTACCTAGTTTTTGAACCTTTCGTAAGCTCCTCTTTTCTTCTTGACTAGATTTACAACAGCCTTTGTACACCATGGTTCCTGTACCCTACCATCCATTCCCTGTCTCATTGGAACGTATCTATGCAGAACTCCATGCATATATCCCCTGAACATTTTTCACATTTCTGCCGTACCTTTCCCTGAGAACATCTGTTCCCAACTTATGCTTCCAAGTGCCTACCTGATAGCCTCAAATTTCCCCTTACTCCATTTAAACACGTTCCTAACTTGTTTGTTCCTATCCCTCTCCAATGCTATGGTACAGGAGATAGAATTATGACCACTATCTCCAAAATGCTCTCCCACTGAGAGATCTGACACCTGACCAGGTTCATTTCCCAATACCAGATCAAGTACAGCCTCTCCTCTTGTAGGCTTATCTACATATTGTGTCAAGAAACCTTCTTGAACACACCAAACAAACTCCACCCCATTTAAACCCCTTGCTCAAGGGATGTGCCAATCGATATTTGGGAAATTAAAATCTCCCACCACGACAACCTTGTTATTATTACACCTTTCCAGAATCTGTCTCCCTATCTGCTATCTGCTCCTCGATGTCCCTGTTACTATCGGGTGGTCTATAAAAAAACCCAGTAGAGTTGTTGACCTCTTCCTGTTCTTAACTTCCACCCACAGAGACTCCATAGACAACCCCTCCATGACTTCCTCCTTTTCTGCAGCTGTGACACTATCTCTGATCAGCAGTGCCACACCCCCCACCTCTTTTGCCTCCCTTCCTCTCCTTTCTGAAACATCTAAAGCCTGGCACTTGAAGTAGCCATTCCTGCCCTTGAGCCATCCAAGTCTCTGTAATGGCCATAACATCATAACTCCAAGTACTGATCCACGCTCTAAGCTCATCCGCTTTATTCACAATACTTCTTGCATTAAAATAGACACATCTCAAACCATCGGTCTGAGCGTGTCCCTTCTCTATCCCCTGCCTATCCTCCCTCACACACTGTCTCCAAATCTTCCCTATTTGTGAGCCAACCGCCTCTTCCTCTGTCTCTTCAGTTCAGTTCCCACCCCCAGCAATTCTAGTTTAAACTCTCCCCAGTAGCCTTAGCAAACCTCCCTGCAAGTATATTGGTCCCCCCATGATTCAAGTGTAACCCATCCTTTTTGTACAGGTCACTGTTGCCCCAAAAGAAGTCCCAATAATCCAGAAATCTGAATCCCTGCCCCCTGCTCCAATCCCTCATTACGCATTTATCCTCCACCACATTCTATTCCTTTACAGTACTCACTGTCGCATTGCACAGGCGGTAATCCTAAGATTACTACCTTTGAGGTCCTGCTTCTCAACTTCCTTCCTAAGTCCTTGTCGTCTTCTTTCAAGACCTCCTCCCTTTTCCTGCCTATGTCGTTGTTACCAATATGTACCACGACCTCCGTCTGTTCTCCTTCCCACTTCAGGATATCGTGGTCACGATCAGAAACATCCCGGACCCTGGCACGTGGGAGGCAAATTACCGTCTGTGCTTCTTTCCTGGGTCCACAAAGTCCCCTGTCTGACCCCCTAACTAGAGAGTCCCCTAGCACTGCTGTCATCCTCTTCCTTTCCCTACCCTTCTGAGCCACAGAGCCAGACTCTGTGCCAGAGGCACAACCACTGTTGCTTCCCCCAGGTAGTCTGTCCCCCCAAAAGTACTCAAGTCGGAGTACTTATTGTCGAGGGGTACAGCCACAGGGGTGGTCTCTAGCCTCTGACTCCTGCCCTTTCCTCTCCTGACTGTTACACACTTATCTGTCTCCCCAGGCCCCAGAGTGACTACCTGCCTATAGGTCCTCTCTATCACCTCCTCACTCTGCCTGACCAGACAAAGGTCATCGAGCTGCATCTCCAGTTCCCTAACACGGTCCCTAAGGAGCTGGAGCTCGACACACCTGGTGCAGATGTGGCCATCTGGGAGGCTGGGAGTCTCCCAGACTTCCCACTTCTGACACTGAGCACAGAACACCGGCCTCACACGCATACTTTCTGTCTGTATTCTACACAGTCAACCTACCTGGGCTTGAACCGTTATCGTCGAAACCCCGTTGAGCCAAAGCCTTCCTACTCTGTCTTCCTCTACTCCGTCATCCACTCCTCTGATGCCTGCTCTATAAATCTGTCTCCTTTTAAACTCTTAAACTCTTAAAC
This sequence comes from Mobula hypostoma, assembly GCF_963921235.1. NCBI lineage: Eukaryota > Metazoa > Chordata > Chondrichthyes > Myliobatiformes > Myliobatidae > Mobula > Mobula hypostoma. The sequence continues at coordinate 98,315,426 of NC_086105.1, read as the reverse complement.
GCTTCTCACTGTTCTCACTGACTGACGTAGTTGTGCCCCAATCAAACCACTGAAGCGATAACTGTCTCCCTTTAAACTCTTCTCGCTGTTCTCACTGGCTGATGTCCACGCGCTTGTGCAGCCGTGCCCTGATCAAACTGCTGAAGAGTTTAGCACAGTGCTGTAACTGGTAATTGGTTTAGTAATGTCACATGCACCAGGATCCAATGAAAACCTTTGTTTTGTATGATCACTTCAGTCCATAAGTACGCCAAGTTAGTATGGAAGGAAAAGCAACAACCAAATGCAGAATATTGTGTTGCAGTTACAGAAAAGCGCAGTGCAGGTAAACAATGATGGGCAATGGCTATGTCAAGGTAAATTGTGAGGTCAAGAGTTCAAATTGCAACAAGAGCCATAGATCATTGGAATTCCTTACCTTAGTGCACCATGGATATTCAGTGCTTGGCCCTATTCAAGAATGAGATTCAGGAACAGCTTCTTCCCCTCTGCCACCCGATTCCTAAATGGACATTGAACCCGTGAACACTACCTTTTTAAATGCTTTCTTTGGAATGGCTCTTATGTGCTGAACCCAGGATAGGTCCTCTGATACGATGAGACCAAGGAATTTCAAGCTGCTACCCTCTCCATCTCTGATCAGTGGATGAGGACTGCTTCGAGGACATCTAGTTTTTCCCTCCTGTAGTCAATTATCATCTCCTTGGTCTTTCTGACATAGAGTGAGAGGTTATTGTTATGGCACCACTCAGCCAGATTTTCAATCTCCATCCTATATGCTGATGTGTCACTATTTTAGATTTGGCCAATGGCTGTTATGTCATCAGCAAACTTATTGTATCTATGGCATTGGAGCAGTGCTTAGCCTCACAAGTATAAGGCGAGTAGAGTAGGGGGCTAAGCACACAGCCTTGTGGTGCACCTGAGGATTGTGGAGGAGATGCTGTTGCCAATCCAAACAGACTGGGGTCTGTAAGTGAGAAAATTGAGGATTCAATTGCATAAGGAGGTATTGAGACCTGGATCTTGAAGCTTATTGATTAGATTTGAGGGGATGGTAGTATTGAATGCTGAGCGGTAGTCAATGAAGAACAGCCTGATGTATGCATCTTCACTCTCCAGATATTCCAGGGTTGAATGAAGAGCCAATGAAACAGCATCTGCTGTCATCCTGTTGCGATGGTAGACAAATTGGCACAGATCCAATTTGCTCCTCAGGCAGGAGTTGATATGCTTCATTACCAACCTCTCAAAGCATTTCTTCACAGTGGATGTAAGTGCTACTAGACGGTAAGTTATTGAGGCTGGTTACCATGTTCTTCTTGGGCGCTGGTATAATTGAAGCCTGCTTGAAGCAGATGAGTACTTCAGACTGCTGAAGCGAGAGGTTAAAGAGATCGATGAACATTCCTGCCAGTTGATTGACACAGGTCTTCAGTACGCAGTCAGGTCCCCCATTTGGGCTGTATGCTTTCTGTGTGTTTACCCCCCCACCTTAACAATGCTTTCACGTCAGACTGAAATCACAGGGTCATTGAAGGGTGTGGGAATTTGTGAAGTTCCCTCCGTGTTTTGTCAGTCAAAGTGAGCATAAAAGGCGTTGAACTCATCTGGGAGCAAAACCTTGCTGTCATGTATGTTGCTTGGTTTCACTTTGTAGGAGGTGATAACATTCAAGCCCTGCCACAGCTGTTGAGTATACTTTAGTGATTCCATTCTGGTCCAGAATTGCCACTTTGCATGTGAGATGGGTTTCTGGACCTCTTCTATTTTAGTTGGACACCAGAGCTGAAGGCCGCTGATCTGGCCCTCAGCATTAGGGTCAGATCAATTCCTTGCTGGGCATCTATTTAACACATCTGGATGGCCTGGATATGGCCTCACTCCATTCACTCCAAACTTGGGAATATTCCCAATGTCATTGCAACGCACAAATTCACGTCCAGCAGTGCTACCATTGTGGCTCCAGTTTGTATGTCATGGATGAACCCCCTTTTCTTCTTGGGCATCTCAGGAAACATCTTGTTAACCCCCGCTGGCAGTCTCCCTACTCAGTGCTGAAAAACCCACCGTTCTCCTACCACGTACGTTTAGGGAATACACACTGCAGTCCAGCCAAATCCGTGAGATCGGGATGTCTCTCCCACCCCAAGCCCTGGTTTGTGTGAATGCTGTGTGATGTGCTGCCCTGTTACAGCTCATTGCAAGGAAATAACAGACCACACACTGCATATAATTAAAGGAAATAGATTTCGGAATATTAACAACTAAAGGGTTAGTAAAGAAAAAAAGAAAAATGAATAGGGTCCATTTTAATATTTAAACAGTCAAATGTGCACAGATTGGAGCTCAAATCTTCCAAAAGTTATATTCCCAGATCCTCAGTCATATTCACCAGTCTCCTGCACCTTGTTTCACTGAATCACGGTGCCCACCTGATCAAATCCTACAACCGGTTCTCTCCAGCGTCTTCTCTCTTCATCTCCCGCCGAACAAAGACAAAAGCTCACACCGGTGGTAGGCACAAAACAACCTGCTCCCCCAGCCTTCTCCCCTGATTGGATGGCTCACATTCTGAAGCACCCGTTACCTCTAACAATAACCCAAACTCTGCTTCTACAGAAAGACCATTACATGAAATACCCACAGCATTAGCAGTGAATCTTTTACCAGGCCGTTACATGGGTCAATTGATGGGCTCATTAATAAAAATCAAAAAATTTGAGCAGACGACCAAAAGTGTAGCAGATTGAACTGTTGAATTGGTGACTTTGACTGCAAGTCTTCAGTCATTTATGTCTATATAATTGTTCCACTGTCAGAGGCCTTCAGATGTCAAATCTTATGGTTTGAGAATTTCTTACTAAGCATTTCCTGTATTTTCTCTTTTTATTTCATAAGTAGACAGGATGGTGAAGAAGGCTTTTGGCGTGTTGCCCTCCGTAGGCCAGGGCATTGAATATAAAAGTTGGGCAGTCATGGTACGGCTGTACAGGACACTGGTAAGGCTGCACTTTGGAGTATTGTGTTCAGTTGTTGTCACCCTGCTATTGGAAAGATGGTATAAGAATGCAGAAAAGATTTTAACATAGAAACATAGAAACGTAGGGGGCCTACAGCACAATACAGGCCCTTCAGCCCACAATGCTGTGCCGAACATCTACTTACATTAGAAACTATCTAGGGTTACCCATACCGCTCTGTTTTTCTAAGCTCCATATACCAAACCAGGAGTCTCTTAAAAGACCCATTCGTATCGCCTCCATCACCGTCGCCGTCAGCCCATTCCACGCACTCACCACTCTCTGCCTAAAAAACTTGCCCCTGACATCTCCTCTGTACCTACTTCCAAGCACCTTAAAACTGTGCCCTCTCGTGTTGGCCATTTCAACCCTGGGAAAAAGCCTCTGACTATCCACACGATCAATGCCTCTCATCATCTTATACACCTCTATCAGGTCATCCCTCATCCTCCGTTGCTCCAAGGAGAAAAAGCCGAGTCCACTCGACCAGAAAAGGCCAAGTTCACTCAAATTTAAATGGATGTTGCCAGAACTTGAGGGACTGAGAGATTGGGAAAGGTTGGACAGGCTTGGACTTCCTTCCTTGGAGTGTATGAGACAGAGAGAAGAGTTTATAAAGGTGTTATAAAACCAAGAGGGGCATAGAGAGGGTAAATGCCCTCAGTCCTTTTTCCAGTGTTGGGGAATCAAGCTCTATAAAGCATAGATTTAAGGTGAGGGGGGAGCTTTTTGCATAAAAGGTGGCATGCTGGAGGAATGAGCTGCCAGAGGGTATGGAGCATTAACAACTTAAAAAAATAGTTGTGCAGGTATGTGAATTGAAAAGGATTAGAAGGTTATGGGCGAACCACAGGCACATGGGAGTTAGCTTGGATAGGGCATCTCAGTCTGCATGGACCAACAGGGTCCAAGGGTCTGGAATTTCTTCCCCAAACCTTGTCATTTCTCTCTCTCCTCCTTTGAAATATACATTTCTCGTTAAAGTACTAAAGTAGCTTTGGGCCAATGGCATCACCTCTCCTTTGACAGGACTCTCTGAAACACTTTGGAAAGTGCAGCAAAGTTAAAACTGATGTGTAAATGGCTATTGCTTTGAGGATGAGTAGTGAGGTAGTGTCGATCAGCCAGTGGTACAACATCCTGACGTGAATCTGCATAACCTTGCTGGTTACAGAAGTTATGGACTGCCTCTTGTTGAGTTTGGACTGTAGACTCTTCAACCATCAAAGGTATCACAGTGACTGATACGGATCAAGGGTTATACCTACTTGGGTAACTCTGTGTCATGGTAGTCAGGAAAATCAGCATGCAAGAGTTGAAATAACTTCTTGATGTAAGTTTCCTATTATGTTAGGGAATTTAAGTGGTGTACATTTCCACTGGGTAATTGAAGTAATAAAGCAGTTGGAAGAATTCAGAGTGCAATTAAATTATTGTAAATGATGAGAAAGGCCGTCATGCTTTTTACTGCATTCATATTTGTTATTTAAATCCATTGTTGCTTCTAAGTAGTTTGGCAAATGCAGCAATCAAATGAAAGCAATGAGAGTAACTCAGAGCAAACATAGACAGTGTTGGAAATACTCAGCAGGTCAGGTAGCATCTGTAGAGAGAAAAGCGGAGGATATTTCAATTTGATGATTTTCAGTTAGAACATAGAATGCAGAAGAGTCCAGCAACAGACCCCTTGGCCTAATGTGTCCATGCTGAATGCTAAAAGTCTGTATTTCAGTGTAAGGGAATTATTAGTGTGGTGTCTCACACAATTGGTAAAATTGGCTTATTATTGTCACATGTACTGAAGTGCAGTGAAAAACTTGCTTTGCATGTCATCCATACAGATCAGCTCATTACAAGAGTGCATTGAGGTAGTGTAAGGAAAAGAGATTACAGATTGCAGCATAATTACAGAGAAAGTGTCAAGTGGGTAGACGACAAAATGCAAGAGCCATAATGAGGGAGATGGTGAAAAGTAAACACAAGAGATTCTGCTGATGCTGGATATCCAGAGCAACACACACAAATTGCCTGAGGAACTCAGCAGGTTAGGCAGTACCTATGGAAATAAATAAACAGCGGACGTTTTGGGACGAGACCCTTCATCAGGACTGGAAAGGAAGGGGGAGGAAGGCAGAATGAGAAGATATGGGAGGGGAAGGAGTACAAACTAGAAGGTGAGAGGTGAAACCAGGTGATTGGAGGAGGGGGAATGAAGTATGAAGCTGGGAGGGGATAGGTGGAAAAGGTAAAACTTAGGAAAACAAGGAATCTGACAGGAGTGGAGAGTAGACTGTGGGAGAAAGGGAAGGAGGGAAACTAAGGTGAGGCGATAGGCGAGTGAGGGGAGAGATGAGGTAAGTGGGGAAGGGGAGCCCAGGAGCCCACAGGCAGAGTGACAGGGAGAAAGGTCTCGGCCTGGAGGTGGAGATGGCCAATGTCAGAGGTGAAGCCAGAGCTGGAGTCTACGTAATTTGCCATCTGAGGGTATCATGGGTCATTGGAACTGGAGTTGGTGATAGCGGGATCCGCAGTCTGAAGGTCACCAATTGAGTCGTGGTCTGAACGGGAGGTGGCAGGGGTCACTGTCTGAAGGTGCCTGGGATTGTCAGAAATGGAGTTGGAGATAGCAGAATCTGCAGTTTGAAGGTGTCCAATCAAGTCAAGGTCCAAGCAGGAGATGGCAGGGGCCACAGTCTGGAAATGGATGATCGTCCGATCCTTCATGGATGCGAGGAAGGAGAAGAACTGGTGGTTGCAGGTGTGGATCCAGCAGAGGATGAAAGGTTGGAGAGCACTATGGAAGGCGGTGGAGAGTAGTGCCTGAAGCTGAAGCAGGGACTGAGACAGGGCCTGCAAGTAACTCCGCATGGCAGAGAGAGGGGCATATACAATCCATCAGGAGAAGCAGTCAGTTGAATGAAGGTACCTGGGACCCTCTGTCGATCCAGATAGGGAAGCCACGTGGAACAAGATGGTGGCGAAGACAAGTTACCAGGAAGGTCATTATATGTTTGATAGTGAGTCTCAGTGAGCACATGATCGAAGAACTGGAGCAGTGAGACAGGGTCTCACTAAACTCCCGTTGAAGAGAATATTTAAACTTCTTCAGGGTAGGCATCCCTCGAAGGGACTCCGCAGTGGAGCAGCAAATCAAAAGCATGAGATATTCAGCAGATTCTGAAAATCCAGAGCATCACACAGAAAATGCAGGAGAAACTCAACAACTCTGATGGTTAAGGGTTCATCTTATTGGATTAGGGCCCCATTCAGTAGTCTTATAACAATAGAACAGAAGCCATCTTTGAACCTGGGAAATTATCTAGACATCAAGAAGTGTAAACAGAGTGCAAAGAAGCAGTCTTGTTTCTGTGGTCTGCTAAGCTGTGTCCAAAACTCTGCAGTTTCTTTGGCCGTGAAGTATCCAGATAGGATGTTTTCAGAGTTGTATTGATAAAAATTGGCGAGTTTCCAAGGGGATATGCTAAATTTCTCTAGCCTCTTCAGAAAGTCGAGGCATTGGTGAGTTTAGGTCCTACACCACCAGGTTCAGGAATAGTTATTATGCTGTACCTTCAAGTTCAAGAATAGTTATTACCCTACACCGCCAGGTTCAGGAATAGTTATTACTCTACACGGCGAGGTTCAGGTACAGTTATTACCCTACACCACCAGGTTCAGGAATAGTTATTACCCTACACCGTCAGGTTCAGGAACAGTTATTACTCTACACCACCAGGTTCAGGAATAGTTATTACCCTACACCGTCAGGTTCAGGAACAGTTATTACTCTACACCACCAGGTTCAGGAATAGTTATTACCCTACACCACCAGGTTCAGGAACAGTTATTACTCTACACCACCAGGTTCAGGAACAGTTATTACCCTACACCACCAGGTTCAGGAATAGTTATTACCCTACACTGCCAGGTTCAGGTACAGTTATTACTCTACACCACCAGGTTCAGGAATAGTTATTACCCTACACCGTCAGGTTCAGGAACAGTTATTACTCTACACCACCAGGTTCAGGAATAGTTATTACCCTACACCGTCAGGTTCAGGAACAGTTATTACCCTACACCGTCAGGTTCAGGAGCAGTTATTACCCTACACCACAAGTTTCAGGAACAGTTATTACCCTACACCGTCAGGTTTAGGAGCAGTTATTACCCTACACCGTCAGGTTCAGGAACAGTTATTACCCTACACCGCCAGGTTCAGGTACAGTTATTACCCTACACCACCAGGTTCAGGTACAGTTATTACCCTACACCGCCAGGTTCAGGTACAGTTATTACCCTACACCGCCAGGTTCAGGAACAGTTATTACCCTACACCACAAGTTTCAGGAACAGTTATTACCCTGCACCGTCAGGTTCAGGAATAGTTATTACCCTACACCGTCAGGTTCAGGAACAGTTATTACCCTACACCACAAGTTTCAGGAACAGTTATTACCCTGCACCGTCAGGTTCAGGAATAGTTATTACCCTACACCACCAGGTTCAGGTACAGTTATTACCCTACACCGTCAGGTTCAGGTACAGTTATTACCCTACACCACCAGGTTCAGGTACAGTTATTACCGTACACCACCAGGTTCAGGAACAGTTATTACCCTACACCGTCAGGTTCAGGAACAGTTATTACCCTACACCACAAGTTTCAGGAACAGTTATTACCGTTCCCCACCAGGTTCAGGAACAGTTATTACCCTACACCACAAGTTTCAGGTACAATTATTACCCTACACTGTCAGGTTCAGGAACAGTTATTACCCTGCACCGTCAGGTTCAGAAACAGTTATTACCCTACACCATCAGGTTCAGGAACAGTTATTACCCAACACCACAAGTTTCAGGAACAGTTATTACCCTACACTGTCAGGTTCAGGAACAGTTATTACCCTACACCGTCAGGTTCAGGAACAGTTATTACCCTACACCACCAGGTTCAGGTACAGTTATTACCCTACACCGCCAGGTTCAGGTACAGTTATTACCCTACACCACAAGTTTCAGGAACAGTTATTACCGTTCACCACCAGGTTCAGGAACAGTTATTACCCTACACCGCCAGGTTCAGGTACAGTTATTACTCTACACCGCCAGGTTCAGGTACAGTTATAACCCTACACCGTCAGGTTCAGGAGCAGTTATTACCCTACACCGTCAGGTTCAGGAACAGTTATTACCCTACATCACAAGTTTCAGGAACAGTTATTACCCTACACCATCAGGTTCAGGTACAGTTATTACCCTACACCGCCAGGTTCAGGTACAGTTATTACCCTACACCACCAGGTTCAGGTACAGTTATTACTCTACACCGCCAGGTTCAGGTACAGTTATTACCCTACACCACAAGTTTCAGGAACAGTTATTACCCTACACCATCAGGTTCAGGTACAGTTATTACCCTAGACCATCAGGATCAGGAACAGTTATTACCCTACATCACAAGTTTCAGGAACAGTTATTACCCTACACCATCAGGTTCAGGTACAGTTATTACCCTACACCACCAGGTTCAGGTACAGTTATTACCCTACACCGCCAGGTTCAGGTACAGTTATTACTCTACACCACAAGTTTCAGGAACAGTTATTACCCTGCACCATCAGGTTCAGGAACAGTTATTACCCTGCACCGCCAGGTTCAGGTACAGTTATTACCCTACACCACAAGTTTCAGGAACAGTTATTACCCTACACCGTCAGGTTCAGGAACAGTTATTACCCTACACCGTCAGGTTCAGGTACAGTTATTACCCTACACCGTCAGGTTCAGGAACAGTTATTACCCTGCACCGTCAGGTTCAGGAACAATTATTACCCTACACCACCAGGTTCAGGAACAGTTATTACCCTACACCGTCAGGTTCAGGAACAGTTATTACCCTACACCGCCAGGTTCAGGAACAGTTATTACCCTACACCGTCAGGTTCAGGAACAGTTATTACCCTACACCACAAGTTTCAGGAACAATTATTACCCTAGACCATCAGGTTCAGGAACAATTATTACCCTACACCACAAGTTTCAGGAACAATTATTACCCTACACCATCAGGTTCAGGTACAGTTATTACCCTACACCACAAGTTTCAGGAACAGTTATTACCCTACACCGCCAGGTTCAGGTACAGTTATTACCCTACACCACAAGTTTCAGGAACAATTATTACCCTACACCATCAGGTTCAGGAACAATTATTACCCCACACCATCAGGTTCAGGAACAATTATTACCCTACACCGTCAGGTTCAGGAACAGTTATTACCCTGCACCGTCAGGTTCAGGAACAATTATTACCCTACACCACCAGGTTCAGGAACAGTTATTACCCTACACCGTCAGGTTCAGGAACAGTTATTACCCTACACCGCCAGGTTCAGGAACAGTTATTACCCTACACCGTCAGGTTCAGGAACAGTTATTACCCTACATCACAAGTTTCAGGAACAATTATTACCCTACACCATCAGGTTCAGGTACAGTTATTACCCTACACTGTCAGGTTCAGGAACAGTTATTACCCTACACCACAAGTTTCAGGAACAATTATTACCCTACACCATCAGGTTCAGGTACAGTTATTACCCTACACCGTCAGTTTCAGGAACAGTTATTACCCTACACCGTCAGATTCAGGACCAGTTATTACCCTACACCACTGTATGGATAACTTCATACTAGTTATGACTGGTCGAAGTGTCACCGGTTAATCTGTATGTACCTTACATTATTTAATGTGTGTACTTTACTTTGTTATTTATGATTATTTCATCTGTAGATTTTATCCTTCCTTTTCTAAGTTATTGATTGTTACATGTGCTTTACTACTATGCTTTACATCCTGATCTGGAGAAACATTGTCTCGTTTGACGGTATACATATGTACAGTTAAGTGCCTTGAGTTGACTTATGAATTTATCGTTAACTTACCACTATTTTGAACTGATTCTGTGACCTGCAGACACACTTTCAGGAACCCTCCGAAGCTCATGTTCTCAGTATAATTTGTTCTATTTGCACAATTTGTCTTTTTTTGCACATTGGTCATTTGTCATTTTTTGCTTATGTACAATTTTTCATAAATTCTATTGTATTTGTTTTTTTCTCTATAACTGCCTGCAAGAAAATATGGTAATATATATGTACTTTGGTAACAAATTTACTTTGAACTTGAAACTTTCTTGTCCAAGGCATTTACAGGGTTGGATCAGGGCAGGCTATTAGTGTAGAGATGTTCACTCCTATTACATGAAGCTCCCAAACTTTCTCAACCTCAGCAACTTTGATATAAACAGAAGTGAGTGCACTACTCCCCCTGAACTCAAAGACTAGCTCCTTTGTTTTGCTGACATTGAGGGAAAGTTTGTTGCCATGAACCCAGGTTACTCAGCCTTTTGGCTAAGATCGTGTAGTATTGTGGTGGTTCTCTGCAGGGGCCGACAGTGAGGACAGAAGAGGGACTCATTGAGATGAAGCATCTGATGAGAGCTTAACCTGCTGACATGGAGTTGGATCCTCATACTGATTAGGAAACCAATCTAACAAACTTTTCCAACAATGGCGGGAGGAGAAGATGGCGACGCGATGCAGCGCGCACAGCCTCTCTGGAGAAATGATTTCGTATTTGTTAAGTAGGTACCATGCACAATTCTGATTTGATGGAGACAGACGTGAGAAGCATGGAGGAACATCTGGAGAAATTTCTGAAATGCCCACTTCGCTGCTGCTGCTACTGTGAGATCGAGAATCTCCGGAGGGTAGGCCCCAAATCCTAGGCTTTGCCTGTTGCTGGCGGCTGGGGCTGGGGTTGAAGCGCTCGGCAGAGATGGTGCTTGGTGCTCAGTGTCGGAGGGCTGGTTGGAGGCTCGAAGTTTTCGGACAAATCAGAGTTGGACTGTGGTCAGGGGCCTCCAGGATGCTGCATCGGCAGGTTTGCGGCGCTGGGAGCATGGCAGGGAGAGTTTCTTCCTTCTACCGTCTGAGTGATATCATGGGACTTTTGAGAGACCTTGAACTTTTTTTATAGTGCAGATGGCCTGTTCTTCATCAAGTTACGGTATTGCTTGCACTGTTGTAACTATATGTTATAATTATCTGCTTTTTGTCAGTTTTTCAGTCTTGGTCTGTCTTGTGTTTCTGTGATATCACACCGGAGTAACATTGTATCATTTCTTAATGCATGCATTACTAAATGACAATAAAAGAGGACTGCATGTCCTCATAATCTAAAAAAAAATCTGATCTAAATTGACACCTAATTAGTAGAGCTACATCTAGCTGCGCAGTGAACGGGGGACCTGGGATCTGAACCACTGTCATGGCAGCAATGAAAGTTTTCAGTGAGGAACACCCCTTCAACAGGGACTGCTTCATTCAGAAGGTCCTGTTTAAGTGTTGAGGGTTTGAGGCAAAGGATATCTACTGCATCCAGCACTTCATTGGTAATGGCTTTTATGATGTCACCTTCAAGTATGCACTGGGATGGCAGAAGTTCCAGCAGGATTTTTGAGAGAAGGGGAACGAGCACTGGCCTTGCTGTGAGAGGTGCATCTCCTTCTTTAACATCCCCACCCAGAAGGAGCGTGTGATCACGGTGCACAGGCTCAACCCTGTGTGCCCATTGCAGATATCCTCACATTAAAGATGTGTTCAGGATCTGGACAAGCAAGCACCAGGTGAAGGTCATGCTGATGGTGGATTCAAATAGTTCCATTATCCATCCACCCTCAGTCATTGCCACTGGAGGGAACCATGGTTACGTGGTCAATGCTGGTTAACCCAGGCTGCGCCATAACTGCAACAAACCTGGGCAGGTTGTGGCCCAACACAGTGCAGTTAACTGCAGGAACTGCAAACAGGAAGTCCGCCACACAAAGCAATACCAGGAAAGCAAATGCAGCAGCCTCTGTGGAGAGTCAGGCCACCTCTACAACGCTTGCCCAAAGCATGCTGACACCTCCGCACAGGCAACGCGAAGGGGGAGCTGGCACCGTGGAGGCTGAGACAAACGCCGAGGTGCCCACCACCAGCACAGAGGCTACGGCCATCACCAAAACAGAGACTGTGACTGAGGAAAGGCTGGCCAGCTTGAACTCCCACCCCCAGCTGATAAACCCCAGGCCCCTCCACAAGATGGGGTGGTCCACAGAGGAAGGGAGGGCGGAGGGACAGGAAGAAGAATGGCAGTGAAGAGGACAAAGTTCCAGGGAGCACCATCCAAGAGACAACAGACTGCCGAGAATAAAAGGAATGGGAATTAAAAGGCAGGGCAGCAAACAGATGCCAGTAACTGCTCATCAGAGGATGAAGCAAAGCGGGAAACCAGCTACGTAGGCAGAGGGAGCACCAAGCAGGAGAGGAAAGGACGGAAAGGGGAAGTACAAATTGGGAAGGAATTCAGCTAACCAGCTCCCAGCCCAATTTCAGCCCAATTTGAGTCCAATCAATCTCAGCTCAGGAAACAAGGTGTTGTACTACAGCTCTGGGAGACTGCGTGCAGCACGGGAGCCATCTCTCTCCAGCTCCAGAGGTCTGGGAGCAAACCAGTGTCTGGCACACCCCAGCGCAGAGAGATGGTGGGTGCAGGTTGACCAGGGCAGAGAGATGATGGGTGCAGGTTGACCAGGGCAGAGAGATGGTGGGTGCAGGTTGACCAGCGCAGAGAGATGGTGGGTGCAGGTTGACCAGGGCAGAGAGATGGTGGGTGCAGGTTGACCAGCGCAGAGAGATGGTGGGTGCAGGTTGACCAGGGCGGAGAGATGGTGGGTGCAGGTTGACCAGGGCGGAGAGATGGTGGGTGCAGGTTGACCAGCGCGGAGAGATGGTGGGTGCAGGTTGACCAGGGCGGAGAGATGGTGGGTGCAGGTTGACCAGGGCGGAGAGATGGTGGGTGCAGGTTGACCAGGGCAGAGAGATGGTGGGTGCAGGTTGACCAGGGCAGAGAGATGGTGGGTGCAGGTTGACCAGCGCATCATGTTGGAGGAGCAGCAGTGACTATCAATCCCCAGGAACAAAACATCACCAGGATCGCACAGCCGCGGGAGAAACACCCTCAGTACCTGAGCCCACAAACTGTGTGGCAGCTTACTAAGGCCATGGGCTTGACGGCTCAGACTGAGTGACCCAGATAAGAACTGTGACTCAAGAACTAATCGTTACGTAAAAATGGCATCTTTGAACATGCGCTGCGAGAAGAGAATGGTACGATATGTCCATAAGACCATAAGACATAGGAGCAGAATTAGGCCATACAGCACATCAAGCCTGCTCTACCATTCCATCATGGCAGATTTATTATCCCTGTCAGCCCAGTTCTCCTGCCTTCTCCCCGTAACCTTTGACGCCATGACTAACCACGCAACTATCTATCACTGCTTTCAGTGGCTTGGCCTCCATCTGTGGCAATGGATTCCATAAATTCACCACCCTCTGGGTAGAGAAATTGCTTCTCAGCTCTGTTCTAAATGGACGTCACTCTGTTCTGAGGTTGTGCCCTTTGGTCCTAAGCTCACCCACAATAGGAGTCATCCTTTCCATCCAGGTCTTTCAATAGTCGCTAAGTTTTAATGAAACACCACCCCCCATTCTTCTAAGTTCCAGTGAATACAGGCCCAGAGCTATCAAGCACTCCTCATATGTTAACCCTTTCATTCCTGTAATTATTCTCAAGAACCTCCTCTGGCCTCTCTCCAATGTCATCCTTTCTTAGATAAGGGGCCCAAAATTGCTCACAATATTCCAAATGTGGTCTGACCAATGCCTTATAGAGCCTGAGCATCACGTGAAAAGAAACGGTCCCAATATCAGTCCCTGCAGAACACCACGTCACCAGCAGCCAGCCATAATGGATGCCCTTTATCCTGACTCTCTGCCTCTTGCCAATCATCCAGTGTTTTATCCATGCTAGTATCTTTCCTGTAATACTATGGGCTCTTACCTTGTTCAGCAGTCTTAGGTGCTGCACTTTGTCAAAGGCCTTCTGAAAATCCAAGTAAACAACATCTACTGACTCTCCTTTATCTATCCTGCTTATCATTTCCTCAAAGAATTCCAACAGATTTGTCAGATTTCCCCTTGAAGAAATCATGCTGAGTTTGGCCTATTTTATCATGTGCCTCCAAGTACCCCAAAACGTCATTCTTAATAATAGACTCCAACATCTTCCTAAAGACTGAAGTGAGGCTAACTAGCCTATAATTTCCTTTCTTCTGCCTCCCTCCCTTCTTCTTCAAGAGTGCAGTGACATTTGCAATTTTCCAGTCCTCTGAAATCATTCCAGAATCTAGTGATTATTGAAAAATCATTACTAATGCCTCCACAATCTCTTCAGCTACCTCTTTCAGAAACCTGGGGTGTAGTCCATCTGGTCCAGGTGAGTTATCTACCTTCAGACCTTTCAGCTTCCCAAGCACCTGCTCATTAGAAATAGCAACTTCACACACTTCTGCTCCCAGACACTCTGGAATTTCTGGCATACTGCTATTGTCTTCCATAGTGAGGACTGACACAAAATAGTTATTGTTTATTTGCAGTTTCCTAGTCCCCTACTGTTACCTCTCTAGCATCATTTTCCAGCAGTCCAATATCCACTCTCACCTCTCTTTTATTCTTAGTATATCAGAAAAAACTTCTGGTATCTTCTTTTAAATTATTGGTTAGCTTACCTTCATATTTCATCTTTTCACTTATTATAATTTTTTAGTTGCCTTCTGCTGGCTTTTAAATCCTCCAACTCCTATTATTAATTTCTACTATAGTGTATACCCTCTCTTCTGCTTCTATGCTGTCTTTAAATTCTCATGTCAGCCACAATTTCCTGATCCTCCCTTTAGAATACTTCTTCATTTTTGGGATATATCTATCCTGCCCCTTCTGAATTGTCCCCAGAAACTCCAGCCCTCGCTAGTGTCCCCTTCCAATCAAATTTGGCCAGCTTCTCTCTCATGCCTCTGTAATTCCCTTTACTTCACTGTTATATTGAGATATCTGACTTTATCTTCTCCCTCTCAAATTGCAGGGTGAATTCTATCATATTATGATCACTGCCTCCTAAGGGTTCCTTTACCTTAAGATCCACAATTAAATCTGGTTCATTACACAACACCCAATCCAGAATTGTGTTTCCGCTAGTGGGCTCATCACAAGATGCTAGCCATTTTGTAGACATTCTACAAATTCCCTCTTGGGATCCATCACCAACCTGAATTTCCCTATGTACCCCTGAATATTGAAATCCCCTGTGACTATCATAACCTTGCTTTAATTATTTGCCTTTTCTATCTCCTGTTGTAACTTATATCCCACATTCTGCCTACTGTTCATGGGGTCTGTACATAACTCCCACTAGAGTCTTTTTACCTTTGCAGTACTACTGACTCTACTGACAAGGATTCTACATATTCTGCTTCTATGTTAGCTCTTTTTAAGGATTTGATTTCATTTTTTTACCAACAGAGGCCCCCCCCCCCACATGCTCTGCCTACCCATCTGACCTTTTGATACAGAGTGTATCCTTGGATGTTAAGCTGCCAATTATGATCTTCTTTTAGCCACAACTTAGTGATGTTCACAGTCAAACATGCCGATCTCTAACTGCACTACAAGTTCACCCACCTTATTCTGTGTACTGCATGCATTCAAATATAACACCTTCAGTCCTGTATTCTTCACCCTTTTCAACTTTGCCCCCATGTTTCATTCAATTTAATTTTGCCCTTTCATCTGCCTGTCCTTCACAGTCTCACTACACACTGTATTGACTTGTATGCCAACTGCCCCATCCTCAGCCCCATCACTCCAGTTCCCATACCCTTGTTAGCTTTGTTTAAACCCTCTTCTACAGCTCTACCAAACTTGCCCGCAAGGATATTGGTCCCTCAGGTTCAGGTGTAAGCTTCCCCTGGAGAGATCCCAGTGATTCAGAAATCTGAATCCCTACCCCCGCCCCCCCCCCCCGCATCAGTTCCTCAGCCACTCATTCATCTGTACTCTGATCCTATTCCTGCTCTGGTAGTGGGAATAATCTCAAGATTGCTACTTTAGTGGTTCTGATCTTCAGCCTCTTCCCTAACTCCCTATACTCACTGCACTGGAGATCTTTCCCCTTTCTACCCGTGTCGATGTGCACCATGACCTCTGGTTGCTCGCCCTCCCTCTTGAGAATCTTCTGGAGCCTCTCTGAGACATCCTGGGCTCTAGCACCTGGGAGGCAACACACTATCCTGACCTCTCTTTTATAGCCACGGAATCTGCTATCCATCCTCCTAGTTATCAAGTCTTGTATCGCTTTCACTCTGTCTGACCTTATTCACCCTTCCCTGTGGAGCAACCACAGTGCTACTAGCCTGGCTGCTGCTGCTTTGCCCTGATAGGTAATTTACACCCCCCCCCCCCGGCAATATCCAAAGGGGTATACTTGTTGCTGAGGTGAATAGCCCTACACTAACTGTTTACACCCCTTACTTCTCCTGGTGGTCACCCATTTAATATCTGAAGCCTGAACCCTGGCTGTGGCCACCTCAGTAAAAGTCTCATCTATGAAGTTCTCAGCCTCCCGGATGGTCCTGAGTGCATCCAGCCCCAGCTCCAGTTTCTTGACCTTGTCAGTCAGGAGCTGAAGTTGGGTGTACATCCTGCAGGTGTCGTCATCAGATAGTTATGCTGAAATCCCACATCTCACAGGAGGAGCATTCTACAGTCTGAACTACCATCTTGTCTACACCTGTTAATTCTCTAACTTCTCAATCTTATGTGCTAGCCTGCACCTGTTCTTCCTGAAGCTTGTTGAGCTAAAGCCTGATCACTCTAACATTGTCCACTCATACAATGGCCACTCCAACAATGACCACTCCAATATAGCTGCTCCAACATGGCTGCTCCAACTATGGCCACTTCAACAATGACCACTCCAACATGGCTGCTCCAACTATGGCCATTTCAGCAATGGACACTCCAACAAGGCCATTCCACCAATGGCCTCTCCTCTTAAACCACAGTTCATTTTATTGGCCCTTCCTAAGTTAATAATAACCCAAAAAGTCTCCTGTTTATGTCAACAGGAGACCTGACCAAGATCTTTCTTACAGGAGTGCAGGCTACCACACCTCTCAATGACTGGGGGTGGTTGTGGTTTGTCTGTGAGGTCGGGTTGGGGGGGAGGGGTGCCATGATTGTCATGTTTCTGGTCCGCGAATTCTGCCACAGAGAGGTAACCTCAATCCCTCAGGTCAGAGAGGTTGTTGGGTGCCTCATATTGGCGGATGCAATGTACCAAGACACTCACAGTGGAGTGTATGTTTCAGCTGTGTGGAGTGAGTGGCTGGCAGCTCCCATCACTGCTGGCAAGATCCCAGCTGGTTGTTCTTGCCTATGACTTTAACTGCATCTTCAATGCAGCTGGTCCATCTGACAGTGCTGACAGCACCCCTAGATTCCTGATGGAAATGGTTAAATTCACACTCTTGCAGGTGGAGCAGTGCAGCAAACCACCTGGCTGTGACTGGACAGCTAAGCCCACACCTGGATTGACTTCTTCATTTCATAGCCCGTCACGGTCCGATCCAGCGACGTCATGCTGGTGGTCTTCTTTAAGCACTGCCTCCTCTGAGCCTCCTGTCACCTACAAGAGGACCAGAAGGCAGGCAGATGGACATAGAAGCTGAGCCTATCTTTGTATCATCCAAAAACTTTGCAACAAAGCCATCAATGCCATCATCACTGACATATAATGTACAAAGTAGCTGTCCCAACACGGAACTCTGTAGAACACCACTAGTCACTGACAGCCAACCAGAAAAGGCTGCCTTTATTTCCACTCTTTGCCTCCTGCCAATCAGCCACTGCTTTATCCATTCCAGTATCTTTCCTGACATACCACGGGCTCGTAGCTTGTTAAGCTTCTTCATGTGTGGCACCTTGTCAAAGGCTTTCTGAAAATCAAAGTATGCAGCATCAACCGACTCTCCTTTGTCTATCCTGCTTCTTATTTTTTCAAAGAATTCCAACAGATTTGTCAGGCAAGATTTTCCTTGAGGAAACCATGCTGACCACAGCCTATTTTATCATGTGCCTCTGAGTGCTCGAATGCACATCCTGCCAACATCTGCCCAACCACTGAAATCAGACTAACTGCTCTATAATTTTCTTTCTTCTGCCTCTTTTTCTTTTTGAAGAGTGGTGACATTTGTCATTTTCCAGTCTTCCACAACCATTCTAGTGATTCTTCAAAGATCATTAATAATGCCTCCACAGTCTCTTCACCCACTTCTTTCAGAACCCTGGGGTGTACACCACCTAGCCCAGGAGGAGGAGAAGATGGCGACGTGACACAGCGTGCGCGGCTGTCAAGTAGGGTACTGTGCACAATTCTGATTTGATGGAGACAGACGTGAGAGTACAGAGGAACATCTGGAGAAACTTCTGAAATTCCTGCTTAGCTGCCACTGCTACTGTGTGGTCCAGAATCTCCGGAGCAGAAGGCCCCGAATCCTTGGCTTTGCTTGTTTCAGCGGCTGGGGCTAGGTCGAGGGCGCTCGGCAGAGGATGGCGCTCGGGAGGCTGTATCGGTGGGGCTGGTCGGAGGCTCGAAGCTTTCGGACAGACAGTCTTGGTGTTGGCTGTGGTCGGCTGCTTCCAAGGCATCGGCAGTTATCGGTGCCTTGGAGGTCTATGGCAGGGAGTTTCTCCCTTTTGCCGCCTGCTGTAAGGGACCCAGGACTCGATCAGGACTTGAGACTTTTTTTACCGTGCCCAGGGTCTGTTCTTTATCAAATTATGGTATCGTTTTGCACTGCTGTAAGTATATGTTGTGGTTCTGTCAGTGTTAGTCTTTGGTTTGTCCTGTTTTCTGTGATATCACTCCGGAGGAACATTGTATCATTTCTTAATGCATGTATGCATTTCTAAATGACAATAAAAGAGGACTGAGTATTCTCATAATCTAATCTACCTTCAGATCTTTCAGTTTCCCACAGTAAAGGCAACTTCACACACTTCTGACCCGTGACACTCTGAAACTTCCACCATACTATGAATGCCTTCCACAATGAACACTGATGCAAAATGCTTATAAAGTTTGACTGCCATTTTCTTGTCTGCTCATTACTATCTGTCCAGCATCATTTTCCAGAGGTCGATATCCATTGCACCTCTCTTTTACTTTTTATATATCTGAAGAAATTTTAGGTACCTTCTTTAATATTATTGGCTAGCTTATTTTCATATTCCATCTTTTCCTTCCTAATGACATTTTCAGTTGCCTTCTGTTGGTTTTTAAAAGCTTCCTAATCCTCTAACTTCCCACTAATTTTTGCTCTATTATATGCCCTCACTTTGACTTTTAGGCTATAACTTCCCTTGTGTTACCTTGCCTTTAGAATACTTCTTCATTTTTGGGATGTATATATCCTGTGCCTTCCAAATTGCTTTCAGAAATTCCAGCTATTGCTCCTCTGCCATCATCCCTGCCAGTATTCTTTACCAACCAATACTGGCCAACTTCTCTCTCATGCCCCTGTAATTCCCTTTACTCCACTATAATACAGACACATCTGACTTTAGCTACTCCTTCTCAAATTTCAGGGTGAATTTGATCATATTATGATCACTTTTGCCTAAGGGTTCTTTTACCTTAAGCTCTCAAATCAAATCTCGTTCATTGTACAACACCCAATCCAGAATAGCTGATCCCCTAGTGGGCTCAACCATGAGCTACTCTAAAAAGCCATCTTACAGGCATTTTAGAAATTCCCTATCTTGGGATCCAGCACCAACCTAATTTTCCCAATCTATTTGAATATAGAAATCCCCTTTGACTATTGTAACATTGTCCTTTTGCCATGCATTTTTGACCTCTGATTTTAACTTGTAGACCACATTCTTACAACTGTTTGGGGATCTGTATATAGCTCCCATTGGGGTTTTAGCTCTACCCACAGTGATTCAACACCCTCTAACCCTATGTCACCTCTTTCTAATGAATTTATTTCATTTTTTACCAGTAGTGCCACGCCTCTTCCTCTGCCTTCCTGCCTGTCCTTTCGATACAATGTGTATCCTTGAACATTAAGCTCCCATCTAGAATCTTCTTTCAGCCATGATCCAGGAATGGCCTGTATTGCCCTGGCAGAGGATTCATGTGGATTTTGCTGGACTATTCACGGGTACAAATTTCTTGGTAGTAGTGGATGCAGCTACAAAGTGGCCAGAAGTGTTCCCAATAGCCTCCACTACACGACACTGCACTACACTACATGCTGTAGATAGGTTGACAAGCCTCTTCTCAAGATATGGTGTTCCAGAACACTTAGTCAGTGAAAGTGGACCACAGCTTTTTGTAGAACACTTTCAGTCTTTCCCAAAATGAATGGATTGAGACACATTACATCTGTACTGTACCACACAGCTACAAATGGCCTGGTGGAAAGATTTGTCCAGATTCTAAAGAATGCATTGTGAGTAATGTCAGCAGAACACACTACACAGACACTGAATGAGAAGCTCACCAATTTCCTCCCTGCATATCGCAATGCAACGCACTCCACAACCAACAACTCACCAGCCATGCTGTTCCAGGTTCATCCTTTGTGCTTGGATCTCCACAAACCCAATCTCAAAGGAGCATGCAGGACAAACAGCTGAGACAAATTAAGGACTCCTCAAACTAGAAGTTTTGATGTTTCACTCCTGGGAAAACAGTCCTAGTGAGGGACTACAGAGGTGATCAAAATTAGGAACTTGGAAAGATTAAGAACTGAACTGGATCACAGTGGGGATTGTCTCTGATATCATCTGGAGATGATGCATCAATTGAAAGCAGAATCAATATTTAGAGAAGAAAGATGCCAGAGCTGTCAGAACCACTTCCTGCAGTCCCAGACTCATCTCCAACAACCATCATGGAGGGGACCCCGAACCTGAGATTGTTTCACAGCCATAAGTCTCTCCTCCAAGCAGAGTGAACCCCCTTTGTCAGGAAAGATGTTATCCCAGAAGAATAAGAAATCTTCCACAGTGATTGAATCTTTAGCTCTGAATGGGACAATTGAAAATTTACTGTGCTGTGGATGTCTATATATAGTTGTATTATATAGTATACTGTGTACATAAGATGACTGGAGAGGAACTTGTTACATATTTGAGTCGAGATGCATTGTATATTGAGTTGGAGTTTATAGCTAAGCTGGGTGAAGTGTTGTGTTTTCTATATTTCAGGAATATTTGAGTAATATTTAAATATATTGTTTGATTAAGCATTCTTCTTTGTTCACATAACTCATTACAAGATATATGTAAGAAGTATGTGAATGGCAGATGTTATTCTGCCTCCACATCATATGAGAGTGCCTCACTAAGGAAGGTAAAACTAAGTAGACCTGTTTCCTGGCTCCCATATTTTTCTTTCAATTGATTTCTGGCGTTACAAACCATAACAAAAGATAGATAGCTTCCCCATCGTGTCTGTAGTCACACAGGGTTGCCCACTCTTCCCTGTCTTGTTTGTGCTGTCTCGAACCCTTTGCTGACCCCATCAGGAAGGAAGCGACCATGAGGAGTGATGCTGCCAGGCAGTGGAGGGACCCAAGTGAAAACATACTGTAGATGGATGATGTCACTGTCTTCTGCTCAGTTCCAAGGTCAGGCGTGGGCTGCTCAGCATCTATGACCAGTTTGAGTTGGCATCACGGGCCAGAGTTGACTGTATGAGAAGTGAAGCCATGCTCTTTGACAACTGGCCTGTCCAATCCCATGTCCCTTTCACCCTCAGGTCCAATTATTTGAAGGTGGTAGGGATTTGGTTTGGATGGGTAAAGGCATGCAGCAAGAATCGGCTGGAACAGACTGGGAAGGTAAAACCGAGATTGGGACTGTGTCGAGGGTACTCCCTGTTGATAATTGCAAAGAACCTGGTCATCATGTGTGAGGTGCTCTCAGGGCTGCTGTACCTGGCACAGGTATGATCCAAACCTCATTCCTTCAGCTTGGGAATCACTCAAGTGTACTTCAGCTTTACCTGGGCAACCAAGATGGAGTGGGTCAGTTGGGTCACAAGGCAGAAGTCCCTGGACAAAAAGGGCAAACGCATAATCAGTGTTGCCCTCACTCTGATGCCACCTTCATGTGTGGCTTCCTCAGCCTGTGTGTGGAACCTAAATACATGGGCACCAAGTACCACTGCGTGCCGAGGTTCTATCTGTCTCTGGCATTGCGAAGGACGGGTCTGGCCCCGTTGACCCACAACGTCCCAGTCAGCTGGATGTCGCCGCACTTTCTGTCCTTCATGGAAAACTTCTTCCAGATCAACACCATTGACAACAAAGTCCATCAAGCAATGGCCAGCATGGAACTTCCTGCCTACACTGCAGCAGAGGGACTTGATGGACACAGGAGGGTGATTCCAGACCTTCTGGCAGAGTGCTTCATCTCCAGACCTCACCAACAGGGACCAAGATCATGCCTGGCTGATGGTGAGAGGGGCCCTCACAGTCGGATCCCTCCTGTACACCCAGAGCATCATTCCCACAGCACGCTGCCCGCAGGATGACTGAAGTGCGGAAGAGACAGTAGCTCACTTCTTTGTGAGTTTGTGAAGAAAGTGCGGAGAAAGACGAAAGGGCCTGTGTCGCAATTCATCCCGAGCTTCTGAGTGATAGAGGAACGCTCTGATCTACGGGGACAAACACGGAGAACGCCAAGTGCGGCAGGCAGATCTCCAGCTCGGTGGAAGATGCCCCTTGGCCTGCCCGAAACCTGTTTGCCTGCCAGCACAACGCGATCTCCTTGGAGGAACGCTGCTGACGGGCACATTCTAGTGCTGCAGGGGTACGTGCTGAGGGACGCAATGAAGCTCGGTGCAGCCTCCGCAAGAGCTCAGTGGGGAAGGACCACAGTGCAGGGTTCTAGCACTGCTGGAGAGTGGGCAGCGGGGTTGGGGGAAGAAAACACCTCTATTATTGTAATAGGATACCACCCCAGCGTGCCACATGAGAGGCATCAGTGCGATGGATGTGCTGGAGTGAAATATAACAGCACAGGAGGATGAGAGGTGACCTGATAGAGGTGTATAGGATGATGAGAGGCATTGATCATGTGGATAGCCAGCGGCTTTTTCCCAGGGCTGAAGCAGCTAGCACGAGAGGGCATAGTTTTAAGGTGCTTGGAAGCAGATACAGAGGAGATGACGGGGTAAGTTTTTTACGCAGAGAGTGGTGAGTGTGTGGAATGGGCTGCCGGCGATGGTGGTGGAGGTGGATACAATAGGGTAGTGGTAAACCATATATATGTTGTAACTGGGTTAACTATCTGGACACACCCCTCTGCTGACTGCCCCTGTGGCTCCTCCCATAGTTCCTGTATAAAGGTATTTCGCCTTGCCCCTCCCCCGCAGTCCGGGGCAGACACTCACTGTGGAGGTCTATTGTACAGCGAATAAAAGCCTTTCAGTATTTTACCCAACTTCAGTCTTTTGGAGTTATTGAAGGTGCTTCAAGGGTCTTTTAAGAGACTCCCGGACAGGTACATGGAGCTTAGAAAAATAGAGGGCTATGAGTAAGCCTAGGTAATTCCTAAGATAAGGACATGTTCGGCACAGCATTGTGGGCTGAAGGGCCTGTATTGTGCTGTTGGTTTTCTATGTTTCTATGTTTCTATGTTTCTAGTACTGAAAGCATTGGTTTCGAATGTAAAAAATGAAAAGGCTTTGCAATTTATTCTTGTAAAAATTGTTATTATGAATAAAGATTACTTTGTTAAAAAAGAGACCATGTTACTAAGTCCTCCATTTCCTTCCCGTACTTTGACTCAAATGTTATTTGAGATGCCGCCCACTACAGTGGGATAGTCTGCAAACTTGGAGTGAGTACAGAATCTGCCCATGGAGTCGTGAATGTACAGGGAGTCTAGTAGGGGGCTGAGGAAGTTAGCTTGTGGGGCACCAGTGTTGAGAATAATTGCAGAGTAGGTGTTGCTGCTGTCTTTACTGATTACCGCATATCAATTGTAAGGGTAGTTTAGGGCAGCCTAAACTGAATTTGTGATATGTAAGCTGAATGTGTGGATTTGTGTCTTACTAGCTCTTCTTTCAGTTAGTCCTGACGAAGGGTCTTGGCCTGAAACGTCGACTGTACCTCTTCCTAGAGATGCTGTCTGGCCTGCTGCGTTCACCAGCAACTTTGATGTGTGTTGCTTGAAATTCCAGCATCTGCAGATTTCCTCATATTTGTGATCCTACATTGTTGCAACAATGTGTTTATGTGTGATGCATTTAACATCAAATTGAAGCGAAAGCTGCCTGGTGGTGTTCATGCTGATATTTGAAGTGGGAAAAGTTTCTACTTTTTCCTGGGAATTAATTCCTCAAGGGTCAGCCTCCTCTTCACCACCACCCTCCCCCTCCACCTTGTTTCTCTGTATGAGATCAGCAGGGAGCCTGAAACCTTCTGCCTATGAGGCTTAATGATTAACACGATGTTCCTTGACCTGTGACAAGGGGAGTTCTCTACTGGTTTAAAACGCTCTCAAACTGCAGGAGGGAAAAGAGTAAAATTTCTGTGAAGGACACAGATCAGTAGACCAGCCATCTGTTCTTCACACATCACCTCACACGTGCACCATTAATTGGAAAATAATTTGCTTGACCTTTTATAATTTACCAAACATGTTTAATTGTGTTTGGAGAAGGATGTTAGTTTGGCCTGTAAACAGCAGATGCCCGATGGTTAGGACTTTATCTGCAACACTCAAATTCACATCCTGAAAACTGGCAACATTTCAAACTGATTTGCTTCCTAGAAATTCAGACTTATTGCAATTACATTTTTTACTTTATTCAGTATTTTTTTTTGCCTGTTACAATGGAGCTGCCTGGTATGTGCTGTGTGTTTGGGAGAGATGTGAGACGTCATCAAAGGCTGTTGCAAATTTCCGTAGATGTATGGTGGGGACGATTCTGACTGGTTGCATTGCTGCCTGGGGTGCAGCTCCCAGTGCAAAGGATTGGAAGAGGCTGCAGAGGACTGAAGGCCCAGCCATCTGCATCATGGGCATAAACCTGCACGCCATCAAGGTTGTCTTCAAGAGGCGATACCTCGAGAAGGCAGCATCCATCATTTAGCACCCTCGCCATCTGGGTCATGTCCTCTTTGTTTTACAATCTTCAGGGAGAAGGTACAGGAGCATGAAGACACTCATTCGACAGCTTCTTCCCCTCCACCTCCAGATTTCTGAATGGCCCCTGAACCCATGAACACTACCTCATTGTTTATTTTGTGCACTGTCTGTCTATCTATCTATTTATGTCTTAATTTAGAGATAAAGCACAATAACAGGGCCTTCTAGCCCAATGACCCCGCACTGGCCCAGTACAACCATGTGACCTATCTCCCTACTAACATACACGTTTTTGGGATGTGGGAGGAAACCAGAGCACCCGGAGGAAACCCACGCGGTCATGGGGAGAACGTACAGGCTCCTTACAGGCAGTGGTGGAGTTGCTGATTGCTGTATTAGTGTTATGCTAACCAGTACACTAGCATGTTTTGATGTCTATATATAGTTGTATTATATAGTATACTGTGTACATAAGATGACTGGAGAGGAACCTTACATATTTGAGTTGAGATCGTTCTATATTGATTTAGAGTCTATAGCTAAGCTGGGTGCAGTGTAGTGTTTTCTATATTTCAGAAATATTTGAGTAATATTTAAATATATTATTTGATTAAGCATTCTTTGTTGTTCATTTAACTCATTACAAGATATATGTAAGAAGTATGTGAATGGCAGACGTTACTATATCTTCACATCATATGTGAGTGCTTCACTAAGGAAGGTAAAACTAAGTAGACCTGTTTCCTGGCTCCTATATTTTTCTTTCAATTGATTTTTTAACTTAGAGTAATTATATGCCTTGTACTGTTGCAAAGCGATAGATTTCACGACGTTGTCCGTGATAATTAACCTGATTGCGAATCTGATTCTGAACAGGAGTTTTTGACCATCAGGAATTTTGTTAGGCATGACACTTCTCATTGTTATTAGAGACCGTTGGACTAGGCTGTAGAATTGTTAGTTTTCTTGTAGTTTAACTTTCTTATGCTTGTTTGTACTTCTATATAATCACCTGTATCCATGTGAGATTTTCAGTCGTTTCAGTTGCTTCTGTATTTTTCTGAAAAGTTCTTGGTTTCAGTGGCAGGTGTCACATTACTTGAATCTAGCTATTTGATTAGTTAATAGAAACATAGAAACCTACAGCACATTACCGGCCCTTTGGCACACAATGTTGTGCCACCATGTAACCTACTCTAGAAACTGCTTAGAATTTCCCTACCACATAGCCCTCTCTCTATTTTACTAAGTTCCATGTACCTGTCTAAGAGTCTCTTAAAAGACCCTATTGTATCTGACTCCACCACCGTCACTGGCAGTGCATTCCATGCACCCACCACTCTCTGTGTGAAAAACTTACCTCTGACATCCCCCTTGTACCTACTTCCAAGCACCTTAAAACTATACCTCCTCATGTTAGCCATTTCAGCCCTGGGAAAAAGCCTCTGGCTATCCACACGATCAATGCCTCGTGTGGATAGCCAGTGTTGGTGTTGCTTCACCTGGAAGGACTGTCTGGGGCCCTGAATGGAAGTGAAGAAGGAATTGAATGGGAAGGTGTGGCACTTTGGCTGCTTGCTGGGATAAGTGCTGGGAGGGAGATGGGAGATCAGTGAGGAGGGCCAAATGGACAAGGGAATCATGGAGAGAGAACCCCGAGGAATGTGGATGGGGGGTGGGGGGGGGAAGGAGTAAAGATGTTTGATGGTAGAATTCCCTTGGAGATGGTGGAAGTTGTGGAGAGTGATGTGTTGGATGCGGAGGCTCATAGCGTGGTGGTAAACTGTTAAGGCAGTGGGAAGATGAGTGAGCGCGGATGGTCGGGAAATGGATGAGATACAAGTGAGGGTGGCATCGATGGCGGAGGAAGGGAAACCCCATTCTTTAAGAAGGAGATCTCTTCTGATGTCTTGAAAAGAAAAGCCCCATCCTTGGAACAGATGTGATGGGGACAAAGGAACTGAGATTGTCACGGGGCTCCGATATGGCCCAAGTGCGGAGTGAGAGACACTGAAGTGGGTGATAGTTCACAGACTTGAATACGAACAGTGTTAAAGGGAAAATAAACAATAAACACTTGGCCAAACAGAGTTGTTAACTAAAACTCTCAAATGGAAAGCAAAGCCTGCACTGCGGCTGAAAGGAGCATCTAAATATTAAACGAATACCGCTAGTCTTCAGAGTCAGTTGATACGACAGTCTAATTTCTCAGGCAAGGCCGAATGCAAACAGGCAGTGAAGCATTGCTGTGCTGTGTCCAAGTCTCGAACAATAAATACTATGATGGAATGAATAGAGTTAAATACTATCACGATGAAATAATTAGCTGACACATGCATATTCACGATCGCAATTGCCATATCTGCTGTGCTGCCGAATCTGTGGTTGTGACAGGGCCCCCCTCTCTTGTCGCAGCCCCTGAGGTGCCATAGACCCGTGTCTGCTGGCAGTCCGGACTGGAGGACTTGCCCAAGATGTCCAAGATGTGATGCTTGTAGATAAATGCCATGGTGTGAACTGCCAATATTGGAGCCAAAGACTTCCATGTAGAGACAGAAACAAGAGCTCATACAGAGTTAGCTCAACCAAGTGACACCGTGAGATGAATCATTCCCATAATGAG
This sequence comes from Mobula hypostoma, assembly GCF_963921235.1. Taxonomy (NCBI): domain Eukaryota; kingdom Metazoa; phylum Chordata; class Chondrichthyes; order Myliobatiformes; family Myliobatidae; genus Mobula; species Mobula hypostoma. Next base: position 98,287,658 of record NC_086105.1, on the reverse strand, counting down.
GACCCTCATACTGGAGCTAATCGGGCATCTGCTTCAACAAAAAAACTAACACAGAATCTCTAAGCCTATCAAAATAAACTTAACAAACTTGAACAAGAAGCATCAGGAAACCACATTACAAAGAGCGAGTCACTTGAGAAAAATGCGAGGAAATCTTAAACCATTAATAACTGTTAACCAGTTAACAATTAACCAGTTCAGGTGCTCAAAAACCTCAAAGGCCCAATGCTCTCTGGTGCCCCGCACAGGCCTGAAGTCACTACTGGACCCCCCCCACCCACCCCATAGCTGGTAGCTGATGACCCAGGAAGCCCTGAAAACTCAAGATCCATGGATGACTCGAGAGACCTGGGAAACTTGAGAGGGAGACAGGGGGAACTCAAGAGGCATGGAGACTTGGGGATCCAGAGAGACTGAGAGACCTGGGAACCCCAACAGACTGAGAGACCAGGGAACCTCAAGTGAGATCAAGAAACCTCGGGTGGGGCTGAGAGGGAGGCTTGGGCGTCCTTGAGACGGGGAGGACATTGAAAACTCTAAATACATTGAACAAACTTTGGAAACAATCGGAAAAATAAAAACCTTGGGAACATACAGAAAAGTCCTTGGGAAACCTTGAAAACATGAAACTTGAAACATAGAGAAGGAACCTTTTCAAATCTTGCTCAGTGTTGTATCTCTCACAATTTTTTCCAGAGGCAATTAGAATATACTCTCAATTTTACAGATCAAGATAGCATAGACAGTTTTCTTTCATCGCTAAGTTAGCTGTTTCTCTGTAGATCTGTTTAATTTGCCACATGAAAATTCAACTTTTCCAGTCTGCACCATGACTTTCATCAAGAGGTTAAAAATACTCTTGATAGGGTTACTTTACTTGTGTATTTGCACACTCCGGCCAGGGATCAGCTCTTGGAGTAGGGCTCTTCCAGAATTTACACTATTGACTTCAATGTTGATTTGTTGAATCAATTGATAAGCTTGCTTGAAGCATTCATTTGTTATGCAGACCTGAGTCACGGGACCACAAAGCTGGGAACCTGGGTACTTGTGATTTGAAAAGCTCGGAATGGATACCAGAGAAACTCAATGTCTTACTTGTATCCTTATAAATTTTGTATTTGTATTCATGCAATTGATATAACATCAATAAAAATTTTGATAAAAAACAAATTCCATGTAGACTAGAGAAGCTCGGTATGTCGACTCGGGACTCTCGGAACGTAGAGGCAGGACGTGCACTGAGAATAGAAGGCACACACTCTCCTCAAGCCACCAATGTCAAAACGTCACTGTTCAAACTTTGCTGGGTCCATTAGTTGGCAAGATCCATGTGCCACGATGGAGACAGAAACAAAAGCTTATACATCGGAATTCCAATGGAATGTTGTTGCTTTGACAAATCACTCTGGCCAATGAATCTCAAGGTCAAGATCAGCTGCTCTCTCTCTGCTGGGTCCATCTTTGTGTGGTCGAGACTTGCTGTCAACGGTTCGGATACGGCCCAAGTGTGGAGCGAGAGACCCTAAAGTGGGTCGATAGTTCACAGACTTTAATATGAACAGTGTTAAAGGGAAAAGAAAACAATAAATGTTCTGCCGAATCCGTGGTTGTGACAGAGATAAGGGAATAGCATTTTTACAGGAGATAGGGTGAAAAGAGGTATAGTCAAGATAGCCATAGGAATCTGTAGTTGTATAAAAGATGTCGGTAGACAGTTTGTCTCCAGAGATGTGACAAAGAGAATGACAAAGGAGAGAGAGGTGTCAAAAATGGACCAAGTGAATTTGAGGACAGGGTGGAAATTAGAGACAAAGTTGATGAAATTGATGAGCTCAGCATGGGTGCACGAAGCAGCACCAATGCAGTCGTCAATGTAGTGGAGGAAGAGTTGGTGAGCATTATCAAGGATGGTTTGAAACACGGACTGTGCTACATAGCCAGTGAAAAGGCAGGCATGCTGGGGCCCATGTGGGCGCCCATGCCTACCCCTTGAGTCTGGAGCAAGTGGGAGGAGCCAAGGGAGAAATTATTGAGGGTAAGGACCAGTTCTGCGAGATGGAGGGTAGTGGTGGAAGGGAACTGGTTTGGTCTTTTGTTGAAGAAGAAATGGAGAGCTTTAAGGCCTTCTTGATGGGGAATAGAAATGTATAGGTGTATAATATTTGAGTAATTTTGTAAATATATTGTTTGGTCAAGCATTCTTTGTTGTTTAAATAGTTCATTACAGGTTATATGTAAAAGTACGTATAACACATAACAAACATAACATAGCAAATGTCATGATGTCACCATGTCATAAGTGTGCACCAGACTAAAACTAAAAACAAAACTAGAGTACACACGTCACCAGTATCCCCTTGTTTTTCATTCAATTAGTTACAAAACATAACAGCGGTGATGAGGAGGTTTTAAACGAACCTGCACTGACTACCTACCTGTTGAAACGTAGTGAGACATTTGAGATAAAGAAAAGCGCAACGAGAAACGGTCAAGTAAAAAAAAACTGCACAGCGTGTGCTTCTTTGGGAAGGGACAGAAATGACTGAGTTAAGAAAATTGCAGAAAATGGCCATATATATGGTTTTATAGACAGAGATAATCATAAATTTAAATAATATTTGGCTACATTGGAAAGATAGACTTGTTTGATTACTCAAAAGATAACTGGATATTGTATATGGAGTGCACTGAACAGTATTTTGAAGCAAATAAAATAACTAATGTGAAGTGAGTGCCAGTTTTGCTGAATGTGGAAGTGCATTCAATTTGCTTAAAAGTTTAACTGCTCCAACCAAGCCAGTCAAAATGAGTTTTGCTGATGTGATGAATGTAATGCAGGAACATTTAGAACCAAAACCATTGATCATTTCAGAATGCCTTATGTTTCATAAATGGAGTCAAATGGAAGGGGAGTCCATTTCAGTGTACACGGCTGAATTGAAGAAAATGTCTGAGCATTGTCATTTTGGTAATGGTCTTAATGATGCACTGAGAAATCGTTTTGTTAGTAGAATCTTACAAGATAGCATTCAAGATTGCCTCCAAACTGATGCACAAGTTACATTTAAAAGAGCAGTTGAAATTGCTGTATCAATGGAAACAGCAGACAAGAGACACAATTGAACTGCAGTCAAGAATGAAAGTGAGCATGAGTAAAATTGCAATGTCCAAACAGGAACCAGCCTGGCCCAGCAAAGTATGTTACCATTATGGCAGGGGCTCACATACACCAGACCTTGCAGAAAATGCAAGGAGAACCTTGCAGAAAATGCAACAAAGTAGGACACATATGACGAGTATTTCAGGTAGATAAAATAAGTGGACTGCACAGGGAAGACAAAAAGATAAACAGTCAAGTTGCAGCTTCAAGAAGAGCGCTAATCTGCATGCTGGTTTGGGGTGTAAGATGTTTCAGTACTTGTATGGAAGAGAGTTTACCCACCATCAACCACTAGAGCCCATTTTTAATCTACAGAAGGGTGCTCCACTAACAGCAGCAGCACGACTGCAGAGACGGGCTCCGTTTCATGGAAGACACAATCACAAGATCAAATCTAATAGGACATCTCATCATGGTTTGTCCTATTTACCTTTGGAAAAGGAACTACCTGAAAAAGTTATAAAAGAGGACACTTCCCATGAAGTGTTCTCCCTAATTCAAACTGAAGCTGTCCCTATTACAACAGATATAGATGTGTGTGTGTGTGTGTGTGTGTGTGTGCGCGCATGCGCGCATGTGAATATCTACAATAAGTTGAGATGCATTCTATATTGAGTTGGAGTTCACAGCTAAGCAATGAGGATTGTTATTTAATATTTAAGTAATATTTGAGGAATATTTCAAATATATTATTTGATTAAGCATTCATTTGTTGTTTTAATAATTCATTACAGGTTATATGTAAAAGTATGTGAATGGCATACGTCATTACACCACCTCATTATAAGTAAGCACCTCACCAAATGTGAAAGCAAAACTAGAGCACACATGTTTATCCTGACCTCCCCTTGTTTTTCTTTCAACTAGTTTTATGTTTTGGAGTTACAAAACACAACAATATGGACTGGATCTCCTTGGTGAAAATGAGGTAGTCAGGCCCAGGGAATTGAAAGGTGTTAAGGAAATGGATCCTACCACCTTTGTCTTGCTCTTTTCCCCTGTTCTTTTCTTTGCTGCTTTCATGCTCTTTGTCTGCCCTTCCTTTTGTTTGGTCTCTCTGCATTATCTTCCCTTCTGTCCTTTTCACAGACAGCATTTAATACAATGAATGTGAGCAACAGGTTTTATGCCTTATTCTTAACTTCCAAAGAACCTTTGGATCACAAAAGCATCAGCATCCAACAACCTATTATGCAATATGGAGCCTGAATATAGGTTTTCCTTAAGGAGTTGCAGTGAAATGGGTTATTGAACAATGGGTTAATGCCCATTGCATTAACCTCTGCCCACTCCGTCTTTCACATAAGAATTATTTGTTTTCAGACTGGGAGATGTTGATGTTCCAAAGGACCTGTGTGTCCTTGTAGAGCAGACATTGAAAGCAGCATCCAATTAGCAAGGCAAACAGTAGATTGTCAAAGCGAAAATCGAGTTTATTGTTAAACGCACAAGTACATGCATTCCCAGTGGCAATGGAGAAGTTACTTGCAGCAGCATTATAAGCACGTAGCGTCAAATAAGCAGCATTCACAAGAAAAAATTCAAAAATTGAACATCAAATATACACTTTTTTTTCAAAAACAGAACATACAAGAAAATAATTCAAAGCAAGAATAGTTCATTTTAGTACAAGGTGATACAGTTGCTAAACTTAGTTCAAAAATCAAATAGTTTAAGGAAGTTGCTGTACTTGAACTCGGTGGTGTCTATTAATGAGAAAGGTTGATGCAGGATTATGGTTCCTGGGTATTTGAATCTATAGGGATCGTGACTGTGGTGTCTATTGGATTTATGAACCCATCACCGCTGTCACGCCCTCTAGCTGCCAATCACCGCTGTCACGCCCTCTAGCTGCCAATCACCTCTGTCACGCCCTCTAGCTGCCAATCACCGCTGTCACGCCCTCCAGCTGCCAATCACCGCTGTCACGCCCTCTAGCTGCCAATCACCTATGTCACGCCCTCTAGCTGCCAATCACCTCTGTCACGCCCTCTAGCTGTCAATCACCTATGTCACGCCCTCTAGCTGCCAATCACCTCTGTCACGCCCTCTAGCTGCCAATCACCGCTGTCACGCCCTCTAGCTGCCAATCACCTCTGTCACGCCCTCTAGCTGTCAATCACCTATGACACACCCTCCAACTGCCAATCACCTCTGTCACGCCCTCTAGCTGCCAATCAGCTCTGTAACGCCCTCCAGCTTCCAATCACCTCTGTCATGCCCTCCAGCTGCCAATCACCGCTGTCATGCCCTCCAGCTGCCAATCACCTCCGTCACGCCCTCTAGCGGCCAAACACCTCTGTCACGCCATCCAGCTTCCAATCACCTCTGTCACGCCCTCCAGCTGCCAATCACCTCTGTCACACCCTCCAGCTGCCAATCACCGCTGTCACGCCCTCCAGCTGCCAATCACCTCTGTCACGCCCTCTAGCTGCCAATCACCTCTGTCACACCCTTTAGCAGGAAATCACACTGTCACGCCCTCTAGCCTCCAATCTCCTCTGTCACGCCCTCCAGCTTCCAATCACCTCTGTCACACCCTCCAGCTGCCAATCACCGCTGTCACGCCCTCTAGCTTCCAATCACCGCTGTCACGCCCTCTAGCTGTCAATCACCTATGTCACCCCCTCTAGCTTCCAATCACCTCTGTCACGCCCTCCAGCTGCCAATCACCGCTGTCACGCCCTCCAGCTGCCAATCACCGCTGTCACGCCCTCTAGCTGCCAATCACCTCTGTCACGCCCTCTAACTGCCAATAACCTATGTCACGCCCTCTAGCTTCCAAACACCTCTGTCACGCCCTCCAGCTGCCAATCACCTCTGTCACGTCCTCCAGCTGCCAATCACCTCTGTCACACCCTCTAGCTGTCAATCACCTCTGTCACGCCCTCTAGCTTCCAAACACCTCTGTCATGCCCTCCAGCTGCCAATCACCTCTGTCACGCCCTCCAGCTGTCAATCACCTCTGTCACGCCCTCCAGCTGCCAATCACCTCTGTCACGCCCTCTAGCTTCCAATCACCTCTGTCACGCCCTCCAGCTGCCAATAACCTCTGTCACACCCTCTAGCTGCCAATCACTGCTGTCACGCCCTCTAGCTGTCAATCACCTATGTCACACCCTCCAGCTGCCAATCAACGCTGTCACGCCCTCTAGCTGCCAATCACCTCTGTCACACCCTCTAGCTGCCTATCACCGCTGTCACACCCGCTAGCTGCCAATCTCCGCTGTCACGCCCTCTAGCTGCCAATCACCTATGTCACACCCTCTAGCTGCCAATCATCTCTGTCACACCCTCTAGCTGCCAATCACCGCTGTCACGCCCTCCAGCTGCCAATCACCTCTGTCACACCCTCTAGCTGCCAATCACCTATGTCACACCCTCTAGCTGCCAATCACCTCTGTCACGCCCTCTAGCTGCCAATCACCGCTGTCACGCCCTCTAGCTGCCAATCACCACTGTCACGCCATCTTGCTCCCAATCACCTCTGTCACGCCCTCTAGCTGTCAATCACCTATGACACACCCTCTAGCTGCCAATCACCTCTGTCACGCCCTCTAGCTGCCAATCAGCTCTGTCACGCCCTCCAGCTTCCAATCACCGCTGTCACGCCCTCTAGCTGCCACTCACACTGTCACGCCCTCTAGCTGCCAATCACCGCTGTCACGCCCTCTAGCTTCCAATCTCCTCTGTCACGCCCTCTGGTGCCAATCACCTATGTCACGCCCTCCAGCTGTCAATCACCTATGTCACGCCCTCTAGTTGCCAATCATCTATGTCACACCCTCTAGCTGCCAATCACCTCTGTCACGCCCTCCAGCTGCCAATCACCTCTGTCACGCCCTCTAGCTGCCAATCATCAATGTCACACCCTCTAGCTGCCAATCACCTCTGTCACGCCCTCCAGCTGCCAATCACCTCTGTCACGCCCTCTAGCTTCCAAAAACCTCTGTCACGCCCTCCAGCTGCCAATCACCTCTGTCACGCCCTCCAGCTGCCAATCACCTCTGTCACGCCCTCTAGCTGCCAATCACCTCTGTCACGCCCTCTAGCTTCCAATCACCTCTGTCACGCCCTCCAGCTGCCAATCACCTCTGTCACGCCCTCTAGCTGCCAATCACCTCTGTCACACCCTCTAGCTTCCAATCAGCTCTGTCACGCCCTCCAGCTTCCAATCACCGCTGTCACGCCCTCTAGCTGCCACTCACACTGTCACGCCCTCTAGCTGCCAATCACCGCTGTCACGCCCTCTAGCTTCCAATCTCCTCTGTCATGCCCTCTAGCTGCCAATCACCTCTGTCACGCCCTCCAGCTGCCAATCACCTCTGTCACGCCCTCCAGCTGCCAATCACCTCTGTCACGCCCTCTAGCTGCCAATCACCTCTGTCACGCCCTCTAGCTTCCAATCACCTCTGTCACGCCCTCCAGCTGCCAATCACCTCTGTCACGCCCTCTAGCTGCCAATCACCTCTGTCACACCCTCTAGCTTCCAATCAGCTCTGTCACGCCCTCCAGCTTCCAATCACCGCTGTCACGCCCTCTAGCTGCCACTCACACTGTCACGCCCTCTAGCTGCCAATCACCGCTGTCACGCCCTCTAGCTTCCAATCTCCTCTGTCATGCCCTCTTATGCCAATCACCTCTGTCACGCCCTCCAGCTGCCAATCACCAGTCACGCCCTCTGGATGCCAATCACCGCTGTCACGCCCTCTAGCTGCCAATCACCTCTGTCACGACCTCCAGCTACCAATCACCTCTGTCACGCCCTCTAGCTGCCAATCACCTCTGTCACGACCTCCAGCTACCAATCACCTCTGTCACGCCCTCTAGCTGCCAATCACCGCTGTCATGCCCTCTTGCTGCCAATCACCGCTGTCACGCCCTCCAGCTGCCAATCACCTCTGTCACGCCCTCTAGCTGCCAATCACCTCTGTCACGCCCTCTAGCTGCCAATCACCGCTGTCACGCCCTCTAGCTGCCAATCACCTCTGTCACGCCCTCCAGCTGCCAATCACCGCTGTCATGTCCTCTAGCTTCCAATCACCTCTGTCACACCCTCTAGCTGTCAATCACCTCTGTCACGCCCTCCAGCTGCCAATCACCGCTGTCACGCCCTCCAGCTGCCAATCACCGCTGTCACGCCCTCCAGCTGCCAATCACCTCTGTCACGCCCTCGAGCTTCCAATCACCTCTGTCACGCCCTCTAGCTGCCAATCACCGCTGTCACACCCTCTAGCTGCCAATCACCGCTGTCACGCCCTCTAGCTGCCAATCACCTCTGTCACGCCCTCTAGCTGCCAATCACCTCTGTCACGCCCTCTAGCTGTCAATCACCTATGTCACACCCTCTAGCTGCCAATCACCGCTGTCACGCCCTCTAGTGCCAATCACCTCTGTCACGCCCTCTAGCTGCCAATCACCGCTGTCACGCCCTCTGGTGCCAATCACCTCTGTCACGCCCTCTAGCTGCCAATCACCGCTGTCACGCCCTCTAGCTGCCAATCACCTCTGTCACGCCCTCTAGCTGCCAATCACCTCTGTCACGCCCTCTAGCTGCCAATCACCTCTGTCACGCCCTCTAGCTGCCAATCACCGCTGTCACGCCCTCTAGCTGCCAATCACCTCTGTCACGCCCTCTAGCTGCCAATCACCGCTGTCACGCCCTCTAGCTGCCACTCACACTGTCACGCCCTCAAGCTGCCAATCACCGCTGTCACGCCCTCTAGCTGTCAATCACCTATGTGACACCCTCTAGCTTCCAATCACCTCTGTCACGCCCTCTAGCTGCCAATCACCGCTGTCACGCCCTCCAGCTGCCAATCACCGCTGTCACGCCCTCTAGCTGCCAATCACCTCTGTCACGCCCTCTAGCTGCCAATCACCGCTGTCACGCCCTCTAGCTGCCAATCACCTCTGTCACGCCCTCTAGCTGCCAATCACCTCTGTCACACCCTCTAGCTGCCAATCACCGCGGTCACGCCCTCTAGCTGCCAATCACCTATGTCACACCCTCTAGCTGCCAATCACCTCTGTCACACTCTCCAGCTGCCAATCACCGCTGTCACACCCTCTAGCTTCCAATCACCTCTGTCACGCCCTCTAGCTGCCAATCACCGCTGTCACACCCTCTAGCTGACAATCACCTCTGTCACACCCTCTAGCTGCCAATCACCGCTGTCACGCCCTCTAGCTGCCAATCACCGCTGTCACGCCCTCTAGCTGCCAATCACCTCTGTCACGCCCTCTAGCTGCCAATCACCTCTGTCACGCCCTCTAGCTGCCAATCACCTCTGTCACGCCCTCTAGCTGTCAATCACCTATGTCACACCCTCCAGCTGCCAATCACCGCTGTCACGCCCTCTAGCTGCCAATCACCTATGTCACACCCTCTAGCTGCCAATCACCTCTGTCACACCCTCTAGCTGCCAATCACCTCTGTCACGCCCTCTAGCTGCCAATCACCTCTGTCACGCCCTCTAGCTGCCAATCACCTCTGTCACGCCCTCTAGCTGCCAATCACCTCTGTCACACCCTCTAGCTGCCAATCACCTCTGTCACGCCCTCTAGCTGCCAATCAGCTCTGTCATGCCCTCTAGCTGCCAATCACCTCTGTCACGCCCTCTAGCTGCCAATCACTGCTGTCAGCCCTCTAGCTCCAATCCTCTGTCACGCCCCTAGCTGCCAATCACCTGTCACGCCCCTGGTGCCAATCACCTCTGTCACGCTCTGCTGCTGCCAATCACCAGTCACGCCCTCTAGATGCCAATCACCGCTGTCCCGCCCTCTAGCTGCCAATCACCGCTGTCACGCCCTCCAGCTGCCAATCACCTCTGTCACACCCTCTAGCTGCCACTCACACTGTCACGCCCTCTAGCTGCCAATCACCGCTGTCACGCCCACTAGCTTCCAATCACCTCTGTCACGCCCTCTAGCTGCCAATCACCTCTGTCACGACCTCCAGCTACCAATCACCTCTGTCACGCCCTCTAGCTGCCAATCACCGCTGTCATGCCCTCTTGCTGCCAATCACCGCTGTCACGCCCTCCAGCTGCCAATCACCTCTGTCACGCCCTCTAGCTGCCAATCACCTCTGTCACGCCCTCTAGCTGCCAATCACCGCTGTCACGCCCTCTAGCTGCCAATCACCTCTGTCACGCCCTCTAGCTGCCAATCACCTCTGTCACACCCTCTAGCTGCCAATCACCTCTGTCACGCCCTCCAGCTGCCAATCACCTCTGTCACACCCTCTAGCTGCCAATCACCTCTGTCACGCCCTCGAGCTTCCAATCACCTCTGTCACACCCTCTAGCTGTCAATCACCTCTGTCACGCCCTCTAGCTGCCAATCACCTCTGTCACGCCCTCGAGCTTCCAATCACCTCTGTCACGCCCTCTAGCTGCCAATCACCGCTGTCACACCCTCTAGCTGCCAATCACCGCTGTCACGCCCTCTAGCTGCCAATCACCTCTGTCACGCCCTCTAGCTGTCAATCAGCTATGTCACACCCTCTAGCTGCCAATCACCGCTGTCACGCCCTCTAGCTGCCAATCATCTATGTCACACCCTCTCGCTGCCAATCACCACTGTCACCCCCTCTAGCTGCCAATCACCTCTGTCACGCCCTCTAGCTGCCAATCACCTCTGTCACGCCCTCCAGCTGCCAATCACCTCTGTCACGCCCTCTAGTGCCAATCACCTCTGTCACGCCGTCCAGCTGCCAATCACCTGTCACGCCCTCTGGATGCCAATCACCGCTGTCACGCCCTCTAGCTGCCAATCACCGCTGTCACGCCCTCCAGCTGCCAATCACCTCTGTCACACCCTCTAGCTGCCAATCACCTCTGTCACGCCCTCGAGCTTCCAATCACCTCTGTCACACCCTCTAGCTGTCAATCACCTCTGTCATGCCCTCTAGCTGCCAATTACCTCTGTCACGCCCTCGAGCTTCCAATCACCTCTGTCACGCCCTCTAGCTGCCAATCACCGCTGTCACACCCTCTAGCTGCCAATCACCGCTGTCACGCCCTCTAGCTGCCAATCACCTCTGTCACGCCCTCTAGCTGTCAATCAGCTATGTCACACCCTCTAGCTGCCAATCACCGCTGTCACGCCCTCTAGCTGCCAATCATCTATGTCACACCCTCTCGCTGCCAATCACCACTGTCACCCCCTCTAGCTGCCAATCACCTCTGTCACGCCCTCTAGTGCCAATCACCTCTGTCACGCCCTCCAGCTGCCAATCACCTCTGTCACGCCCTCTAGCTGCCAATCACCTCTGTCACGCCGTCCAGCTGCCAATCACCTGTCACGCCCTCTAGATGCCAATCACCGCTGTCACGCCCTCTAGCTGCCAATCACCGCTGTCACGCCCTCCAGCTGCCAATCACCTCTGTCACACCCTCTAGCTGCCACTCACACTGTCACGCCCTCTAGCTGCCAATCACCGCTGTCACGCCCTCTAGCTTCCAATCACCTCTCTCACGCCCTCTAGCTGCCAATCACCTCTGTCACGACCTCCAGCTACCAATCACCTCTGTCACGCCCTCTAGCTGCCAATCACCGCTGTCACGCCCTCTAGCTTCCAATCACCTCTGTCACGCCCTCCAGCTACCAATCACCTCTGTCACGCCCTCTAGCTTCCAATCACCTCTGTCACGCCCTCTAGCTGCCAATCACCGCTGTCACGCCCTCTGGTGCCAATCACCTCTGTCACGCCCTCCAGCTGCCAATCACCAGTCACGCCCTCTAGATGCCAATCACCGCTGTCACGCCCTCTAGCTGCCAATCACCACTGTCACGCCCTCCAGCTGCCAATCACCTATGTCACACCCTCTAGCTTCCAATCACCTCTGTCACGCCCTCTAGCTGCCAATCACCGCTGTCACGCCCTCCAGCTGCCAATCACCTCTGTCACGCCCTCCGACTGCCAATCACCGCTGTCACGCCCTCTAGCTGCCAATCACTGCTGTCACGCCCTCTAGCTTCCAATCACCTCTGTCACACCCTCTAGCTGCCAATCAACTCTGTCACACCCTCTCGCTGCCAATCACCTCTGTCACGCCCTCTAGCTGCCAATCACCGCTGGCACGTCCTCTAGCTGCCAATCACCTCTGTCACGCCCCCTAGCTGCCAATCACCGCTGTCACGCCCTCTAGCTGCCAATCATCTATGTCACACCCTCTAGCTGCCAATCACCTCTGTCACGCCCTCCAGCTGCCAATCACCTCTGTCACGCCCTCCAGCTTCCAAACACCTCTGTCACGCCCTCCAGCTGCCAATCACCTCTGTCACGCCCTCCAGCTGCCAATCACCTCTGTCACACCCTCTAGCTGCCAATCACCTCTATCACGCCCTCTAGCTTCCAATCACCTCTATCACGCCCTCTAGCTGCCAATCACCGCTGTGACGCCCTCTAGCTGTCAATCACCTCTGTCACGCCCTCTAGCTTCGAATCACCTCTATCACGCCCTCTAGCTGCCAATCACCGCTGTCACGCCCTCTAGCTGCCAATCACCGCTGTCACGCCCTCTGGCTGCCAATCACCGCTGTCACGCCCTCCAGCTGCCAATCACCTCTGTCACACCCTCTTGCTGCCACTCACACTGTCATGCCCTCTAGCTGCCAATCACCGCTGTCACGCCCTCCAGCTGCCAATCACCTCTGTCACGCCCTCTAGCTGCCAATCACCGCTGTCACGACCTCCAGCTACTAATCACCTCTGTCACACCCTCTAGCTGCCACTCACACTGTCACGCCCTCCAGCTGCCAATCACCTCTGTCACACCCTCTTGCTGCCACTCACACTGTCACGCCCTCTAGCTGACAATCACCGCTGTCACGACCTCCAGCTACTAATTACCTCTGTCACGCCCTCTAGCTGCCAATCACCGCTGTCACGCCCTGCAGCTGCCAATCACCTCTGTCACGCCCTCTAGCTGCCAATCACCGCTGTCACGCACTCTAGCTTCCAATCATCTCTGTCACACCCTCTAGCTGTCAATCACCTCTGTCACGCCCTCCAGCTGCCAATCACCGCTGTCACGCCCTCTAGCTGCCAATTACCTCTGTCACGCCCTCGAGCTTCCAATCACCTCTGTCACGCCCTCTAGCTGCCAATCACCGCTGTCACACCCTGTAGCTGCCAATCACCGCTGTCACGCCCTCTAGCTGCCAATCACCTCTGTCACGCCCTCTAGCTGCCCATCACCTCTGTCACACCCTCTAGCTGCCAATCACCGCTGTCACGCCCTCTAGCTGTCAATCACCTATGTCACGCCCTCTAGCTGCCAATCATCTATGTCACACCCTCTTGCTGCCAATCACCTCTGTCACGCCCTCTAGCTGCCAATCACCGCTGTCACGCCCTCTAGTTGCCAATCATCTATGTCACGCCCTCTAGCTGCCAATCACCTCTGTCACGCCCTCCAGCTGCCAATCACCTCTGTCACGCCCTCTAGCTGCCAATCATCTATGTCACACCCTCTAGCTGCCAATCACCTCTGTCACGCCCTCCAGCTGCCAATCACCTCTGTCACGCCCTCTAGCTGCCAATCACCTCTGTCACGCCCTCTAGCTTCCAAAAACCTCTGTCACGCCCTCCAGCTGCCAATCACCTCTGTCACGCCCTCCAGCTGCCAATCACCGCTGTCACGCCCTCCAGCTGCCAATCACCTCTGTCACGCCCTCTAGCTGCCAATCACCTCTGTCACGCCCTCTAGCTTCCAATCACCTCTGTCACGCCCTCTAGCTGCCAATCACCTCTGTCACGACCTCCAGCTGCCAATCATCTCTGTCCTGCCCTCTAGCTGCCAATCACCGCTGTCACGCCCTCTAGCTGCCAATCACCGCTGTCACGCCCTCCAGCTGCCAATCACCTCTGTCACGCCCTCTAGCTGCCAATCGCCGCTGTCACGCCCTCTAGCTACCAATCACCGCTGTCACGCCCTCTAGCTTCCAATCAGCTCTGTCACGCCCTCTAGCTGCCAATCACCTCTGTTGCGCCCTGTAGCTGCCAATCACCTCTGTCACGACCTCCAGCTGCCAATCACCTCTGTCACGCCCTCTAGCTGCCAATCACCGCTGTCACGCCCTCTAGCTGCCAATCACCTCTGTCACGACCTCCAGCTGCCAATCACCTCTGTCACGCCCTCTAGCTGCCAATCACCGCTGTCACGCCCTCTAGCTGCCAATCACCACTGTCACGCCCTTCAGCTGCCAATCACCTCTGTCACGCCCTCTAGCTGCCAATCACCTCTGTCACGCCCTCTAGCTGCCAATCACCTCTGTCGCGCCCTCTCGCTGCCAATCACCGCTGTCACGCCCTCTAGCTGGTGGAGCTGCTACACTCTCTTTACTTTTCTCAGATTACACTGCAATTTTTGCACCATTCTGCTGCTTTGTGCTGGTTGATATATTTATTGTGGCACTTAGGACCATCGATACTGTTTACTCAATGAACTTCATGTGAACAAGGAATTTCCTTGAACCCTGGTGTATATGACAATAAACGAATCTAATCTAATTGTACAGGACCTTGTGACACTATATTACCATGTAGAGTAGTATATTGTATATTAAAGCTGAAAAAGGCAATTGCACATAATTGATTTTCTTGCAGTTGTTGGGTTATTATTTGCCAGCTATCAACAACTGTGAAAATCGGAACCCAGAAAAATTTAAACAAAATCTTACCTTTCTAGATTCACCAGTTGAGGGAGGTGCATGAATGGGAAATGGCCATCCGGTGTAACTGCCAATGAGGCTGACCAAGGAGGATTTCTTCACAGAACTGAATGTTTAATGAAAATAAAGCCCTCCAGTTTGAAATAGAATCAATAATTATTGCTTCAAAGATTTTGCTTTTGATTTTGTTCTATGTCCTCCAAAATATTGTGCATTTAGCTGCACACCCTCCAGGGCCATCAGAAGGGATAAAATGGCCCTGGAGGAAGTGCAGTGAAGATTCCTGCGACTTAACACCCAGAGGGCCATGGAGACTCAGTTATTGAGTTCATTCAGAAGAAATCTCAGTTGACTTCTGGATATTAAGGAGATCAAGGAAATATGGAGATAGTGCAGGAAAATGGAGCTGAGATTATAGATAGGACTGATATTGATGACCAGTGGGGTAAAGCCAAAGGGCCAAGTGGCCCACATCTGCTCCTAATTCTTAATTTCTTATCAGGCTGTTCACTTTTGGACTCTGCAACTTTTGTTTTTTGGGGTGCTAGACAGATTTACTGGAGCACTACTATGGTTCAACAGATTAAGTTATTACCTGCATTGGTCAGTCACCTAACAGCTTTACCCAATATCGACACATCCTCCAGACACTTCTGCTCTCTAGGTCTTACCTATAACAGCTGCCAGTCTGATAGGTGTCATTTGATTTTTTTTAATTCTACGCACTCATTCATTCTATTTGGAACATGCAGTAATCAATTTTTTCACCTCTAGCTCCAACGTTGTGGTTAAACCTGTCAGCCAGGCTGGATGTCAGCTATCTGATGACTCCTTCAATTTCTCCCAAAAGCAAATCTCTCATCAATAAACACCCTGCCACCATTTCCAAGACTCTCAATGATATTTTCTTCTCTGAAGATCTTCCCTCCTATGTCATTCATCATTACGCATCTCCTTCCATAATCCACAAATTGGACTGCCCCCTCTGTTCAACCCGTTCTTGATTCTCAGAATTGATCCCTTCATATCTCAACTCCTTGCTTAGCTTTTCTCACCTCCATCTGTGACACTCTGACATTCTCCCCCACTTTAACCATTTCTACGTTCCTGGCCCCAATCACCTCAATTTTAGTGTGAATTCCAGTTGTCCACGCTTCCATCGTCCTCTGTCACAGGAAGGTGTGAGGATCTTCCATGTCTACCCTGGATGGGGTCCTAACTCACAACTATTACCCTCTAACCTAACTCACAACTACAACGACTTCTCTCTGATTGCATTTTCTCCAAGTGTAAGTTATTGACAGGGGAGCTATGTGGGAATTCTCTGTGACATGTCTGTATAATCTTTTATCTATTCATACTCAGAATTGTTTGAGTCCCAGCTGCCTGAATAATCTGTACAGCTCTTTTTTCCTATACTCACCTTCAACTGGATAACTGAATCCTCCATTCACTTGTTTCTCCTACTGCAGCATCTACACTGGTGACCCGACCTGTTTTATCATTATTTGTTCCTACATAGAGGAGACCATTGTGTATTTGCTGGCTAACAGAGCAATCCAGTTCCTCACAAATTGTGCTTGTAACCCATTCTTCCCACATCCCCATCAACTGCCCCCAAGTTCTGCAGGCTACCTTCACAGTGCAGGTAATTTTTTGTTTTTTATTTGACCTACCAACCCGTCGTTGGAATGTGGGAGGAAACCAGAGTACCAGGAGTAAACCCGTGTGGATGTGCTAATTGTGTTAACCAAGGACTCTGCTGCGGGTTCTACGCACCCCCGCAGGCAGGTTGCGCGTCTGCTTCGGCAACTGCACATGGGTGTGCACATTCCAGCTAATTGTGGCTCCATTATGGCGGTATTTAACTCCCTTCTTTTTGTTGTACTCTTGTTGAGACTTGAGCAAAGCACAACAGTGATATGCTCCCTGCTTGCCTTCGTCCTTGGCTGAGAAAGAGGACTATCATTTCAAATGACACTGCAAAAAGTGATATCGTTCAGTATTCAGATACTGCCTTCAGCCACGGTGTTGGCATTTTACTTTCAGTTTGAGGGTTTTAGTTAACTGCCCTCTTGGTGTAGTATTTATTATTTTCCTTTCCCTTAAAACTCTGCAACGTTCTCATGGAACGTTATCCCTCTTCAGTGTCCCTCTCTCGACACTAGGGCCATCTCCGAATGTGTGGACACAAATCTCACCTAGATCAGGAATGAACCCTGGTCACTGGGGGTGTGAGGCCGTGGCTCTACTTGCTATGCCATTGCACTGCTCTGTGCCTCCAAGTGAAGCAATAACTTACTTACACATCTTTCAGTTTCATGGACTACATTTGTTCTTCACGATGTAGCTTCTCCTACACGTTGGAGACCACATGCAGATGGCATGATATCAAAAGGCCGACTCACTGACACTGTTCAATGCTAAGTTGACTTGGCCTGGAAACAGGCCTTCCAAGTTCTTACAGCCAGCAATCGCCCATTATTAAAGAGAGTCTGAGATTCGAAGGCACATTCTCAGAATAAAGGGATATGTCTACAAAGCTGAGATGAGGAGGGTTTTTTCCAGCCGGTGGGTGGTAAATAGATGGAACTTGTTGGCACAGAGAGCAGTGGAACCAAGTCAATTGGCATACTTACAGCCGAGATTGATAGATTCTTGATTGGTAAGGGGTTAAAGGATCCAGGGAGAATGTGGACGAAAATTATTCAGCCATGATTGAATAGTAGAGTAGATTCGATGAGCTGAATGGCCTAATTCTGCCCTTATATCTTATTTACACTAATCCTACATTCATCCCATTTCAGTCTCCCCATATTCCTATCTCCCCCCCTCAAGTTTCTACACTAGGACACTTTACTGCAGCCAATTTACCTCCCGGCCCTCACATTTTTGGGATGTGGGAGGAAATCTAGAGCCACAGGATCACAGTCGCTGGGAAAACATGCAAATTCCACACAGACAGCAACCAAAGTCAGGACTGAACTTTGACTGCTGGAGCCATACCTCTTTGATTATAATCCTTTTACTTTTGAAATATTACTTTATTTGGAGGAATATTGCAAATGTCTGTAACACGCTACATTAGTTTCACCATTGTTAGTTCTGAACAATATTCCTCGTCTTGCTGAGGGAATTGGGCCTGCAGTCCTTGGGGTCGCCTCATGCCGGTGGCCAGAGGTGGGGGCGTCGTAAGTGGTGTGCGAGGAAGCGGAAGCGAGGCGAGTGGGCAGGAGTCCGTGCCAGGAAACATACAAGCCCTAGCCGGCCGGCTCTCCCGTCCATTCTGCTTTCCAATGGACATTAATTGGACTACGTCCGACTCCAACGAAATACTCGGCGGGAGTACAGAAACGGACGGAAACCCGGACGCTGCCATTCAGCTGTTTATTTATGGAACAGTTTTTCCCCCAAGCCATCGGACTACCAACCTACTGCCCTCCGCTGTGCCTATTGTCTTGTTTATTATTTATTGTAATGCTTGCACTGTTCTGTGTGCTTTATGCAGTCCTGGGTAGGTCTGTAGTCTAGTGTAGTTTTTGTGTTGTTTTACGTAGTTCAGTGTAGTTTTTGTAGTTTTTGTATTGTTTCATGTAGCACCATGGTCCTGAAAAATGTTGTCTCGTTTTTACTGTGTACTGTAGCAGCAGTTATGGTTGAAATGACAATAAAAAGTGACTTGACTTGACTTGAATATTCCCTTTCTCTTCAGGTTTTGCACAGGTTTCAGTATACTGTGACAAGCCAGATGTCTGCAGTGGCCTCTCCCCCACAGAACTGCTACAATGGTTATACTGAGCTTCAATGTGTCCATCAGTGTAGAGTACACTGGGAGTAAGCCAGTATGATCATGGACAGCTTACTTAAATGCTTTTGGAACATCTGAAGTTTGTGAGCACACAGAATCAATGCAGGCTCTGATTCTTACTGGAGCTGAAGCAGTTATCTTCAAACCAACAGCAGGAAACCCACACAATCAGCGGCAACTGGCCACCCAGACAGCAATGGATTCTCTTGTTTTCATGCCTTGTTACTGCATTCTCGGGAGCACTTTCACTGCGGTCTTGACTTAAACACAGTTGTGGTTCTGCAGACAGCCCATCGTTTCAGAGTTCCTGCTTCATTAGTGACTGCAGAGAGGCCAGGCCCTAGACAAACAGTGTAATAGATAAGTACACTCATCCTTGGCTGGCTTCAGTGAGCAAGAAACTACTTATGATCAATCTTGGAGCGGTAAATTAGTTTGTTATATGAATGGTTGTCACACAGCTTGAAGAGTGATGGGATGCAAGCCGAGTATGGTCATGACTGGGTACAGTGCTACAACAAGTTGTTTGAACTTTTCGGCCTGTTGCTTCAGATTGGTGTAAACAGTTTCCTTTAATACAGCTCATTTCCATTGCAAACGGACAAAAAGAGGGAGGGAAGAATAAGAAGGAATAACTTGGACGCCTAGTCACTGAGTGTGCCTAAGGCAGAGATTGATAGGTCCTTGCCTGATCACGGGGTGAAGGGTTATTGGGAAAAGTGGGAGTGTAGGGCTGAGAGAGAAAAAAATATCAGCCATGCTTGAATGGTGGACCAGATTGAGACAGGTCAAATGGCCCAAGTCTGCTCTTATATATTATGGTCTTATTAATATGGATCCAAAGGCTCATCCATAAGATAGCACCTCCCACAATGCAGCTCTCTCTGCCTCCGCAGCATGTGAGGCATCTTCAATTACTCCAAAAGACTGAGGTTTGGTAAAATACTGAAAGGCTTTTATTCGCTGTACAATACAACCTCCACAGTGAGTGTCTGCCCCCGGACTGAGGGGAGGGGCAAGGTGAACACCTTTATACAGGAATCTGTGGGAGGAGCCACAGGGGCAGTCAGCAGAGGGGCGTGTCCAGACAGGTAACTCAGTTACAACATATATATATGGTTTACCACATTCACCCCTCCTTTTTTGAAAAAGAGTCCCACGGGGTGAAGTGACTGACAGTATTTAAAACAAGTATATTTACAGGTCAGGTCTATCAGGCGGTCGAGTCTAACTTGCTTTCTCTCTCTCTTAGTTCTGATCAGGGGTCGTTGACCTGGATTGTTACTGTATCTCCACAGAAGCTGACTAATTCGCTAGATGTTTCTGGTATTTTCTGACATTATTACTAATTTGGGCTACTGACTGATTCAGCTTGGGAACCTACTAGACACATTGGTTTGCCTCAAAATTGAAATGTTTGTCCCAGTTCAGTGTCCAGACACGCTGTGGTAAACCATATATATATGTTGTAACTGGGTTACCTGTCTGGACACACCCCTCTGCTGACTGCCCCTGTGGCTCCTCCCACAGAGTCCTGTATAAAGGTGTTCACCTTGCCCCTCCCCCTCAGTCCGGGGGCAGACACTCACTGTGGAGGTCGTATTGTACAGCGAATAAAAGCCTTTCAGTATTTTACCAAACCTCAGTCTTTTGGAATTATTGAAGGTGCTTCAATTTTATTCGCTGTACATTTTAAAGCATGGAACACGCACTGAGACCAGACAAATTGGACCTCGATCCGCAAACATCTGAAGCTGGAAATGCTTTCGAACTCTGGCTGGCCTGCTTCGAAGCGTATCTAGAGGAGATTAAAGCGACCGACCCCGTAGCGAAGCGCAGAGTTCTACTCTCCAGGGTCAGTCCACGGGTCTGTTCGCTGATCAGAGACCAGCCGAACTACGACGGCGCAATGAACGCGCTCAAAGGACAATACCTGCGGCCGATAAACAGCGTCTGTGCTTGGCACCACTTAGCGACACGGCAACAGCGGCCCGGGGAATCGAGTGCTAAGTTTGTCTGGGCACTACAGACACTTGTGCGAGCCTGCAATTGCCAGGAGCTGACGGCAGCACAGCATGCAGAACTCCTAGTGAGAGACGCCTTCGTCACGGGGACCAGGTCAGTGTACGTGCGCCAGCGGCTGCTGGAAAAAGCCAATCTTACCCTAAGTTCGGCGATCGAGCTGGCTGACACGCTGGAGGCTGCTCTGCACAACTCCGAGGCTCTCCAGGCACGCGATCCCCCGATGGTCTCGTGGGCGCCGCAGACCCCGCAACCTGCCGGCGAATCGACCTCGGCTGCCGCCAGTCATGAGTCCACGAAGTGCTACTTCTGCGGAGTGGAGAAGCACCCCCGGAAATGCTGCCCCGCCCGACAAGCTACCTGTTCCAGCTGCGGAAAGAAGGGCCACTTCGCCAAGGTCTGTAAGTCAAAACCGCGAGCGGGATCGAGCAGCGCCATGTGCGAGACATGGGGGTCGCCATCTTGCCTGCCACCATCTTCCCTGCATGCCACCACCACGTGCGAGACATGGGGGTCGCCATCTTGGTCGGGACCACCTCCCACCGCCTATGACCAACGGGTGCTCACGGGGCACCCCACCACGCCAGATCAAGACAGCGACCCCACCCTGGCTTCCGTGACGCTCGACCAAAGCGCTCCCCACCAGCTCGCAAGGTCAATGATGGACATCCTGGTGGAGGGGCGCAGGACAAGCTGCCTGTTTGACACAGGCAGTACGACGAGTTTTATCCACCCGGACACGGTGCAGCATTGTGGATTCATGATACAGCTGGTAAGTCAGAGGGTCACCATGGCTTCCGGGTTGCATACAACAGACATCCGGGGGGGTTGTATAGTGACACTAGTGGTGCAGGGCACAGAATATCGAGACTTTACGTTACTGGTCATGCCTCAACTGTGTGCCCTGTGCTATTGGGGCTCGACTTCCAGAGCCACCTGAAAAACGTGACAATGAAGTATGATGGGCCCCTCCCGCCAATTACTGTCATAAATCCCCAGTTTTGTAGAGATATGTCACGTACCCCGCTACTGACCACACACACACACCGACCCGCACATCCCACCCAACACCATGCCAACTGCCACACTACCGACACCACTTGTGGCCTCTCCACCCTCAGGATCCCTCCCCCACCGCTGTTCACCAACCTGACCCCCGACTGTAAACCTGTTGCAACTAAAAGCAGGAGGTACAGCGCGGGGGACAGAGCTTTCATTAAGTCGGAGGTGCAGCGGCTGCTCAGGGAGGGGGTCACTGAGGCAAGCACAAGTCCTTGGAGGGCGCAGGTGGTGGTTGTTCGGCACGGGGAGAAAAATAGGATGGTCGTGGACTATAGCCAGACCATCAATAGGTTCACGCAGCTCGACACGTACCCTCTACCCCGCATCGCGGATATGGTCAATCAGATAGCACAGTACAAGGTGTACTCGACCATAGACCTAAAATCCGCTTACCATCAGCTCCCCATCCACCGGGAGGACCGCCTTTACACCGCCTTCGAGGTGGACGGCAGGCTTTATCACTTCCTGCGTGTCCCCTTCGGTGTCACGAATGGTGTATCTGTCTTCCAGAGGGCAATGGACCGGATGGTGGACCAGTGCCAACTGAAGGCCACGTTCCCATATCTGGATAACACCACCATCTGCGGTCACGAACGACAGGATCACGACAACAACCTCCAAAAATTTCCCCAAGCGGCCAAAGCTTTCAATCTCACCTATAACAAGGACAAGTGTGTGTTCGGAACCACCCGACTTGCTATCCTTGGGTGTGTCGTGGAGAATGGAGTCATTGGCCCTGATCCCGACCGTATGCGCCCCCTGATGGAACTCCCTCTTCCCAATACCCTCAGAGCCCTCAAAAGGTGCCTGGGCTTCTTTTCATATTACGCCCAATGGGTCTCTAACTACGCAGACAAGGCCCGCCCCCTGGTCAAGTCCACCACATTCCCCCTCTCAGCCGAGGCCCACGCGGCCTTCAGCCGCATAAAAGGGGACATTGCCAAAGCAGCAACGCATGCGGTGGATGAGGCCATTCCCTTCCAAGTAGAGAGTGACTTCCGCCCCGCAAAGAGTGGGGGATGCTGGGAGCGGGCACTTAAGCGCGCATGGATTGAAACAGTAAACAGTTCAACCAGACCCTGCTTGACTCAGTGTGTTGCTTTCACTCGTTGCTTATCAGTGCGACCACATTGGTGATCCTGACGGTCCAACGGCATTTGGACCCAGCATGAATGACTCGGCTCTGCAGAATGCAGTTTCCCTTAAACTGCCAACCTTCTGGATCACCCAACCCCTGGTCTGGTTCGAGCAAGCAGAGACCCAGGTCCAGGTCAGGCAAATTGTCTCAGACGCCACCAGGTATTACTACATGGAGGGCATCCTCGACCAGGAGACAGTGGGCCGCGTTATTGACTTTCTGCATCAGCCCCCGGCAACAGACAGGTATGAGGCACTCAAGGCCCTGTTAATCCACACGTTTGGCTTCTCCCGCCGCGAACAGACCGCGCGGTCACTGCATATGGACGGCCTGGGCGACCGCGCGCTATCAGCCCTGATGAGCGACATGCTAGCACTGGCAGACGGCCATAAGCCTTGCCTGTTTTTCGAACAGATCTTCTTGGAGAAAATGCCAGAAGATATCCACCTCCTGCTAGCAGATGAAGACTTCAGAGACCCGTGCAGGGTGGCTGCCCGCGGGGACGTGCTTTGGCGCGCCAAACAAAATGGCAGAACCACCATCGGAATTAGTGCCGCAGCACGGCCGAAAGCCCAGCCCTCCCACACCCCAGCAGTTGAGCACCGAACACTCACACCAAGGGACGGCACCACTTCTGAGTCTTGGTGTTTTTATCATCAATGGTGGGGTTCCGGGGCCCACTGCTGCCGACTGTCATGCTCGTTCCAGGGAAACGCCGGGACCAGCCGTCGCTGATGGCTACAGTGGTTGGTCACTGTGATAGC
Source organism: Mobula hypostoma (assembly GCF_963921235.1). Taxonomy (NCBI): domain Eukaryota; kingdom Metazoa; phylum Chordata; class Chondrichthyes; order Myliobatiformes; family Myliobatidae; genus Mobula; species Mobula hypostoma. The sequence goes on along the minus strand of NC_086105.1, from coordinate 98,264,019 downwards.
CTCCTCTACATCTGGGACAAGCACTCCGGGCGTAGATTCCTTGTGGACATGGGGGCGGAAGTCAGTGTCCTACCCCCCTTGAGCCACGATACCCGAACTAGAAAAACAGGACCGGAACTTACGGCAGCCAACAGCAGCACCATCCGCACCTACGGCACAAGAACCATCCCCTTGCAGTTCAGTTCCAGCCGCTTTACATGGACATTTACGCTGGCCGCAGTATCACAGCCATTGCTGGGTGCGGACTTCCTCTGCGCGCACTGCCTGCTCATGGATTTGAAGGAACGACGATTGGTTGATGCGAAGACATTCCAGACTTTCTCCCTCGGTGAGGCCAGGTTTCTGGCCCCGCACCTGGACTCTGTCACTTATTCCGACAACGAGTTCGCCAGACTGTTATCGGAGCTCCCATCTCTCATCACGCCGCAGTTTTCCTCAACAGACCCCAAGCACGGCGTGATGCACCACATCCCCGCACAAGGACCTCCCCTTCATGCCCGGGCCCGCAGGCATCCGCCCGACAAGCTCCACCTCGCGAAGGAGGAATTCAAGAAGATGGAGGAGATGGGGATTGTGCGGTGTTCCGACAGCCCGTGGGCCTCCCCATTCCATATGGTGCCCAAGTCCACGGGAGGGTGGAGACCGTGTGGCGACTATCACAGACTGAATGACGCCACCACGTCCGATCGCTATCCGGTACCACACCTCCAGGACTTTGCAGCCAACCTGCATGGGGCGCGCATCTTTTCGAAGATTGACCTGATCCGAGGGTATCATCAGATCCCAGTCCACCCTGACGATGTACCCAAGATGGCCCTCATTACCCCCTTTGGCCTGTTCGAGTTCCTCAGGATGTCGTTCGGGCTCAAAAACGCGGCGCAGACTTTCCAGCACCTGATGGACGCAGTAGGGCGAGATCTGGACTTTCTGTTCATCTACCTGGATGACATACTTATCACCAGCCGCTCCCACCAGGAACATCTAGCACATCTACGCCTGCTCTGCCGTCGCCTAAGCGACTACGGCCTGGCTATCAACCCCGTCAAGTGCCAGTTCGGCCTATCCGCCATCGACTTCTTGGGACACCAGATCGACCACCATGGAGCTGTGCCCCTGCCGGCAAAAGTTGAAGCCATCCGCCAATTCGCCAGACCCAGCACTGTTAAAGGCCTGCAGGAATTTGTTGGGATGGTTAACTATCACCATCGTTTCCTGCCATCAGCGGCCTGGATCATGCGGCCCCTTTTTGGCTTGATGTCCGGCAAGGTCAAAGAGGTCACCTGGACAGAGGAGGCAACGGCGGCTTTTGAACAAGCCAAGAACATACTAGCAAACACCACGCTCCTAGTCCACCCCCTGGGTCGATGTCCCCACTGCCCTCACTGTGGATGCCTCCGATGTGGTAGTTGGTGGCGTGCTCGAGCAGCTCATCGAAGGCCAGTGGAAGCTGCTCGCATTTTTCAGCCGGCACCTACAACCCCTGGAACTTGTACAGCTCTTCCGACAGGGAGCTGCTGGCCCTGTACCCTGCCATCCGGCACTTCAGGCAGGTACTTCCTGGAAGGGAGGGAGTTCACGGTCTTCACAGACCACAAGCCCCTCACTTTCTCATTTGCCAAAGTGTCGGACCCGTGGTCGGGCCGCCAACAATGCCACCTGTCGTACATCTCGGAGTTTACCACCACGATCAAGCACATCTCCGGGAAGAACAACGTGGTAGCCAACGCGCTGTCACGCTCCTCCGTCCAATCAGTGCACTCTCTGTCTCCGGGGGGTGGATTATGCGGCGTTACCTGAGGCGCAATGGCTGGACGGAGAGATGCCAGCGTACCGAACTGCAGTCTCAGGACTCCGCCTCGAAGACATACCCATCGGGCCCGAAGGTAAGAAGCTCCTTTGCGATGTGTCCACCAGGCAACCTCGGCCCATTGTTCCAACCGCTTGGAGGTGCTGCGTTTTCGACGCCTTGCACGGTTTAGCCCACCCTTCCATCCGGGCGACCATCCGGCTGATCGCAGACAGGATTGTGGGGCACGGCCTACGCAAGCAGGTCGGACACTGGGCCAGGACATGCATGCACTGTCAAACCTCCAAAATCCGGAGGCACGTGAGGGCCCCACTGCAACCCTTCCTGCCGACACATAGGAGGTTTGAACATATCCACGTGGACATCATCGGCCCAATGTTGGTTTCGAGAGGAGCGAGATACCTGTTCACCATGAGGTGGCCGGAAGCTGTCCCACTCGCTGACACGGCCACGGAGACATGCGCCAGAGCCCTGATCACCACCTGGGTGGCACGGTTTGGACTCCCAGCCCACGTCACTTCAGACAGGGTGCGCAGTTCACATCGGCTTTGTGGTCTGCGCTGGCACAACTCCTCACAACCCAGCTCCACCGAACGACTGCTTACCACCGGCAGTCCAACGGCCTGGTGGAATGTTTCCACAGGGACTTGAAGTCAGCCCTGATGGCACACCTCCGAGGGCCAGACTGGGTGGACGAACTCCCTTGGGTGCTGCTTGGCATCCGCACAGCATCCAAGGAGGACCTGGCCGCATCATTGGCCGAACTTGTTTACAGTGCCCCGCTCACAGTTCCCGGTGAGTTTGTGCCAGCACCGCGTGGCCAGGAGGACGCACCTGCTGGGGTCCTAACTAAACTCTGGGAATGGCTTGGAACACCTGCTCCAGTCCCGACATCCCACCACGGAACAACACCCTCTTTCGTGCCCAGGGACCTACAACAGAGCAAGTATGTTTTCGTTCGCCGAGGCGCACACAGACCACCCCTGCAGCGACCATATGAGGGACCCTACAATGTGGTGCGCCATAATGGGATGACCTGCGTTCTCGATGTCAGCGGTCGTGAAGAGACTTTTACCATTGACCGTCTCAAACCGGCGCATCTGGACCTTGAATGCCCGGTTGCGGTACCACCCCCACGACGTCGAGGCCGGCCAGCTAAAAGAACTGAGAGTGTGCAGGCTGTGGACTCTGCACCTCCTAGCGCCAGTTCTGGGGGTGGGGAGGGGGCCATGTGGCGGTTTGCCCACGCGGCAAGCGAACGGGCTCCAGCCGTTGCGGCAACTGAGAGGGCAAACAACAGGAATTCTGCAGATGCTGGAAATTCAAGCAACACACATCAAAGTTGCTGGTGAACGCAGCAGGCCAGGCAGCATCTCTAGGAAGAGGTACAGTCGACGTTTCAGGCCGAGACCCTTCGTCAGGACTAACTGAAGGAAGAGTGAGTAAGGGATTTGAAAGTTGGAGGGGGAGGGGGAGATCCAAAATGATAGGAGAAGACAGGAGGGGGAGGGATGGAGCCAAGAGCTGGACAGGTGATAGGCAAAAGGGATACGAGAGGATCATGGGACAGGAGGTCCGGGAAGAAAGACAAGGAGGGGCAGGGGGACCCAGAGGATGGGCAAGGGGTATATTCAGAAGGACAGAGGGAGAAAAAGGAGAGTGAGAGAAAGAATATGTGTATAAAAATAAGTAACAGATGGGGTACGAGGGGGGAGGTGGGGCATTAGCAGAAGTTAGAGAAGTCGATGTTCATGCCATCAGGTTGGAGGCTACCCAGACGGAATATAAGGTGTTGTTCCTCCAACCTGAGTGTGGCTTCATCTTTGCAGTAGAGGAGGCCGTGGATAGACAACTGAGAGGGCTCTGAGTGCGGGGTAGACCTCGGCCTGGAAGCCGACGTGACTCCCGCCCCGCAAACAGTGGGGGCAGATGGGAGCAGGGACTTAAGCGCGCGCGGATTGAAACAGTTCAACCAGAGCCTGCTCAACTCAGTGTGTTGCTTTCACTTGTTGCGTATCAGCACAACTACAGTGTATACATTATACAACATTAAAATTTGTCTCCTTGCAGGCAGCAACAAAACAAAGAAACCCAAAAGAACCCATTTAAAAAAGAAGACTGTCAAACACCCAGTGTGTAGAGAGGGAAAAAAACAAATTGTGCAAACAAAAACAGTAAGCAAATAGCAGAACAAAAGTGAGTTCTCAGGCACAAAGCCTGGAGCAGCCAGTGCAGGCCGCAGCCTCAGCCTCAGCCTCCGTTCAGCTCAAAGCTGAGTAAACGTCATGGAGCAGTGAGCAGAACTGGCCCAACCCTTGCCTCTGGTCCCGACACTCTGCTTTTCAACCTATCTGGCTCGGCGTTTAAATCGTCCAAACATCAGCTCGTTCCTTGCTCTAGAACCCGGGCGCCTAGGCTTTGGGCCTGGACCACGCCACCATGCTTTGGGTCATATCAGACATTTCTGGATTGTCCTGGCACTTACATGAATCAAACCTCAGTTTAGGCGGATTAGCCTCGAAGTTGCCTTGCCTCTGCTCACCTTGAACCTGCCCCGACTTTGCCCCACACCCACTCCCTTCAATCCTTGACTCAGCCTTGCCTTCACCTGCCTCTCCATTGTTTGTGGAGATGGATTTCCATGACGTTTACCAGAAAAAGTGTCATTAATAAAGCAGTTACAGTAGTTGTATTTGTGGCTTTGTAACTAGTCACTGGGCTTCACCAGAAGGTCACTGAGCCTTGCTGTGGGGATAAGTGATGTTTACTCTGTTTTTGGTGCAATTAGAGAATAGGAAGTGTAGAGCACCACACAATGCAGGGCTGTTGACTTGGATCAGGCTGTGCTAACGGACTGAGAAATACTGAGCCAACATCGCAGATACAGCAGAAATGTACAGTTTCTGATTCTGACTGAAACAGTGAGTTTCCTGAAGTTGTAAAATTCAATTCTGAACCCCAAGTTGGACCTTTTCTCTGAGTTTATATGAATTATTGTGGTACTCCAATACAATTCAGCAGCCAACGGTCTTTTTATGATCTAACAGGTCACTTCTTCACAGTAATGTTAATTGCCAAGCAGAACATATCTTTATCAACACTGTCTTGGTTATCCATTGACTCTCTACTTTATAGTGGCTATCACCAAATCAATGGGCTGAATAGCGTTGTTGGGCTGTTTGCTTCCATATTGAAATTGGAATGCAAAGGTGAATTTGTGCACAACAATGTGATGATTTTATTCTAGACTTCCAAATACACAGCAGGTGGCAGGTGGACATCCTACATCCTGCCTCTTGTGCCATTGCTAGCACCCCCCCAACCCCCATCACCCCACCCCCGCTGGGGAGCAATTCCGTCAGTCCCATTCGCCTTCTCCTTACTTACCTCTGCCACTTCAACTCCCTCTGAACCGTTTACATTTATCCAATTATCCCTTTTTGTCTCTAAGGGATAATATACAGTCATGAATTAATCTTTAAATATTCCATGTGATGTGGGAGGAAGGAGGAGGACCATGAGGAAATACCAGAAGGAGTTTGCTCCCTCTGCACAGACAACACCCAAGTCAGGATCAAACCCAATCTTGGAGCTTTGGGCAGTAGCAGTGCATTCAGATACAGGCTGTCCCTGGGATAGGAATGCTTGACCTGCACACTCTCTCATATGAATAACTTCCCATAAAATTATTCAGTTCAAAAGTCACATACCTACAAACGGCAGAAACAGTTTTCTGTCTCTCTCCACTTTTAGTAATAGTTCTTTCATTTCAGTCTCCAGTTTCAAAGGCAAGATTACTACTTTGAAATCCACACAGATGAAATGGAGAAGAGCTTGTTCTAACAGGTTGATATTAGTTCACAGTGTAATCCCCGAGAAGACTGGTCCAATGATGTTATTTTTTCTGTTTCTCAGCTCAGGTATCTTCAGAGCATGAAATCGCCCCAGTGTTCTTTCCTTCAGTTTACCAGATGATCAATTGATTCCATTTTCACCTGCCATTTAGCTTGGAAGTGATTGGAAATTCAGTTTCATAAAGCTGATGGGTCAAAATGTTGGTGAATGTCAAAGTTAATTGCCTTCAAAAGAAAGGAAGAAATGGATCTTGAATAATTTCTTGACTTGACCTGATCAGTTGACTTTAGAAACAAATGAACATGCAGTTTTACTGAATTCTCCTGGCACCATGTAATAATTATATGGAACATTAGATAATAGGATTTACTTAAGAGCATTAAATTAGCAAGCTTCAAATGTGAGGCAAAATCCTTCAGAAGATTTAAGTTGCATGGGACATCTCCATGGGTGGTGAGAACCGGAGTGGAACTTTCCATTGGCCTTGTCAGAGTTTTCCATGGATGGAGTTGCCTTTGTCACCACCAACTCCCTCTCTCTCCAAAAATACATCAGTCTATAGAAAACCCTATTATATCTCACCTGTTGAGCCCTGTATCATGTACGTGGCTCGGTATCAAAATCCCCCGCAATCATATATTTGATCTCTGTTGTCCTTAAAGTTTATGTTGGGCACTTGTGTTAATATTCTCAATTTGAATCAAACTCCAATTTTTATTTTTGCCATAATAAAGGTACTCCATAAATAGAAGCTCAGTGACATCAGATCATCCATATGTTACGCATTTCTCCCAATTTATGACTCCATTGTTCTTTTTCTTCCAATAGCTTGGATACGGCTTAGGTTAGAATCTGAGTTGGGTTTCAGACCACATATACTGGTATCATATATTACTTGATAGCTTTCTTGTGAAGTACTTTTGGAAATATCTTGAAAAGATAGTACTGTTGACAGGGCAGCACTCCCTCAGTTCTGCAGAAGCACCTCTATTATTGGACTGTAACTCCAAGTCTTTCATTCGAGAGAAGAGGCTACTGAACCCTGAGCCACAGTAGGGAGACTTGTCTGAAGAAGAAACTTGCAGACTGAGCAAAACTCATTTATCAGGAGTTTATTTGTGGGGTGGCATGGTAGCGTAGTCATACAGCCGAACAGGTTCAATTCCCGCTGCTGACTGTAAGGAGTTTGTATACTCTCTCCGTGACTGTGTGAGTTCCCTGTAGGTGCTCTGGTCTCCTCGCACTTGTTGGTAGATTATTGGCCATTGACAATTGTTCCATTGGATTGCTGGCTCGTAGGACTGGAAGGGCCTATTCTGTGCCGTATCTCGACAAATAAAAACAACTTACAAATAAAACAAAAAAAGTCATAGTTAATGTTGGATTCTGGGTCCAAACTTTGGCTCATTAGTGAGAAAAAATAGAAAGAGTGGTTTGTGTTCTTAGGATTCTTGAATTGATACCTTCACTAAGGGACATCACATTAATTAAAATGCACATAAAAAAAACCCTTTTCACAAGCTTGCATAGTCTTGAATGATGGGGTTGTGTGAGTGAAATTCACAGGAGACAGATCATGCTCAAAGGGGTTAGCTTCTGCAGGGTGCAAAATAATTATCAGTACTTGGCAGATGACAGCTCTGGTCAAAGGTAAGTATATGTGATCCTGATTTTAGAGTAGAATTATAAGAGAGTTTTGTATAATTGTTAATTGGTTAGTCAAAGGTTTCAGTTTCCAGCTTTGCTTTAAAGAGGGTGAAAGGCTACTGGAAGGTTAATTGGAGAACCAAATATTAAATGCAAAGGTTGTACAAGTAGCTATGCAAAATCAAATAAAGATTTTTATAGCTGAAATTAATGTCGGGAAATTCCCTTGCAAGCTTCATTAGGAATCATTGCCCCTTATCGGAATTTGTTCATCTGCAAATAATCGTCCTCTTCTTTATTTCATTGCGTGATCCACACCCACAGCAGGCATGAGACTTATCCACACAATTACTGCTTCTGACTTACATCAGCAGCCAAATCATCCACAGAAACTTCTAATGCTCATTTTGATGCAGGTTATCCCCCCAGCCCAGCAGAAAATAATCTGAAACTGAAATACTGCAGACGTTGGAAATCTGAAATAAACAGGGAAAATGCTGGAAACACTCAGCAGGCTTGTGAAAAGGAAGACTTCAAGTCGATCATCAGAAAGTTTCATTCAAAAAAAAGTGTACTCTTGTAATATAACTACAGATGGATTCCTGTCTCAACATAAGACCATAAGACCATAAGACAAAGGAGCAGAAGTCGGCCATTTGGCCCATCGAGTCTGCTCCGCCATTTTATCATGAGCTGATCCATTCTCCCATTTAGTCCCACTCCCCTGCCTTCTCACCATAACCTTTGATGCCCTAGCTACTCAGATACCTATCAATCTCTGCCTTAAATACACCCAATGACTTGGCCTCCAATGCCGCCCGTGGCAACAAATTCCATAGATTCACCACCCTCTGGCTAAAAAAATTTCTTCGCATCTCTGTTCTGAATGGGCGCCCTTCAATCCTTAAGTCATGCCCTCTCTTACTAGACTCCCCCATCATGGGAAACAACTTTGCCACATCCACTCTGTCTATGCCTTTCAACATTCGAAATGTTTCTATGAGGTCTCCCCTCATTCTTCTAAACTCCAAGGAATACAGTCCAAGAGCAGACAAACGTTCCTCATATGTTAACCCTCTCATTCCCGGAATCATTCTAGTGAATCTTCTCTGTACCCTCTCCAACGTCAGCACATCCTTTCTTAAATAAGGAGACCAAAACTGCCCACAGTACTCCAAGTGAGGTCTCACCAGCACCTTATAGAGCCTCAACATCACATCCCTGCTCCTATACTCTGTTCCTCTAGAAATGAATGCCAACATTGCATTCGCCTTCTTCACCACCGACTCAACCTGGAGGTTAACCTTAAGGGTATCCTGTGCGAGGACTCCCAAGTCCCATTGTATCTCAGAACTTTGAATTCTCTCCCCATTTAAATATTAGTCTGCCCGTTTATTTCTTCTGCCAAAGTGCATAACCACACACTTTCCAACATTGTATTTCATTTGCCACTTCTTTGCCCATTCTTCCAATCTATCCAAGTCTCTCTGCAGACTCTCTGTTTCCTCAGCACTACTGGCCCCTCCACCTACCTTTGTATCGTCAGCAAACTTAGCCACAAAGCCATCTATTCCATAATCCAAATTGTTGATGTACAATGTAAAAAAAAGCGGCCCCAACACGGACCCCTGTGGAACACCACTGGTAACCGGCAGCCAACCAGAATAGGATCCCCTTATTCCCACTCTCTGTTTCCTGCCTATCAGCCAATGCTCTATCCACGTATGTAACTTTCCCGTAATTCCATGGGCTCTTATCTTGTTAAGTAGCCTCATGCGTGGCACCTTGTCAAAGGCTTTCTGAAAATCCAAATATACAACATCCACTGCATCTCCCTTGTCTAACCTATTTGTAATTTGCTCAAAAAATTGTAATAGGTTTGTCAGGCAGGATTTTCCTTTAAGGAATCCATGCTGAGTTCTGCCTATCTTGTCATATGCCTTCAGGTACTCTGTAACCTCATCCTTGACAATCGACTCCAACAACTTCCCAACCACCGATGTCAAGCTAACAGGTCTATAATTTCCTTTTTGCCTCCTTGCCCCCTTCTTAAATAGCGGAGTGACATTTGCAATCTTCCAGTCCTCTGTAACCATGCCAGAATCTATCGACTTTTGAAATTGCTAATGCCTCCGCAATCTCCACAGCTACTTCCTTCAGAACACGAGGGTGCATTCCATCTGGTCCGGGCAATTTATTTACCTTTAGACTATTCAGCTTCCTGAGTACTTTCTCTGTCGTAATTGTGACTGCGCACACTTCTCTTCCCTGCCACCCTTGGGTGTCTGGTATACTGCTGATGTCTTCTTCAGTGAAGACTGATGCAAAATACTCGTTCAGTTCCTCCGCCATCTATGCAACATGTTCCTTCTTATTTGATATCCCCATTTCAGTCCATTTTACAGAGACTGCATATTGTAAATGAACTATGAAGAGTCTACAGGTAGATCATCAGGTAAATTGTAGAGGTGACGTTGGAAGGACCAAGCTCGGTATTCAGGCCCATTAATAGTTTAAATCAGTCTTCCCTGTTTCTCTGCCCTGATATACCTGCACTCTTCAAGTTTTGAGCCCCTACACATCACCTGACTTTAATTCCTTTGCCTTTGATGCCATCTTCTTCTGCCCTGAGACCCAAAGCTCTGGGATATTCAATGGGTGATGTAAGATCACAGAGACATAGTCATACTGCATGAAAACAGTGGGTTAGGCCCACGAAGTTCTTGCTGAGAATCAAGCAGAATGATGTTAAACTAATCATACATTAATCCTATCTTTGATTCCCTACATCCTAGATTCTGTCACTCACCTTCATACTAGGGACAATTTACAGAGGGCAGTTAATTTACTGAGTGTCATTCAGGCTGTAAGCAGTTCTTGCAGCTGAGGCAACATTTCATCTGTGAGTCTGTCAATATAATGTCCGGTGTTCCTGGTACAGCATGCTCTGCACTGGGGAGACCTGATGTAGACAGGGGGACTGCCTTGTCCAACATCTTCACTACAACAGCTAGTGAACATCTACATTCCCTCTCACCTGGACTCAAAGCTCAAAGTTCAAAGGAAATTTATTATCAATGTACATATACTGTACATCACCCCAAGCTCTGTTTTCTTTGCGGGCATACACAGTAAATCCACTAACACAATGGAATCAATGAAAGGCTGCACCCAGCGGGATGGACAAACTACCCATGTGCAGAATGCAACTCACTGCAAATACAAAAAGAATAAGTAAATAAGCAATAAGTATCGAGAATATGAACTGAGGAAACGTTGAGTCCATAGGTTGTGGGAGCAGTTCAGTGATGGGCCGGGTGAAGTTGAGTGAAAATAGTGCTTTCCTGATGTATATGATGAATAAACACTTCTCGGGCTGGTTTGGAAGCCTGATGGTTGAGGGGTAATGACTATTCCTGAACCTGTTCTCACCTATTTCCTGACATTTTTTTTGATCTTCCCCCTCCCCTACCTTTTCACTCTGACTTTTTCCACCTTTCTTCCTAGTCCTGATGAAAGCTCTCAGCCCGAAACGTCAACTGTTCATTCCCCTCCAGTGAAGCTGCCTGATCCGCTGAGTTCCTCCGGAATTTTGAATCCAGCAACTGCAGAATCTCTTGTGTAACCTACTGGCCTGCATGTCTTGGGGATGTGGATGGAACCGGAGCCCCTGGAAGAAACCCAGCTGGTCAAAGGGAGAACGTGTATTCTCCTTACAGACAACATCAGAGATCAGGACTGTGAGGCAGCAGCTGTGGTGCTGATTTTGAAATCGTGTTATTTGTTTCCACTGGATTAGTCTTGGAAGTGAGTACACCTGATGCAGGTCTGTTCGAGTATTTAGCTCTAACATCTGACTCAGAGGTGGCAGCTGCCACAGATGGTACACCTGACAACTTGGCCATTCAGCAATTACTGAGCTGCAGAATAACAGAATTCCTTTGAGACTTTGGCTTAAATTAGCACTGGATTTCAGTAAAGAAACATCACATGGATAGGAAGCAAAGATTAACTCAGCATTTTTTTTTTGGTTGAAGGAGAATGTTCTGTAATGCCCTGGTTCATATTTTTGTACCGTTATGCTGTTCTGTATGTGATCTTTGTGCTGTTCTCTGCAAGCTGCTTGTTTGGGTTACTGTTGAAGATAAGAGATAGGAGAATTTTGTGCCATCCGATTAGGATAGCCAGATTAAGGGGAGGTTTCTCTGGTGAGGATCACTAAGGTTGGCTTGGGGCTTTTGTTAGGGGATGAAGAGAGAGGACGCCAGAGAGAAGAGGTCGTAGATTTGACCTGGAGCAGGGCCGTGATTCGGCGAAGCCCGGGGTGAGATCAAAGGAGGATCGGCGAAGGGGAAACCGTGAACTCCAACTTGTGCATGTTAGACTGTTTCATTAAAATGGGCCCTTTTCTTTTTTTGCTTTTCCTTTACTAACCTTTTGGTCAAATTAAGAATTGTAAAGTACAATCGTTTAATTGCATGTGGTGTACCATCTGTTATTTCATGGTACTTATTTGTGACAGGTTAATGAATCACGGAGCATTCACACAAACAGGGGTTTTGGGGTGGGCTCGCACCCCAATCTCACACGCTTGGCAGGGCCAGAGATTGTCTTCCCTAGACTTACACAGCCGACGGAACAGAGTGTCCCATTGTGGGGGCTCGTCTGGGATCGATTTTGTTGGATGCTGTGTAATTGCCCTGAGCATTGATCCAGTGGGTTGTATGTTTCAGTCTGTGCTAAACTATTGTCTGGTAAAGTGATTACGGTACATGGTTGTGAATGCTACCGGGGTTGAGCAGTGGTGCAAATCCATGGGGTTACTGGTAACGAATGCCTGCGTGTTGAGTGGTGTAGACATTCATATCCCTGATGAATTGAATCAAATTTAAGTACTGTTAGAGCTGTAGGAACAGTTATGATTGTGGAGCGGAGGTTTGATAAAATGGTGGGCAAAGACTTGTTTTAGTTCAGACTAGCGCTGATGTAACAGCAGTGGAACTACCTGGTACTATTGGGGCCCCAGGAGAGGGGGGCTGTGGGCTGTCCGTACTTTCTGGGAGGAGGGGAATGTAAGGGGAGCAGGCCAAATCACAAGCTGAGTCTCCCGTAGCTGGGGCCAGAGACTTCAAAGTCAGGCTGCTCTTGTTTCTGCAGAGCGAGGGGAAGGAGTAGTCTAAGTGGAATGTCTAACGAGTCCCCCAGTGAACAGTGGGACCCCTGAGTTGGTATCAGCCCTTACCTCCCTGGCAAATAAATGGCCCAGTGCCCAGGCAAGGAATGTTCTCGTGGTGAAGAGGAGTATGAGACTTGGGCGGAGCAGTGCTCTTAGTTGTCAGATGAGTGGCAGGTCTCTGATGACGTAAGAGGTCAGTGATTGGTTGAAAGTTTGAGAGGGCGGGCTGCTGATGTAGTGAGAGCCATAAAGGCACAGAACCCCTTGCCACTTCTGCGGCCTACATGCAAGCACTAGGGAAGGTGTTTGGTGCGACGGAGAGCCCAATGGAGCTCAGGACAGGGTTTCAGAACATGTGTTAGGGGAAGGGGGAGAAGCCTTCTGCTGACATCTTTCAGCTAGAGAGGCAGCTAAGTTGCTTGTGGCGTAGAGGGACCATTCAGACAGCTGAAGTGGATCTGTTAAGAATGGACCAAATAGCAAAGGGCACCCAGTCCCAGGACCTGATCGCTTGGGGTCTCCGACTGTCTCGCAAGATGCGTCCCCCTCCCTCGCTCGTTGAGCTGAACGGAGAAGTACGAGAGGAGGAGAACGCGTCGGAGGTGCAGGAGAGCTCCGTCAGTAGGGTATGGTCCTCGGTAGTAGCCCCCTGCATCGAAGTGACCACAGATACCCCACCCCAGAGAGTGGTAAAGGAGACCATGGCAGAATTGAGAACTGAGATGTCCCAGTTGTTATCAGTGAGTGTGGCCACCCCGACCCCATATAATGGAGCTGATAGGGATGTGGACCCCTAAGGGGACGGACTATGCAGAGGGCTGCTAGTGGCCAGGGTCCTGCGAGAAGGGAGCAGCCGGTATTATCTGTTATAACTGTGGTAAAGAGGGACACTTCTGGCGGGAGTGTGAACGAAGGGAAACCCCTTTGAGAGTGAGCTCCCAGCTACCGAAGCAGAGAGAGACGTCGGGAAACCTAGAAGAGACCCAGTGAGGGGACGGCCTGGCATCTCCCAGCAGTATATCCAGGAGCCCAAAAGCATAAAAACCCATTCCTGAAGGCTTAGTGGGGCCAAGCTCCAGTGTATCGCTATGGATTGAGGATATTTATGCTAGGGCCTTACCTGACACAGGGTCACAGATTACTTTGCTGTACTGTTCGTTTTACAACCGGTATTTGACGTATTTACCATTGACGCCACTCAATGTGCTAGAGATCTGGGGTCTTAGTGCAAGTGTTTCTCCGTATGATGGTTATTTGTCAATGAATCTGAAGCTTTTGGAGGCCGATGTGGGAGTGGCTGAGGTCCTTGATACATTAGTGGTGGTTTGCCTGGACCCCATTGAGGAGGGCAGAGTTCCAGTTCTTGTGGCGGCCAATACTCCTATTGTGAAGAGGCTCATGGGGGCCTGCAAAGAGAGAACTGGAGAGAGTTTTCCGAAAACATTGTCCATGCACCCAGTGTTTCAAGCTGCTTTTGAGGAAGTGTGTGGTTGCATTGGGCCGGATAACGAGTTTAGATGAGGAACTGTGTGGTTCATCCAGTCAAAGCCAATCGTGTTACGGCCTGGGGAAGTAGCGGGAGTGATGGGAAGCCCCAAATTTCCCGGAATGCCTGAGGCCGAGGCCCTCTTGGTGGATGCCCTGGAAGACCATGAAGAGGAGACAGGCTTACCTGTTGGGGTACTGGTGAGGACTGAACTGCAGAGGCCCACGGTTGTACAGGTGAACAGGATGATGGTGAATGTCAGGAACACTGCGAAGAGGGAGGTCATCTTCAAGCGCGGGATGCCCCTGGCACAACTCTTCCCAGTGACTAGTGTTCCCGTGAGACAAGTCAGGGAAAAACTCTCTTTGAAAAAGGAAAAGCTGACCGCTGAGTCCTTCAAATTCAGGGACTCTCCCTGTGGGTTGGAAGAGGAGGTTGATAGAGAAGATGTTGAAGCTGGAAGGTGTCTTTTCTACTGATGAGTTTGATGTAGGTTGTTTCAAGAGCACTCGCCACACTAACTGGGTGACCAAGGACACCCCGTTCAGAGAAAGGTCATGGCAACTGGCGCCTGCATTTGTGGAAGCTGAAGGAAGCTGGGGTCATCACTGAGTCGAGAAGCCCTTATGCGTCCCCAATAGTAGTGGCCAGGAAGAAGAAAGAGAAGGTATGGATGTGCATGGGCTATAGGACTCTGAACAGGCACACCATCCCTGACCATGGTCCCGAGGATCGAGGATGCGCTAGCCTGTTTGAATGGTGCTAAGTGGTTCAGTGTCCTGGACTCGAGGAGTGGATATTACCAGATCCCCAAGAGTGAGGTTGACAAAGAGAAGACTGAATTTATATGTCCACTGGGATTCTTCCAGTTCGAAAGGATGCCCCAGGGGATATCAGGACCCCCTGCAACCTTCTGGCATATCATGGAGAAAGCGGTGGGGGATATGAACTTGCTTGAGGTGTTGATGTATCTGGATGACCTCATAGTGTTTGGGTCCTCCTTGGAGGAACATGAAGCGAGGCTACTGAAGGTGCTGGGCTGCCTGAAAGCTGAAGGGTTAAATCATTCCCTGGACAAGTGGCAGTTCTGCAAGACGTCTGTCAGCTATGTTGGGCACATAGTCTCACATTATGGAGTAGCTACAGATCCATCTAAGATAGAGGCAGTAACCACATGGCCAAGGCCCCAGACTGTGAGCACTTTGCGCTCGTTCCTTGGGCTCTGTAGGTATTATCGGAGGCTTGTGAAGGGCTATGTGAAACTGAGTCACCCTTTAAACCAGCTTCTGTGTGGTTACCCTCCCTTGGGGAAGACAGGGAGGAGGACAAAAGGAGAGAATGGTTAGGATTATTTTAGCCCTTCAGAGTCTTTTGGAGCCAGATGGGATGCGAAATGTGAAGAGGCCTTTCGGTCGCTGAAGGAGCTGCTGACACAAGCACCTGTGTTGGCTTTTGCAGACCCCCAATTGCCATATGTACTGCATATGGATACCAGCAGAGAGGGCAGAGCGGGTGTCCTGTATCAGGATCAGGGCACAGGATTAAGACCTGTTACATTTGTCAGCCAGAGTCTGTCACTCTCTGGGAAAAATTATCCCACGCACAAGTTGGAGTTCCTGGCGTTGAAATGGGTTGTGATGGATAGGTTGAGTAACTACCTCTATGGTGCCAAGTTTGAGGTAAGGATGGACAACAATCCCCTAAATTATATCATGACCTTGGCGAAATTGGATGCCACAGGCCATTGGTGGTTGGCGGCGTTGTCTGCCTATGATTTCAGCCTGAAGTACTGGCCGGGAAGCAGGAACATTGATACTGATGCTTTGTCCCAACATGCGCAGGAAGGGCTGGACAGGGACGAGGAGTGGGAGAGTGTTCCTGCCCTGGGAGGGAAAGCCATATGCCAGTTTTCCATCAAGGTGAAGGCAGAGGAAAGGCAAGGGCGGGATCGAGTGGTAGATCAATTGGGAGCTTTTGATGACGCTATTCTATAAGTTTAGTGTAACCTGACTGCTCTGAAGACAAACTAGTTTCCGGGATTGAGTCTTGGGTAAGTGACAGCTGCTCAGCGAGATGACCCGGACATCGGTAACATTTGGTCAGCAGTCAAAAAGAGAGACATAGCCCAAGTGGAGAGGACAAAACACGCCGTGGTGCCTCCGTTACTGAGAGAAATGCCCAGATAGGAGTTGAGGAATCAGATCCTATATCGGGTCACATTGTCTCCAGACCAACCTTGGCGTGCCCAGCTGATTCTGCCTGGGAAGTATTGGAGGATTGTGTTGAAGTCACTTCATGATGATTCTGGACATTTGGGGGTTGAAAAGACCTATGGATTGCTCAGAGATCGGTTCTACTGGCCCCAAATGAAGCCAGAGGTCAAAGAATACTGCAAATTGTGCATTCGATGCATACGGAGGAAGACGTTGTCTACGAGGGCCACACCATTGTTCCACTTGCAGTGTGCAGGGTGCCTTGACCTGGTGTGTATGGATTTCCTGTCAACAGAGCCAGATGCCAGCAACATGGCGAATGTCTTTGTTATTATGGATCACTACACTATTTATGCGTAAGCTTTCCCTCCCAAGGATCAGAGTGTGTCCACGGTGGCCAAAGTGTTATGGGAGAAGTATTTCATTTATTATGGCCTCTCCAGGTGGATACATAGTGATCAGGGACGGGATTTTGAGAGTAGGCTCATACATTAGTAACTGAGCATTCTAGGAGGCGAGAAGTCGAGGACTTCTCCTTATCACTCGCAGGGTGATCCCCAGCCCGAGAGGTTCAATCGGACCTTGCTAGACATGCTTGGAACCTTGGAAATCAGCAAGAAGAACAAGTGTGTTCAACATTTTGGACAGCTGGTCCACTGCTACAACTGTACCGGAAATGAAGCTACCAAGTACTCGCCATATTATCTGATGATTGGGCGTGTTGCAAGGTTGCCCATTAACCTTTGTCTTGGGACTGGCAAGGAAGACCTACCACCGAAGACCTATCTAAAGTACGTGTCTGATGTGAGAAGGGAGCTGAAAAAGGCATATGAGTCTGCTGAGGTCGTGGCTGCCAAGCAGAATCAAGGAAATAAGGGGAGGTATGATCAAGAAGTTAGGTTCTCCCAACTGATGCTGTGAGACTGAGTCCTCATAAGGAATTTGAGGCCACCTGGGAAGCATAAGTTGACTGACCGCTGGGCGGCTACGCCCTGTGTAGTGGAGAGTCAGATGCCAAACGTACCAGTTTTCCAGATGAAACCAGAGGATGGGAATTCTCCATTGGAACCATCTTCTGTCTCTGGGACAAGAGGGGCTGGTTGACCCAGAGCCCGATCTGGACCCTACACCCAGTAAGAGGACTCTGCAGTGATGCGGAGAGACTGATGAACTAACAGCAAGAAAGATTAGACCGGCCCCCGAACCTGAATGAGATACGGACTTGGAGGATGAGGAAATGGGAGTGTGGTATATGCTGCCTTTTGCTAACTCCCCACTGATTGAGGAAGAGATTCCCAACACTTCTCACTCTGAGGCAGGTGAAATTGGGGGGACTATCTGTGGACAGGCTGGGTTTTAGCTGGACCATGAAGGGGATGAAGTGGAACTCAGCCAAGTAGCAGAGGGGTCCAAGTTGCTGGAGGGCATGAGTGATAGACTGGGGAAGGCCTTGCCATATAGACCAGAAGTATCCCAAGGAGTGTCTGAAACTGAAGAAATAGATGATGGGGTAAGGAGGTCTCAAAGAATCAGGAGACCTGGGCTGGCTATGTAGCACTGGGGGAACAGAGTGCTACGGCTATCCCCCTAGTGAGATTTGTCACTACCCTTTACAAATGGATTAGAGGTTCTGACATCACGAAATTCCTTCGACAATGGAGTTATTAGTGAAGAAAAGACAGCTATTTCTAAGTCATAAGGATATGACTATTTTGGTGGGGGGAGAGTGTAATGCCCTGTTTTACTGGTTTTTTTGCTGTTATGCTGTTCTGGATGTGATCTTTGTGCTGTTCTCTGCAAGCTGCTTGTTTGGGTTACTGTTGAAGATAAGAGATAGGAGAATTGTATGCCAGCCAATTAGAATGGCTGGATTGAGGGGAGGTTTCTCTGGTGAGGGACACTACAGTTGGGCTTGGGGTTTTTGTCAAGGGATGAAGAGAGATGACATTGGAGATTTGACCTGGAGTGGGGCCATGATTCGACGAAGCCCGGGGTGAGATTGAAGGAGGATCAGCGAAGGCGAAACCGTGAACTCCCACTTGTGCACATTGGACTGTTTCATTAAAATGGGCCCTTTTCTTTTTCTGTTCTTTTCTTTACTAACCCTTTAGTCAAATTAAGAATTAGAAAGCTAAATTGTTTAATTGCATGGGGTGTGCTGTCTGTTATTCTGTGGTACTGATTTGTAATAGGGTTACAAACCCCACAGCATCCACACAAATGGGGTTTGGGGTGGGCTCGCACCTCAATCTCACACGCTTGGCAGGGCCAGAGATTGTCTTCCCTGGACTTATGCAGCCGACGGAACAGAGTGTTTCAGTTCATTTTTGGGAAAGCATTTTGATGAGACATACCCTACAGGCCTTTTCAAAATATGTCAATGACCAACCCTGGTGTGTCCCTTTGTAAAGGTACTGCCTGGGGTGGGGGGCCTAAAGAGTGCAGTTAGCTGACGTAGTTCAGTAGAGGAATGCCGTACTGTGGATTATTTGTTGCTTAACGGTTGAGATGATATTCCAAGATCCCTCTTTTATCTCCATCTGGTTCCATGTCCTTATCTGAAGAAAGAGAAGAGCATTGCTCCTGTTGTCCATGTATCATGTCAAAGCCATAGAAAGGGTGTACTGCAGAAAAATGAGTCTGATCGGGGGGTGGGAGGTGGATGGCCTGTGAAATTGTTGATGTGTTTCTTTAAAAATGTTTGACTGTGAATTTTTTCCAGTTCCAAAGGGCTAGAATTAATTTTCTGCTACTGCTGCTTTTCCTGAATGGAGGATGATCTTGGTAGTTCACATGTCTTTTGCTGTGATGATATCACCTGTAAATATTGTAATGACATTTCAGACACGTGAGCAAATACACCTCTGTGCTTGCCAGAAGAAAGGTTTGCAATGCATTTTGCTAACATAGAGGTAGGCAGTGTATTAACGTCATCAGGTAAATTTTCTGCCTGGGGTGTTACTCTATCTGTCACCGTGAGTACAAGCAGAATAAACCAATATGCTCACCAACTCTCTTGAGACAACACTTTTGATGATGTCATCTTTAATAAACACAGACAGAGAAATCTATAACAGCAGTTTGCATTTTGACTCAGAATTACGGTCTCCTAACCATGTACTGTACCTCTTCAAGAGGTGTCCTTGATGGTGAGGCTTCTGTGCCTGAGTGACTCTCCTTAACCATATAACCATAATCATATAACAATTACAGCACGGAAACAGGCCATCTCAGCCCTTCTAGTCCGTGCCGAACTCTTACTCTCTCCTGGTCCCACTGACCTGCACTCAGCCCATAACCCTCCATTCCTTTCCTGTCCATATATCTATCCAATTTAACTTTAAATGACAACATCGAACCTGCCTCAACCACTTCTGCTGGAAGCTCGTTCCTCACAGCTACCACTCTCTGAGTAAAGAAGTTCCCCCTCATGTTACCCCTAAACTTTTGTCCTCTAACTCTCAACTCATGTCCTTGTTTGAATCTTCCCCACTCTCAACGGAAAAACTCTAACCACGTCAACTCTATCAATCCCCCTCATAATTTTAAACACCTCTATCAAATCCCCCCTCAACCTTCTATGCTCCAAAGAATGAAGACCTAACTTGTTCAACCTTTCTCTGTAACTTAGGAGATGAAACCCAGGCAACACTTTAGTAAACCTCCTCTGTACTCTCTTAATTTTATTGACATCTTTCCTATGATTCGGTGACCAGAACGTTACACAATACTCCAAATTTGGCCTTACCAATGCCTTATACAATTTCAACATTACATCCCAACTCCTATACTCAATGCTCTGATTAATAAAGGCCAGCAAACCAAAAGCTTTCTTCACCAACCTATCCACATGAGATTCCACCTTCGGGGAACTATGCACCATTATTCCTCGATCCCTCTGTTCTACTGCATTCCTCAATGCCCTACCATTTACCATGTATGTCCTATTTTGATTAGTCCTACCAAAATGTAGCACCTCACATTTTTCAGCATTAAACTCCATCTGCCACCTTTCAGCCCACTCTTCTAACTGTCCTAAATCTCTCTGCAAACTTTGAAAACCTTCCTCATCATCCACAACACCACCTATCTTAATATCATCTGCATACTTACTAATCCAATTTACCACCCCATCATCCAGATCATTAATATATATGACAAACAACATTGGACCCAGTATAGATCCCTGAGGCACACCGCTACACACTCTCCTCCAATCTGACACACAGTTATCCACCACTACTCTCTGGCGTCTCCCATCCAGCCTCTGCTGAATCCATTTTACTACTTCCATATTAATGCCTAACGATTGAACCTCCCTAACTAACCTTCCGTGTGGAACCTTGTCAAAGGCCTTACTGAAGTCCATATAGACAATATCCACCGCTTTACCCTCTTCAACTTTCTTAGTAACCTCATCAAAAAATTCAATAAGATTTATCAAACATGACCTTCTACGCACAAATCCATGTTGACTGTTCCTAATCAGACCCTGTCTATCCAGATAATTATATATGCCATCTCTAAGAATACTTTCCATCAATTTACCCACCACTGACGTCAAACTCACAGGCCGATATTTGCCAGGTTTACTTTTAGAACCCTGTTTAAAGAATGGAACCACATGAGCAATACACCAATCCTCCGGAACCATCCCCGTTTCTATTGACATTTGAAATATTTCTGTCAGAGCCCCTGCTATTTCCACACTAACTTCCCTCAAGGTCCTAGGGAATATCTTGCCCGGACCCAGAGACTTATCCACTTATATATTCCTTAAAAGTGCCAGTACTTCCTCTTCTTTAATTGTCATACTTTCCATAACTACCCTTCTTGTTTCCTTTACCTTACACAATTCAATATCCTTCTCCTTAGTGAATACCGAAGAAAAGAAATTGTTCAAAATCTCCCCCATCTCTTTTGGCTCCGCACATAGCCATCCACTCTGATTCTCCAAGGGACCAATTTTATCCCTCACTATCCCTTTGCCACTAACATAACTGTAGAAACCCTTTGGATTTATTTTCACCTTACTTGCCAAAGCAGCCTCGTATCTTCTTTTAGCTTTTCTAATTTCTTTCTTAAGATTCTTTTTACATTCTTTATATTCCTCGAGTATTTCATTAACTCCAAGCTGCCTATATTTATTGAAGATCCCTCTCTTTTTCCGAACCAAGTTTCTTATATCGCTTGAAAACCATGGCTCTCTCAAACTTCTAACCTTTCCTTTCAACCTAACAGGAACATAAAGATTCTGTACTCTCAAAATTTCGCCTTTAAATGACCCCCGTTTCTCTGTTACATACTTCCCATAAAACAAATTTTCCCAATCCACTCCTAAATCCTTTCGCATCTCCTCAAAGTTAGCCTTTCTCCAATCAAAAATCTCAATCCTAGGTCCAGTCCTATCCTTCTCTATAATTACATTGAAACTAATTGTATTGTGATCACTGGACCCGAAGTTCTCCCCAACACATACCTCCATCACCTGCCCTGTCTCATTCCCTAACAGGAGATCCAACACTGCCCTTTCTCTAGTTGGTACCTCTATGTATTGCTCCAAAAAACTATCTTGCACACATTTGACAAACTCCAGACCATCCAGCCCTTTTACAGAATGGGCTTCCCAGTCTATGTGTGGAAAATTAAAATCTCCCACAATCACAACCTTGTGCTTACTACAAATATCTGCTACCTCCTTATAAATTTGCTCCTCTAGTTCTCGGTCCCCATTAGGTGGTCTATAATACACCCCTATAAGTGTCACAACACCTTTTCTATTCCTCAATTCCATCCAAATAGCCTCCCTAGACGAGTCCACTAATCTATCCTGCCAGAGCACCGCTGTTATATATTCTCTGACAAGCAATGCAACACCTCCCCCTCTTGCCCCTCCTATTGTATCACGCCTGAAGCAACGAAATCCTGGAATATTTAGTTGCCAATCACACCCCTCCTGCAACCACGTTTCACTAATAGCTACAACATCATATTTCCGGGTATCAATCCATGCTCTAAGCTCATCCACCTGTCTTACAATGCTCCTAGCATTAAAATAGATGCATTTAAGAAACTCTCCACCTCCCACTCTCTGTTTATCCTTAATTGAGCAAACAACTTTGTTATCTTTTTCTTCCTTTTCCCCTACATCAACCTCCCCTCTCCTAGTCTCCTTAATTTGATTCCCTCCCCCCAACCATTCTAGTTTAAATTCACCTCAGTAGCCCTTGCAAGTCTCCCGGCCAGGATATTGGTCCCCCTATGATTCAAGTGCAACCCGTCCCCTTTGTACAGGTCACACCTGCGCCAATAGTGGTCCCAATGATCCAAAAACCCGAATCCCTGACCCTTGCTCCAATCTCTCAGCCACGCATTTACCCTACATCTCACTGCATTCCTCCTCTCACTGTCGCATAGCACAGGCAGTAATCCCGAGATTACTACCTTTGCGGTTCTTTTTCTCAACTCCCTTCCTAACTCCCTATGTTCTTCTTTCAGGATCTTTCCCCTTTTCCAACCCATGTCATTGGTACCTATATGTACCACGACCTCAGGCTCCTCTCCCTCACACTCTTGGACGCAATCAGAAACATCCCGGACCCTGGCACCAAGGAGGCAAACTACCATTCGGGTCTCCGAACTTTGTCCACAGAATCATCTATCTGACCCCCTAATGATTGAGTCCCCTATTAGTACTGCCCCCCTCTTCCGTTCCCTACCCTTCTTAGCTACAGGGCCGGACTCTGTGCCAGAGGCACGGTCAGTGTTGCTTCTCCCAGGTATGCTGTCCCCCCCAACAGTACTCAAACAGGAGTACTTATTGTTAAGGGGCACAGCCACAGGGGTAC
Source organism: Mobula hypostoma (assembly GCF_963921235.1). Taxonomy (NCBI): domain Eukaryota; kingdom Metazoa; phylum Chordata; class Chondrichthyes; order Myliobatiformes; family Myliobatidae; genus Mobula; species Mobula hypostoma. Next base: position 98,240,987 of record NC_086105.1, on the reverse strand, counting down.
TCTCTATTACCTGATTCTTCCTATTCCCTGTCCTAACCTTGACCCAGTTGTCTGCCTCCCATGGCCCTGGTGTGACCACCTGCCTGTAACTTCTATCAACTCCTCACTCTCCCTGACCATACGAAGGTCTTCGAGCTGCAGCTCCAGTTTCCTAATGGGGTCTCTTAGGAGCTGCATCTCGACGCACCTGTCGCAGATGTGGATGTCCGGGAGGCTGGGAGACTCCACTACCTCCCACATCGGGCACTGAGAACAACAAGCTGCCCTCACACTCATACTTCCCCCTCTCTTCAAATAACAGGGGAAAAAAAAGAAAAACTAAAACCTCTTCGTCTCGCCCGATTCCGCCTAAGCCCGTTTAGCCAAAGCCCTTAAGCCTTCACTCTGCTCCCGGCTCACTCCGCAGCCCGCAAACTACGCTGCCCGCTGTATAAGGCTGTGTTCCTTTTAAATCTTCCTCGCTTCACTCCCCGACGTCACATGCCTGCACAGTCTGCCTCTCTCGACACCGATGGAAAAAAAAAGAAAAATTCAAAAAAGGCTTCCTCCACACTACTGCTCCTATTCTCAGTCTTCTTTCTCTGAATATTAAATATTAAAATATTAAATAATAAAAGTGGTTGCAATAAGGATATTTGTTCTTAACACAGTAAAGCAAGTATAGTGTCACTAATATTATTCCTTAGATTTAACAAAAGGGTTTTAATACAATCTACTCTGCTCAATACCACAGTCTGTGGCAAGCTATAACACGTATTGGAATTCTGATGTGCAAACTATTCCTGACAAGGGGGTTTATGATGTCGACAGTGAATATAATTTTCCAGTTGATCTCCAATATATACATGATTCTTTACAATTGGCTTGGGAGAAATTGTTGGCCCAAAAAGATTTGTTGATTATGAATATATTAATTATGCCAAATTTATTACCTTACTGGACTGACACCAGCTTCCACATGATTAAAAATGAAATGCTTTTCCAATACTATACAGAAAAATTGATCAGGAAATATGTTTGGTGTTCATGCATTTATTATGATAAGTAATTTTGCTCTTGAGTTGCCCTCCATAAAGCAATTCGGTTAATGAAACACAAGCAACACTTAATGACCAGCAACAAAATACTGAGCAGAGTATCAATGATCTCATCTCGATATCTCTTGGTCATCTCACGGTTTGTTAAAAGATTAACAGTCAAACTTAACTGAGCCAAGGAACAACAAGCTTTCGAATGTCAACAAAGTGTCCAAAGTGATGAGAAGGGAAGCATTCTTTGACTGCTGATGTGGAATTGCTTGTGCCGGGATTGATGTCAACCCAAAACAGAAAAAACCCAAACCCAAAAAAGTCAAAGTCAAGCTTATTATCATTTGCATATGTGCATGCATGCACAGGTCCAATGAAAAACGTGTAGCAGCATCACAGGCACATAGCATCACAAAAGTGGCATTCACAAGAAAAACATAAATTATACACACTTTTTACAAGAAAACTAACTTAGAACACTTAGGCCACAATTAGTTAAACCTGGGGCTAAAGTAATAAGAGATGGTAGACGGAGCTGTCAGCACATAAACATGAGGAAATCTGCAGATGCTGGAAACCCAAAGCAACACACACAAAAGGCTGTAGGAACTCAGCAGGTTAGACAGCATCTATGGAAACGTTTCAAGTCAAAACCCTTCTCAGGATCAGTTAGCTGTTGTGTTGATAGATAACAGTTGACAACAAATTGTTAACAAAGCCCTTGACTGTACCTTGTCCATTGTTATCAATCCTGCTCTTGCCCCTCCCCTCTGGGACAAAACCATGATAGAATTCCACCTCACCCGTTTCTGCATTCAACACATCATTTCTCTGCAATTTCTGTCAGCTCCAAGGAGATTCTACCACCAGGCACATCTTCTTTTCTCTTTTCCTTTCAACATTTTTGCAGGGACCGTTTACCATGTGACTCTCTGCAGAATTGTTGCACAGTTTGGGAAACTCTTCCATTTGAAGACAGAGCATCGAAGCTCGATAAAGAGACTGTGTATACATATATTGTGCAGACAATAATAACCTTGGCTGGACTCGATCCACTGTCCATGAGTGCTGCTTAATCCATCGAGCTTGCAGGAAGGGCAATTGTTTCAGTAAATTCTGCCCTCCAAGAGTGTCAATAAGCTGCAAAATGGAGGTGTTCCGTAGTTCCTGGATTGAAGTAACAGCAAGAACTAGGCTGAGTGGTTTGGTGTGGCAGTGGTCTCTACATTCATAGCCAGTCCAGCCACAAGTGCATGGGTAGATCTCCACCTGCAAAAGAAAGGGAAATGGACACCAGCATGAACAAGGATAGAACAGTCCACACGCCTTGGATTGTTGATAATTCAGGTTCAGATATCTTATTCTCAGATACACTGAAATCTTTTACTTGATGGAGCTCAAAGAGAAGAAAGTTTGTTGTTGTTGAGGGCCACCATAGACTCATAGTGACCCTATGGATAGTGTAGTTGTCCATAGGGTTTTTGTGCCAAGATATGGAAGTAGATTGCTAGACCTTTCTTCCGCACAGATACTGCTGCTGCCCAGGTTGGGACCCAGTCAGATTCGAACTTTGGACCATCTGCCTCGAAGTCCAGTGCTGATGACTCTGCACCACCAGCTGGCCCAAACAGCCAACACAGTAATAATAAATATAACATTAAGGACAATGATCAGTGCCAAACAACAGAATGGTGCAAAGGTTGTCGTGCAATCTGAAGCAGAATGAAAAGAAACGTTGAAGTGACAATAACAGCAGTAACCAAGTGAGGTAGAATTAACAGTCCACGTATGTGGCAGCACCACCAGGAAGATGTGATTTGTTCAGATGTCCAACAGCAGTGGGGAAGAAACTGTGCTTGTGTCTGGATACTCAGGCCTTCCAAGTTGCAGTATCTTCTCCAAGAAGGCAGAAGAAAGAAAATGAAATGATCAGGGTAACAGGCATCCTCAATGATACAATAAGTCTTCCTGAAACAACACACCATGAAGATGGAAGGAAGTGATGAGTTTGTGATAAAATGGGATTTATTTTCTCTTCCTGTAGGTTCTGCAGATCTAGAGCAGCAGTTACCATACCAGGCTGAGATGAGGTCTGCCAGGATACTCCCTATAGCACACCTGTAGAAGTTTGAGAGAATCCTTATCGACAAGCAGAATCTTCTCAAATGCATATAAATGCTAAGGAACTTGTAGCAGTCAAACATGTCTACATCTAATCCAGAATAAGGTAATCGTCACAAGAAGCATGGTAGCCTACTTATAAAATAGCTTTAACTGAGCTTATCTTAGTCCTTGCACAGATCATTAATGTGCAACTGATTGTGATGCGTAGATTCAGTTCCAATTCCCTCTGCTAGGCATTGGTCTGAAATCCTGGCCATATTGCCGATAAATTATCTTTCCTTATGGTTCCTTAGCACATTTACTTTTGACTTATGTTTAAATTATGGATTTATTTAAAATTCCTTTCACAGCTTCAATGAAAATGAATTCCTTGTTAATAGTGACGGTGGTGAGTCAGCGATGGTATTGCCACTGAATGTCGAGGATAAGTGATTAGACTCTCTTGTTGGAGCCTGGTACTTCCGTGATTCATTTACAATTTGCCACTTATCAGCCTGGATGATATCTTGGTACATGGTATTAAACGTTGTGTAATGTCAGCAAGCATTCCCAATTCTGACCTTGTGATCGAATAGTCATTGTTAAAGCAACTGGAGATGGTTAGACTGTGATCACTGCCATGAGGAGATCTGTCAGTGAAGCCCTGGACGAGACAATGGAACTGCAACAATCATAACCATCTTCCCTTAAGTGCGGTATTCTCAACCACTTGCTTCGGTTTTACCAAGGCTCCATGAAGTCACATATGGTCAAGACTGATGGCAGTCTCTCTCACTTCACTTCTGGAATTCAGCTGTTCAGTCAGTCTTTGATCCAAGGTTTTGATGAGGTCTGGAGATGATAGTCTTGATAAAATCCAAATTGGGCATCAGAGTGCAAATTATTGGTGATTGTACCACGTGTTGATGATATGGCCATCGCTTTGCTGATGAACAACAGTAAACTGATTGGGTGGTAGGCTTCACGAGGTTTGTCCTGTGGTTCCTCAACACATTGGAGCAATTCTCCACATTGTTGTGTTCTGCTATCATTTTTAATTGTATTGTACATATAGAAAGTAAAACTTCCCCTATATTGTCCCACAATGTAAAACCAAGGCAGAGACAGCAGAATAAAGTCCTCTTTAAATTGTCATATAAAGTCTTAGAGTAATACAGTTGGAAATCAGGCTCCCCCAGTCCAACTTGTCTATGCCATCCTAAATCACCATCTGAAGTAGTCCCATTTGACCATGTTTGGTCTGTATCTCTTCAAGCATTTCTCATTTGTATACCTGTCCAATCGACTTTTAAATATTGTTATTGTACCGGCCTCAAGCACCTCCTTTGGCAGCTCATTCCACATACGCATCAAACTGTTCCAGAGTTAGTGCAAGTGGGTTAAATATAAAATAGGGATAACCTATCTTCCTGCCATTCATCTGCACAGTGACATATCCATGCTCTTTCCAGCATCGCTACTGGCTAACGGATTCCCCCAGTAGCTATTAGATAGCATAAATTATCTTGCCTGATTACTTAATGCCATCAACATCTGTTCAGGATAATGACTTGATCCATCTCTGCAGCCCCTGTGAGCTCAGTACGGTGCAGGAACCAATCTTTTTAGCTTGGCCATAAGACAAGCTGCATATTGTGCAAAGAATAACAGGTGGCTGGGTGTGTGTAAGAAGAGAGCAACAGTTTTAAATATTTGGATAAGCTGTTAAATAGTTAAGTGTATACAGTCTCCCAAATTCAATATTTTCTTGGACCCATGTAGTGCTCCTAACCATCTGCGTTTCTCTATATGATCTGCTGGTTGCATAACTTGTTTTGGTTAAATCTTCAATTCATATGTATTGATCTTGAAATTCATCTTTTGCTTCCCTGTATTCTGAGAAAGAGGGCAAGCTAGCAAAAAGGATTGTGCTAATGCAATAGACTGTGTAAACCACTGGGTAAACAAGGGTACGTTTTATAAAGTCCTGAAATATGTCTACTCCTTGGCAGTCACTAATACTTTAATATATTTTAGGTCCTTTGCCATTTCATTTCTTGAAGTTTTATCCACTCCATCTGCAGGTCTCCCAATGGGATTGTTCAGCAGAGGTGAGAACTGAATGCAGTCTTTAATTCAAACAGGACCAGAGCAAACTGTAAACAGTCACATACATAGAGGGAATATTGAAAGAAATTTGGAAAAAGTTTTGCACTCTCCACAACTGCCAACTGGCTTTCTGCTAGTTTCATGTTGCGTTCTTTTAATTACTTCGGCACATTGCCCTCTATTGGGGTACAATCACTCCAGTAATTAATCTCCATTTATCAGTTAGCTACGGCACTGTCGAGAAGATTATAACTAAGATCAATCTGTTCTTAATGCCCTCATACAACTTTCCCCAGCCAGATATTCTGGTAACAGGCTGAAACTGTCAGCCCAGCAGAACCAGTGAGTGAGCCTGGAAAGATGGCAACTGAATAACCTGAAAGAGCATAATGTTGGCTCCACCGTCAATGCCCAGACTAAAGGCAAAAGCCTTTCTTTGGCAGCACCTCCCAAACCACCAAGAAGGATAAAGGGTACTTGACTTCCTCATCGGCTGACCTCAGTCAGTGGATGTTGGTAACGACATTTCCTCCTTGCTGAATATCAAACGCAGGTGAGTAGTTACCCACTTGCTCTACTCACTGTACACACGTAACTGTGTAGCTAAGCACAGCTCCAATGCCATAGAGCAATCTGCCAGTGATACCACTGATGGTAGATGAAAAACGTATGCTGATGAGTCAGCATATGGAGGAGTGTAGACATCTATGATTGCTACTACCATTGTGGAGGAAGTACAGAAGCCTGAGGTCTTACACCACCAAGTTCAGGAATAGTTATTACTCTGGAACCATCAGCATCCTGACTTCACTCAACTCAACACTGAATTGACTCCATAATCCATAGAATGACTTTCAAGAACTCCCTTGTGTATGTAATATTTCAGTAATATCTGAGTAATATTGTAAATATGATGTTTGATTAAGCATTCTTGATTGTTAAAGTAATTCACTACAGTCTATAGGTAAAAATACATGAATTGCATATGTCATGATGCTACTATGTAGTAAGTGAGCACCTTGCTTAAAGTAAAACTAAGTTAGATTCACATTTTGGACTCCCGTCTTTTCTGATTGACTTGGTAAATGTTTTGGAGTTACATAATATAACAGTGGCAATGAGGTAATTTTAAAACTAACCTGAGATGACCACCTACCTATTGAAGTGAAGCAGGATGTTTGAGTTAAAAAAGCCAGTGTAGCATTTTTCTCTTTGGAAGGGAGAGAAAGAAGACAGTAGAGTTGACTTGAGTATTGTCAATTCAGTGATGGGCTTAGTGATGCACTGACAGATCATTTAGTTTGTGGAAACTTACAATCAAGCATTCAAAAATGACTCCTAAGTAAAGCACAACTTACATTTAAAAGAGCAGCTGAGATTTCTGTATCAATAGAAACACGGTTAAGTTGCAGTCAGGAAATAAAGCAGGCATGAACAAAATTGTAGCGTCTAAACAGAACCAGAAACAGAAACAGAAACCAGCCCGGGCAAACAAATTGCTACCATTATGGCAGCGGCTCCCATACACCAGACCAATGCAGAAAGAGCAACCAAGTAGGACACATACAAAGGGCAGGTTGTGCAGACAAAAATAAATGGACTGCACAGGGAAGAGAAAAAGATAAAAAGTCAAGTTGCAGTTTCAAGAAGAGCACTAATCTGCATGCTGTTGATGAAAAATCTGAGAATGATGAGAGTGACACTGAAGAGGGTAGCTTTGCCATTTACAACGTGGAAGCAATATGGCTTACACCAGAAGTGAAGGGCAAATCAATTAAAATGGAATTGGACGCTGTCTCAGCTGTTGCGGTCATTCCACAAAATGAGTTTGAGTGACTTGCTAATCCAACCAATAACTTATACTGGAGAAAACTTATTTCCTGTGGGAATGACATACATAACAAGAACCAAAGCCAAGATGGCGGAACTAAGTCAAGATGGTGCTAAACGGCAACTCCTTTGCTTGCATCTTTGGTAACAGCTCTATTTCTATCTTTGACATTTCTTTATTTCCTTTTCAAGGTTCTTTTGAAGACCCTGACCTGGAGTTACACTCTGACTTCGGTTCTTTGTGGAAATGGGACCCGCTCTCAGGGCCTCACGACCGGCAGCTTTTTGATATCCCAAGGACGTGGCCTGGAAGACTAGCGCGCCTTCAGGGTGCGGGTTTTTGTGGCTCTGGGGGTGGGCTGATTTAGGGCTGGTGCCCCTGACTGAGGCGTCGCAGGAGAACACGGAACATCGGCAGCAGTGGGCTAGCTGCTGGCTGTGTGTCCAGAGACCTGAAGTCTCTGGCCGCAGAGCTCAGAAAAAGTGATGCAACAGAATTTTAACATCATAAATCAGCGAGTTGTTTGTTATGTCTACCCTTTCGCTGTGAAGTGGGGAGACCTCTTTTTTCCTTATTAGGGAGAGAGACAGAGCCTGTGGTATGTTGAATTACCAGGTGAATGAGTAGTCTTTGGGGTACTGCAAGTCTGTGTCTTTATTGATGCTTTGCTGCATCCTTGAGTGCCCAGTGGAGGGCGTAGATGCTTTTTTGTTGGTGGGGGTGGGTCATTGCCTTGCTGTTGCTTGTCTGTGGGAGGGGGAATCTGGGGTGGGGGGGAGCTTTGGGGGTTCTAACGTTTAACTCTCTTTCATTCTTTGGGGCAACTCCTCTATTTTCATGGATGCGAAGAAAATGAGTTTTAGGATGTATATTGTATACATTTCTCTGAACCAACCAGCCACATTGGGCTTGTATGTGGTAAAAAACAGGCGGGCCAGCATTGTGGCGCTGTGAGTGGCTGAGACGACTACAACTAGATTGGAGATCCATCCACCATTTGCATGCTGCGTCACTGTAATAGAGTCAACTGAAAGTGAATTAAGAAAGGCACTGGACGATGCCATAACTCTCACCATGCTGAGCACTGTGAACCATCACCCAACAGAGGACAAACAGGTGTCAGTGCCAACCTCTGTGCCTCTGATTGGAAAGCATATTTGACCAAGGAGGGACCATGCTGCTCAGCGGAATCGTGAAAGTGATGAAAGCAGTGGTCCGACTACAATAGTTTTTGTAGGCAACATGTCTGAGAAAGCTTCTGAGATGAAAAATCAGGCAGTGGCCTGCAAAATGTGGCTTGGATTTAAGCTGGAAAAGAGTTCAAGGAGCTTCAAGAAAGTTGCAAGCTTGCATGGTTTTTGTGACCATAAAGAACAAGAATCTATTCTACGTGCATTAAGGTTATTGCATGAACTTCAAGTGGGAGGTAGGAAGCTGCTTGTAAAAGAAGATGCAAAGACCAGAGCCCAGCTGGGTGAATGAAAGGTCAAAAAGAAAAGAGCCAATGGAGATATGAAAACAGAGGATTCGTCAGATGATGTTGTGGACAAGGAAACCAGGAGGAGAGCTCAGATCGTAAAGGAATCAATGGACGCATTAATAAGAGAACATTCCAGTGAACTAAATGCACCATCTCAAGAACAAGATGCACAGACTAGAAGAAAGAAAAAAAAGTGGGATAAAGAAAGAGAAAGAAGCTAGGACCGGGAAAGAAGCAAGGATCAAAGTAGATCCAGCGAGAAAAGCTTTGAGAAAAGGAGAAAAAGGTGTCTCAGAGTCAACTCCGACAACTACCATGGAGGAGGCTGCAGAACCTGAGATTGTTTCATAGCCACAAGTCTCGCAGGAAAGATGCAGCAGTTCAGGAGGACAGCGCAAGGTCACTTGCTCAAGGTTAGTTAAGGATGGATGGTGGGTTTCACCTATGTGCCTGAAATGAATGAAAACAAACACACAGAGCAATCAGTGGTACTGATTAACATGAGCAGGTGGCACTTGGGGCTTCAGTGACAGAAAGTTTTCTTGAATGTGTCAATCATTAATTAGTTGAGTTTCTTACTTTGCACAAAATTCCAGAAAATATCATTGTGTGGTTCGTCTATAAAGTTCGAAGTTTAAAGAACAAAGTAAAATTTATTATCAGAGTACATACATGTCACCACATACAGCTGTGAGATTCTGTATCTATGGGCCAAAATTAGTAAAGCTATAGAGTGAATTTTGAAAAATAAAATAGGAAATGCCTTCAGAGTACAGATTTTTCTTACCACATTGATTCACTTTGAACAGTTCCATGTTTGGGTGTGAAAATGAGAGGTCATATTCCTGGTTGCCCCCTTAGTGATTAGCCAGTAATTGTATCGAGTGGTAGAAGAGTCAAATACAGGAGAGACAGTGTTAAGATGTAGCTTCCATTCCCTGGGGGGGCTTATGATCCACCATCTCCACTGACACAAAGGAAGCGCGTTGTTTGATTGATTCTGTTTGCAGTAGTGGAGAATGAGACAAGCATTCAGGTACAGTAGTGGGGAAATGACTTTTAGTGAGCTCATCTGTGATGTTTCAATGCAGGACTGAGAACCTGCTGCCTGCTGAGAGCTCAATGCTGAGGGTGGCTGGTTGCTGGTGGAGCCACAGGTCAGATGAGACATTCAACTGAGGTCCTCGCTTCAGCCTCAGGTGGATGTGAAAAAATCCCGTCGAAACATTTTGAAATTTAGCAGAGTAGTTATCCGCAGGGCTTTGGCCAATATTTATAGCCAAACTAGTATTAGTTACACAGAATTAATTGCATACTCATTCACTGCCCGTGGAAAAAAAAGTATCTCTTCAGGTCAATGACATGTTCTGATGAAAGGCCGTCTCTCAGAAATATTAAATTTACTTCCATATCCACAGTTACTTCCTGACTCACTGCCAGTTACCATTTTATTTCAGATTACCAGCATCTGCAGTATTGTACTTTGGAGCTTGCAGTTCTCCAGTTAGCTGCCCTGTTTCCCACACTGCAACAACACCTCAACTTTGTCTTTAACTGTCTTAGAGATGACCTGTAGGACATAGGTGTGTTAGAAATGGAAGCCATTCTTTCATTTGAGACCAGTTTCATTTGAGACGGGGCATTCGATTGGTAGCAGACTTTATTTTCCTGATTCATCCCTCCCCTCCTGTCTTGCAGTTGAGTCCCATTGTTTTTTTCCAGCTGGAGTTAGTAGATGGATAGTAAGAAGGGAAGCCTTTTCTCACTCCTTACCCCATCACTGTTGGGGAGGTTTAAAGAGATTGGCAGGGGGATTGGAGCCAGAGTGATAAGTCAGAAGATGGAGCAGCTGACGTGAAGGTAGATGAAGTGTGTAAGGAGACTGTGAAGAAGGATTGTGTAAGGAGACTATGAGGAATGATAGGGAGTGGAAAGAGCATAATTGCAGTGAGTTTGATGGGTTGAAATGAGCCTCTTTTAATGTGAGAGGGATCAGGATCAAGGGTAATGAATATGAGTATGGATTAGTACATGGAACAATGATGTTGTGACCATTTCAAAGACTTGCTGTCACAAGGAAAGGAATGGCAGCTGGATGTTCTGGGGTTTAGATGTTTCAAAAAGGAACAGGAATGGAGTTAAAAGAGGTCGCAGAGGTGGCATTGCTAATCATGGATAGCATCACAGCAGCAGAGACGGAGGACACCATGGAGGCATTGTCTACTGAGTCGGAGTGCGTGGAAGTCAGAAACAAGAAGGGAGCAATCACACTATTGGGAGTATTTAACATCCCAATAGCAAAAGAGTCACTGATGTGTAGATTAGGAAGCAGATTTTGGAAAGGTGCATGTGAGACTTCAACTTCCCTAATACTGACTGGCAATTCCTTAGTGCAAAAGGTTTAGATGCAGCAGAATTTGTTCGGTGTATCCAGGAAGGATTCCTGACACAATATGTGGACAGGGAAATTGGAGGAGAGGCCATATTGGATGTAGTACTAGGCAATGGACCTGCTCAGGTGACAGAGCTCTTGGTGGCAGTGCATTTCAGAGACAGTGGCCACAGCTCCCTGATGTTTACCATGACCTTGGACAGGGATAGGTGCAGATGGTGTGGGAAAGTATTTAACTGAGGGAGAGCAAATTATGATGCTATTAGGCAGGAAGTTGGGCATTTAAATTGATAATGGATGTGTTCAGGGAAATGTACAGCAGAAATGTGCAGGTTGTTTAAGGTGCACCTGCTATGGATTGTGGGTAGGTTTGTCCCACCGACGCAGGGAAAGGATTGGTAGGGTGAAGGAGCTACGGTTGACAAGAGATGTGGGACATCTGGTCAAGAAGAAGAAAGAGGTGTACTTAAGGATAAGGAAACAAGGATCAAGCAGGGCTCTTGAGAGTTTTAAGGTAGCCAGGAATGAGCACAAGAGCATAAGAAGGGATATAGGAGAGCTAGAAGGGGACATGAGGAGGCCTTGGCTAGAAGGATTAAGGAAAATGAAAAGTACGTGAAGAATACAAGGATGACAACAGTGATGAAGGGTTATAGAGGAAACATGTGCCTGGTGTCAGAGGAGGCAGGAAAGGTTTTTAATGAATGCTTTGCTTCAGTATTCACCAGTGAGAGGGACCTTGATGAAGATGAGGACATCGTAGAACAGGCTGATATGTTAGAACATATTGATGCTAAGAAAGAGGAAGTGATTGAACTTTTGAAACACATTAGACTAGATAAGTTCCCAGGGCTAGACAGGATATACTCTAGGTTTTTATGGGAACCGAAGGAAGAGATTGCTGCACCTTTGGCAATGATCTTGCTTACTCACTGGTCATGAGAGTAGTACCAGAAAATTGGAGGTGGCAAATATTATTTCTTTTTTCAAGAAAGGTAGTAGGGATAATCTTGGGAATTAGAGACCTGTGAGTCTTACATCAATGGTGGGCAAATTATTGGAGAGGATTCTTAGAGAAAGGATTTACAAGCAATTGGAGAAGCAGAGTCTGATTAGGGATAGTCAACATGGTTTTGAGAGGGGCTGGTCATACGTCACAAGCCTGGCTGATTTCTCCATAGATAATGGATGAAGGCAGAGCAGAGGATGTGGTGTACATGGATTTTCATAAGGTGATTGACATGATTCCCTGTGGTAGGCTCATTTAGACAATCAGTTGGCATGGGATCCAGGGACACTTGGCTGTGTGGATTCAGAATCAGCTTGCCCATAGAAGGCAAAGGGTGGTAGTAGATGAAGTGTATTCTGCCTTGATGCTAGTGACCAGTGGTGCTCCTCAAGCTTCTGCCCAGGGATCCAAACTCATTGTGAATTTTATAAATGAGTTCGACGAGAATTGAAAGGTCGGTTAGTAAACTTTCAGATGACATGAAGATTGGTTGTTCTCTGCATAGCATTGAAGGTTGTTGTAGATTACAACGGGACATTGATAGGATGTAGAGCTGGGCTGAGAAATGGCAGATGGAGTTTAACCCTGAAAAGTGTGAAGTGATACACTTTGGAAGGTTGAACTTGAATGCAGAGTACAGGGTTTATGGCAGGATTTTTAGCAGTGTGGAGGAACAAAGGGATCTTGGTGCCCACGTTTATGGATTCTCAAAGATGCCATGCACGCTGATGTGGTATTAAGGTGCATGGTCTTCATTAGTTGGGGGACTGAGGTCTAGAGCTGTGAGCTAATGTTGCAGCTCTGTAAAACTCTGATTATACCACACTTGGAATATTGTGTTCGCTTCTTGTTGCTTCATTATAGAAGGGATTCGGAAGGTTTAGACAGGGCACAGAGGAGATTTACTAGGACACTGCCTGGATTAGAGAGAAGGTCTTTTCAGCAAAAGTTAAGCAAGTTACCATTTTTCCCTTTGAAGTGAAGGAGGATGAGAGGTGACTTGGCAGATGTGTATAGAAGATGAGTCATTGATAGAGCGGGCAGCCAGCACCTTTTTAGGAGGGCAGAAATTACAAATATGAACGGGCATAATTTTAAGGTGATTGGAGGAAAGTACAGGGAGATGTCTGAGGTAGATAGTTCACACAGTGGTGGGAGTGTGGAATGTACCGTCAAGTGTTGTAGTAGAAACAGATACATTAGGGACACTTAAGAGTCTCTTGGATAGGCACATTGATGAAAGAAAATCAGAGGGCTATGTGGAAGGGAAGGGTCAGATTGCTTTTAAAGTGTCGGCACAACATCATGGGCTGAAAGGTCTGTACTGTGCTATACTGTTCTATGTTCTTTGTTCTATGTAATTTCTTTCCCTTGTCAAAGGGGTAAAAACTGGGAAAGTAAGTTGAATGCAATTTTTAGAAGGAGATGAGGATAAGTTTTCCACATAAAATGTAGTGGAGATTTCAAAGAGGCAAAAACTTATGATTTTTTTTAGATTATGAGAACACTCAGTCCTCTTTTATGATATTTCAATAGCTCCTGCAAGAGCACTTGAAGAATTGAGCTCTCTGGGGCTATGAATCTAATATTGGAAGATAGAATTGCATACACGAGCTCTTTTTTGACTAACAAAACAAAATGGGCCAAATTTGCACCCTTGTGTGTTGTAAATTTTCTGTGGTTTCTATCAGCATTGGAATGTACCAATCTGAATCATATAGGTACAGATAAAATGAATATACAGGTAAATAGAAAGGAGAAGAAGCTGATTGACAATTAGTGTCAGGCGATTGCAATATTTTTGCACTTTAAGGGATATTTTCTACAAATGGAGGCTGTAGTGAAATATTTGGTACCAGTAAGGAGGCACTTCTCTCGGGAGCTGACCTGGTGACAGTAAGTTGGTAAATTGGTTTATTATCATTACATGTAACTAGATACAGTGAAAAACTTGTCTTGCATACTGGTTGTTATATTTTGCAACACCAGAAACTAACTGAATGAAAAACACAGGAGCCTGGATACTGGGCTAATTAATTTTATTCCCTTTTTTTTGGTAAGGTGCTCACAAATGACGCAGTGGGTAAACAGGACAATCCATCAGCTTTTCCATGATTAGTTATCCTCTTGAATTCAATCTTGTAATTGTGTCCTCCAAGAAACAGAGCCCATCTGTGCATTCAAGGTGCCGCTGTTAGTGGAACACCCTTCTGTGGACTGAAAATGATCACTAGTGGCTGATGATCAGTAATGAGGGTAAACTCTCTCCCATACAGGTACTGGTTGAAATGTTTTACATCCCACAGTAGACTCAAGGCCTCTCTGTCTGTGCATAATTTGTCTCTGAAGTGGTAAGGTAACGTGATGCAAAGTCTATAGGGAGTTCAATCACTCACAGCATGTGACATGACTGCACCTATACCATAAGGCGAGGCATCACAGGCAAGTTTCACTGGATGTGTAGATCATAATGTGTGAGTACAGTGTCTGACGTCACCATTTCCTTTGCCTTTTGGAAAGCCACCTCACACTGCTTTGTCCATTGCCATTTCTTCCTGATCTATAGCAATGAGTTCAAGGGGTGGTGCATGGTAGCCAGGTTTGGCAGAATCTGTTAAAGTAATTGACAGATCCTAAAAAGAGCCACAACTGTGACATGTCACTTGGTCTTGGGCCTTAGATCATCCACCACAAGATCAGCACACTTGTGTAATACTTGTGCATCAATGGTGTAACTGCAGTAAGTGATGCTTGGTTTGAAGAATTCACACTGGTTGCGTTGTGCTCTGAGCCCACAATCTAATGTTTTTAAAACTGTCTTGGGATTTTGCAGATGTTCCTTGTCATCCTTACCGGTGACAATGATGCCATCCAGGTAACACCGAGTGCCTGGGAACCTGGGCCAGAGCTTTCTGCCAGAGTGCAGACGCTACTCCAAAAATAAGCCTACAATAGCGATAACATCCTTTGTGAGTGTTTATGGAGAATAACATTTTGAACTCTTCTTCCATCTTCATCTGTACATAGGTCTCAGGTCAGTCTACTTTGCTGAAGTGTTTCCCTCTAGAAAGGTTTGCAAAGATATCCTCTATCCTGGTCAAAGATTGATCTACTTTCAGTACTGGGTTGATGATGATCTTAAAATCACTATAGATTCTAACAGATCTATTCTTCTTGGATACTGGGACCACTGGAAAAACCCCTGGGCTCCACTCAACCTCAGAAAGAATTCTTTTAGCCTCAATGTGATCTAGCTTACAGGCTAATTTGGTGTAAGGAATCAGACAGGTTTTGTAAACCTTTGCTGTGGCATTTTCATTTAACAGTGCTTTATTCTTGGTATGTTTGAGTTTTCCAGTGCCATCCTTGAATACTGTTGTGGCATATTCCAGCACCTTTCTTAATTCATTTTTAGTTGACAGTGGATGTGGCATGCAAATAGTGAATAGATCTCCAATCAAGTTGTGGTTATCTCAGCCAATCATGGCACTAGAATGCTGTTCTTACGACATATAAGCCCAATGAGGCTTGTTGGTTGTTGTTGTCACTGTTACAATGGTCATTCCCACAGGAATGATCTTTTCTCCAATATAAGTTGTTAGTTGGCTTTCTAAAGGCTTCAGTCCTGTATCTTTGAAATGCTGTTCAAACTCATTTTCTGGAATGACTGAAACAGCCAAGCCAGTGTCCAGTTCTGTTTTAATTCACTTTCCCTTGACTCTGGTGTAAGCCATATTGCTTGTCTCCTGTTTGTTTTCACATTGTAAACCTCAAAGTTATACTATACTGTGTCACTCTCATCATTATCAGACTTTTCATCAACCGCATGTAGATTAGTGCTCCTTTTGAAACTGCAACTTGACTTTTTATATTTTTCTCTTCCCTCAGTAGGGAAGAGAAAAATTTTTGTCTGCCGGGCATGCTTGTCACATATATGTCCAACTTGGTTCATTTTCTGTAAGTTTCACCTTTAAACCTGCATTCGTTGGTGTATGTGAGCTCTTGGCACAACAGTAACACAATTTGTTTGGCCAGGCAGGTTTCTGTTTAGAAGTTGCAATTTTGTTAATGCTCACTTTCATTCCTGACTGCAGCTTAATTGTATCTCTGGCTGCTGTTTCCATTGATACAGCAATTTAAACTGCTCTTTTTTTGGTAATTTATTTTTTATTGAATTTCATCATCAAATGCGCTGTACTTTAGTTAGGCACCTTTTTCTGAATGCTTTCTTGTAAAATTCCACGAAATAAACAATCTCTCAGTGCATTATTAACCCCGTCACTGAACTGACAATGTTTGGACAATTTCTTCAATTCAGCCACATAAGCTGAAATTGAGTCCCCTTCCTTTTGATTCCATTTATGAAAGCTAAAGGATTCTGCAATCAGCAATGGTTTCAGTTCTAAGTGTTCCTACATTGTGTTCACGATATCAGCAAAGCTAATTTTGGCTGGTTTGGTTGGAGGGATTAAACTTGGCAAACTTTATGCTTTTCCACCCAATGCACTCAGCAATGCTGGTACTTGTATTTCATCGGCTATTTAACTTGCTTTAAAACAATATTCAGTTCATTCAGTATACACCATCCAGTTATCTGCTGGTGAATTGAATGCATCTATCTTTTCAATATAGCCAGCCATTTGAGCTTTCTGAAAATATATTATTATGAACCCATGGCTGTACTAAATGCTTCCTTGTCACCACTGTTTTGTTTTGTAACTCTAGAACCTAATTGAATGAAAAAGACAGCAGTCAGGATTCTGGTCTACTTAGTTTTTTCCCTTTTTTTTGGTAAGGTGAAGTGGTAGCATAATGACATATGCCATTCTTACATATGAATTATGTAAACTACCGAAGAATACCTAATAAAACTATATATTTACAATATTACTCAGATATAAAGGCATCCGTTAGTCTTGTGAGACCATGGATCTGTGCCTGGAAAGTCTTCACTCTCCAGGGCGCAGGCCTGGGCAAGGTTGTATGGAAGACCGGCAGTTGTCCATGCTGCAAGTTTCCCCTCTCCGTGACACCAATGTTGTCCAAGGGAAGGGCATTAGGACCCATACAGCTTGGCACCAGTGTTGTCGCAGAGCAATGTGTAACTAAGTGCCTTGCTCAAGGACACAGCACGTTTCCTCAGCTGGGGCTCAAACTCACGACCTTCAGGTAGCTAGTACAATGCCTTAACCACTTGGCCACGTACTCACACACTCAGATATAACTAAATATTAAATATACCACACCGATCTTACAGATCAATTCATCATACAGTGCATTGAGCTCGTACAAGGTGAAACAATGACAGAATAAGACCATAAGATATAGGAGCAGAAGTAGGCCATTTGGCCCATCGAGTCTGCTCTGCCATTCAATCGTGGGCTGATCCAATGCTTCCAGTCATCCCCACTCTCCTGCCTTCTCCCCATACCCTTCGATTCCCTGGCTATTTAAGAACCTATCTATCTCTGCCTTAAATACACCCAATGACTTGGCCTCCACAGCTGCTCTTGGCAACGAATTCCGCAGATTTACCACCTTCTGACTAAAGTAATTTCTCCACACCTCAGTTCTAAATGGACATCCTTCAATCCTGAAGTTGTGCCCTCTTGTCCTAGAATCCCCTATCATGGGAAATAACTTTGCCATATCTAATCTGTTCAGGCCTTATAACATACGGAGTGTTTCTATGAGATTCCCCCTTATTCTCCTGAACTCCAGGGAATACAGCCCAAGAACTGCCAGACGTTCCTCATATGGTAACCCTTTTATTCCTGGAATTATTCTCGTGAATCTTCTCTGAACCCTCTCCAGTGTCAATATATCCTTTCTAAAATAATGAGCCCAAAACTGCACACAATACTCCAAGCCTCAACATCATATCCCTGCTCTTATACTCTATACCTCTAGAAATGAATGCCAATATTGCATTCGCCTTCTTCACAACCGACTCAACCTGGTGGTTAACCTTTTGTGTCCCTTTGCATCTCTACATTTTTGAATTATCCCTCCATCTAAATAATAATCTGCCCGTTTATTTCTTCCACCAAAGTGCATGACCATACACTTTCCAACATTGTATTTCATTTGCCACTTCTTTGCCTATTCCCCTAAACTATCCAGGTCTCTCTGCAGGATCTCTGTTTCCTCAACACTAGCCGCTCCTCCACCTATCTGTGTATCATCGGCAAATTTAGCCACAAATCCATTAATACCGTAGTCAAAATCATTGGCATGTAGAATGCAGAACAAAGTTTTACAGTTAGAGGAAGTTCTGTGCATGTAGATGAAAAGGCACAAAGTCATAATGAGCTAGACTGTGAGGTCAAAGTCCCCTGACTAATGAAGGCCAAAACGCCTTCTTAACAAAGTTGTGCGGCAGGTTTGAGTGATCTATGGATATGGATCCCTTTCACCACTCGGCTAAGAATCCGGCCATTAACCCTATATTCTCCCTTTAAATTCAACCTTTGAAAGTAGAAAAAAACAGAAAACCTACAGCACAATACAGGCCCTTCAGCCCACAAAACTGTGCCAAACATGTCCTTACCCTAGAACTACCTAGGCTTACCCATAGCCCTTTATTTTTCTAAGCTCCATGTACCTATCCAGGAGTCTCTTAAAATACCCTATTGTTTCTGCCTCCACCTCCGCCACTGGCAGCCCATTCCACACATTCACCACTCACTGCGTAGAAAACCTACCCCTGACATCTCCTCTGTATCTACTTCCCAGACCTTAAAACTATGCCCTCTTGTGCTAGCCATTTCAGCCCTGGGAAAAAGCCTCTGACTATCCACATGATCAATGCCTCTCATCATCTTATACACCTCTATCAGGTCACCTCTCATCCTCTGTCGCTCCAAGGAGAAAAGGCCAAATTCACTCAAACTATTCTCATATGGCATGATTCCCAAGATTCACAACATTCTTGTAAATCTCCTCTGCACCCTTTCTATGGTTTCCACGTCCTTCCTGTAGTGGGGCGACCAGAATTGAGCACAGTACTCCAAGTAGGGTCTGACCAGGGTCCTACATAGCTGCAACATTACCTCTAGGCTCTTAAACTCAATCTCACAGTTGATGAAGGCCAATGCACCATATGCCCTCTTAACCACAGAGTCAACCTGCGTAGCAGCTTTGAGTGTCTTGTGGACTCGGTCCCCAAGATCCCTCTGATCCTCCACACGGCCAAGAGTCTTGCCATTAATGCTATATTCTGCCATCATATTTGACCTACCAAAATGAACCACCTCACACGTATCCGGGTTGAACTCAATCTGCCAGCTGTCAGCCCAGTTTTGCATCCTATCAATATCCTGCTGAAACCTCTGACAGCCCTCCACACTGTCCACAACATCTCCAACCTTTGTGTCATCAGCAAATTTACTAACCCATTCCTCAACTTCTTCATCCAGGCCATTTATAAAAATTACGAAGAGTAGGAGCCCCAGAACAGATTCCTAAGGCACACCACTGGTGATTGACCTCCATGCAGAATATGACCCGTCTACAACCACTCTTTGCCTTCTGTGGGCAAGCCAGTTCTGGAGCCACAAAGCAAGGTCCCCTTGGATCCCATGCCTCCTTACTTTCTCAATAAGCCTGGCATGGGGTACCTTGTCAAATGCCTTGCTGAAATCCATATACACTACATCTACGGCTCTACCTGCATCAATGTGTTTAGTCACACCCTCAAAAAATTCAGTCAGGCTTGTAAGGCATGACCTGCCTTTGATAAAGCCATGTTGACTATTCCTAATCATACTATGTCTCTCCAAATGTTCATAAATCCTGCTTCTCAGGACCTTCTCCATCAACTTACCAACCACTGAAGTAAGACTCACTAGTCTATAATTTCCTAGACTATCCCTACTCCATTTCTTGAATAAGGGAGCAACATCTGCAACCCCAATCTTCCGGAACCTCTCCTGTCCCAAATGATGATGCAAAGATCATCGCTAGAGTTTCAGCAATCTCCTCCCTCGCCTCCCACAGTAGCCTGGGGTACATCCCCTCCAGTCCCATTGACTTAACCAACTTGATGCTTTCCAAATGCTCCAGTACATCTTCTTTCTTAATATCTACATGCTCAAGCTTTTCAGTCCGCTGTAAGTTATCCCTACAATCACCAAGCTCCTTTTCCGTAGAGAATACTGAAGCAAAGTATTCATAAAATACCTCTGCTATCTCCTCCGGTTCCATACACACTTTTCCACTGTCACACTTGATTGGTCCTATTCTTTCATATCTTATCCGCTTGGTCTTCACATACTTGTAGAATGCCTTGGTGTTTTCCTTAATCCTGTTCACCAAGGCCTTCTCATGGTCCCTTCTGGCTCTCCTAATTTAATTCTTAAGCTCCTGCTAGCCATATAATCTTCTAGATCTCTATCGTTACCTAGTTTTTTGAACCTCTTGTAAGCTCTTCTTTTCCTCTTGACTAGATTTACAACAGTCTTTTTTACACCACGGTTCCTTTCCCTGTCTCATTGGAACGTACCTATGCAGAACCACATGCAAATACCCCCTGAACATTTGCCACATTTCTTCCATACATTTCCCTGAGAACATCTGTTTCCAATTTATGTTTCCAAGTTTCCGCCCGATAGCCTCATATTTCCCCTTACTCCAATTAAACTTATCCCTAACTTGTCTGTTCCTATCCCTCTCCAATGCTATGGTAAAGGAGATAGAATTATGATCACTATCTCCAAAATACTCTCCCACTGAGAGACCTGACACCTGACCAGGTTCATTTCCCAATACCAGATCAAGTACAGCCTCTCCTCTTGTAAGCTTATCTACATACTGTGTCATGAAACCTTCCTGAACACACCTAACAAACTCCATCCCATCTAAACCGCTCACTTTAGGGAGATACCAATCAATATTTGGGAAATTAAAATCTCCCACCCCAACAACCCTGTTATTATTACACCTTTGCAGAATCTGTCTCCCTATCTGCTCCTTGATGTTCCTGTTACTATCGGGTGGTCTATAAAAAACACCCAGTAGAGTTATTGACCCCTTACTTTTCCTAACTTCCACCCACAGAGACTCTGTAGACAACCCCTCCATGACTTCCTCCTTTTCTGCAGCCGTGACACTATCTCTGATCAACAGTGCCATACCCCCATCTCTTTTGCCTCCCTCCCTATCCTTTCTGAAACATCTAAAGTGATCACTTCACACTTTTCTTGGTTGAACTGCATTTGCCACTTCTCAGTCCAGTTCTGCATCTTGTCACATCCACTGCTGTACGTTCATGAATGTGCTTTGTCACTTCCTCAAAGAATTTAATCAGGCTCGTGTAGTATGACCTACCTTCAGAAAGCCATGCTGACTGTCCCTAATCAAACTATGCTTCTCCAAATATGTGTAAATTCCGTCACTAAGAATCTTCTTCAATAATTTGCCCACCACTGAAGTAAGATACACTGGTTTATAATTCTGAGGTTTATCCCGACTCCATTTCTTCAACAATGTAGTAATATTTGCTTTACTCTAATCGACTGGCATTACACCTGTGGCCAGTGAGGATGCTAAGATAATTGCCAAAGTCCCAGCAATCGCTTCCCTCACTTCCTATAGTAACTTGTTTTATTTCCAATTGGGCCCTGGGGACTTATCGATCCTAATGTTTTTCAAAAGTTCTCACACATCCTCTTTCTTAATGCAGATAATATTTGAACACGTCAGCCTTTTTTATGCTACCATCACAAATATCCAGTCCTTCTCACTGGTGAATACTGAAACAAAGTATTCATTAAGGATCTTCTCTACCATCTCTGACACCAGGCAAATGTTTCCTCTTCTATTCATAATCAGTCCAACCCTCACTCTAATCATCCTCCTGTTCTTCTGTTACGTACCTCGTGGATATCTTGTGACTGTCTTATGACCATGGTGTAATTGAGTACCTTGTGAGCATGATGTAATGGTCTTGTGATGGTGGGGGTGATGTAATTTTCCCGCCAGTGTGAGGTCATGTGATGACATGCTCCCTACAGGTATATAAAAGGGAAACCCCTGTTGTCATGCAGGTTTAGTTCATTAGTTAATTTGCCAGTTACGTCGTTAAGCTGTGTATTCGTCTCATGACGCAGTTTCGTTTTAAAGTGGAGTTTTACTTTCTACTGTAAGGTAAAATCGCTGTGCCGGCAGTTTCGCCAGTCGCTGCCAGTTTTTGTGTGTTGCACCTTTGATTTACCTTTACAGTCTAGTATTGGAAGCTGAAGACCTTAGTAAAGTACGGGAACCCGAAGAATTGAGTAAAGTTGGTGTTGTTCGGCGGTTTCATAAAGGATCGAACTCATTGAATCTTCATTCAGGAATAGTGGCCTGCACCTGAGATAACCCCTGCAAGATCAGGAAGGTTTGTGCAGTGTTCACCTGCCAGGAAAAGGTCAGTTCCTTTAAGCCATTTTATTTCCTTCGTCGTGAATCCTTTGGATGGGATCAGCAGTAACGACACGTCTTCGAAGAAATCTATTTCCAGGGAAGTCTCTCCTTACTGACAGTACAAATCACTCGGACTTTTGAATTTACCACTTTAAGACTGTGTTTGAATTTACCACTTTAAGAACTGTTCCAGAGTTGCCGTATAGCAATTAACTCCTGGTTAAGTTAGTTGTTTGAATACTTTTCACTATTGTTAAGCAGAGTTTAATAAATGTTTATGTTTGTTTATAATACCTGACTCAATTATATATTCATTGTTGCTAGACATGTGACACTTCGCGTACATGTAGAATTCTTCTATTTATTCAGTCCCCTCATAATTTTATACACCAAAATTAAATCTACCCTCAGACTTCTCTGTTTGACAGAATGTGCCTCTAACTTATCCAACATCTCTTTCTTGTTATACTCCAGAAATCCTGACAAAACTTTCTGTATTCTCTCCAGTTTAATCATACCTTTCCTGTAATGTGGTGGACCAGAACTATAGACATTACTGAACATGTGACCTAACTCATATATATATATATGTGTGTGTGTGTGTATATGTAAGGGATTTCTTCTTTTATGTTACTGCTAGGCTAATTAAAATGGCTTCTTTGTTATGTTAACTGCTGAGGAAGTTCTCTCGCTAGTGGCTTGTTTGGGTTATATTATTGATAAGAGAGAGAATGAACCAATTGGATAGATGTTATTCTTTCTTGTGTGTCTGTAAGCTATTGTGATGCGCGGGTTTTTGAGCAGAAGGTGCGATGAGGAGAGAGAGAGTGGACGCCATGCTGTGAGCTGGCCGACGGGACGGATCCCAAGCCGGAGTCTGAGGTCCAGGGTCTTCGGCGAGGAGAGGAGACGAAGACAGACTCGTGTGGAGCGTCTGGTCGAGTACCGTGGTTGGTCCCAGGTGGTGGGACGAGGTGGTCAGAGGGGATCAAATGGTGAAAGGAGGATCGTTACTAGAGCTCCAACTGTTGTGCACGAAGAGGTTGAACTTTGATAAGTTTGGCGCCTTCTACTTTCCTTTTATATTTTATCTCTATTAATTACATAGTTCCAGTAAGATCTATAAACTGTAATCATTTAATCGCATATGATGTATTGTCTGTTATTTGGCGGGGTGGGGTACATCACACAGCATCCACACAAACTTAATTACCCAGTTTGGCAGGGCCGAAGGCTGCTCCCCCTGGACGAAAGCGAGCTGAGCGAGCCTGAGGCTTACCAGGGGGCTACATTTGGGGGCTCATCCGGGATTTGTTCAGTGGGGTGCTGTGTGATTGCCCTGTTTAAATCAGTGCTGCTGTGTCTCTGTGGGATTGCGGTTAGTAACGCGAGTCTCTGTGGGACTGCTGGTTATTACTGCAGGCGTGTTGGGTGGGGTCTTTGTTCGAGTTCAGACTAGCGCTGACGAGTTGGTGGTGGGACTGCCAGTGTCTATTGGTGCCCCAAGTGAGGCGGGAACATGGGCTGTCCATACTGTTAGAAGAGAGAGGAAAGAGTGGTCTGATTCGGAGATAGTGTCTGTGAATAAATGTTCCATCTATGGCAGGCTCCGCCTGGCTTTTGGGATACTGTCCACCCCTAAAGAGGCAGAGGCATACGAGACGTGGGCAGAGCTGACCTCTCAGTTGTTAGATGAGTGGCAGTGCTCGGTTGAGGGAGAGCGACAGGGATTGGTTGAAAGTTTGAGTAGGCGGGCTGTTGATGGTGTTAGAACTGTCAGGGTCAATTACCCTGTAGTGACAGCTGCCAGTTACCTGAAAGAGTGGGAAAAGCTTTCAGTGTATCTTCTTTGGCTAGGAGAGCGGCTAAGTTGCTGGCAGTGCCAGGGGGATCATTTCAGGGGATCAGCCCCTCCCTCAGTTATTCAGCTGATCAGAGAGGTGTCGGGAAACTTAGTGGAGGCCCTATGGGGGAACGGCTTGGGGTCTCTGGGGGAGTATGTTCCTAGCAATGTACCAAAGAACTTCTGAAAGGAAAAGACCCTATTCCTGAAGGCTTAGAGGGACCACGCCCAGTGTGTCATTACAGATAGATGGAAGCTATGCTAAAGCCATCCTCGACACCGGGGCGCAGGTCAAGTTGTTGTACAGTTTGTTTTACAACTGGTGTCTGAAGCATTTACCCTTGACAAAATTAAGGGCACTGGAGATTTGGGGTACCAGTGCCAGTGATTATCCAGAAGATGATTATTGGTTAGTGACACTGGAGTTCATGGGGGCATTGTCTGTGCACCCAGTGTTTCGAGCTGCTTGTGAGGACGTGTGTAGCAGCCTTAGGCCGGTACCGAATTTAAACGAGACCTGATTGTGGTGCAGCCTAGGGGAAGTATCTGGGGGTGGGACCCTCTTAGTAGACGCTCTGAAATACCACGAGGGGGTGGCGTTGGCCGCTGAAGACACCTGGGTGAGAGAGAGGTCGCGGCGACTGGACCCTGTAGCCTTGGAAGACGTAGGCAGTGTGTGTGTGGATTATAGGACTCTGAGCAGGCGCACTGTCATTGACCAAATACGGCCCAGAGGGCCGAAGACGCGATGGTCTGTTTGTGTGGTGTGACGTGGTTTAATATTCTGGATCTGAGGAGTGGATGTTGCCAGATACCGATGAGTGAGGCTGATGAGGAGAAGACAGTGTTATAGGTTCCCTAGGATTTTTTCAATCCGAAAAGATGCCCCTGGGCATATCCGGAGCCCCTGCCACCTTCCCGCGGGGCATGAGGAAGACCATGGGGGATGTGGAGGTGTTTGGAGTTTTGGCGTATGTGGATGATCGCCTAGGGTTCGGATTCGCCTTGGGGGACGATGATGTGAGACAAGTGCCGGAGCCCAGGACAACCATTGAAGACTTGGAGTTCACGCTCGTCAAAGTGGAGACGGAGAAATGGAATTCCAAGCCGAAACTGTGGTCATTTACTGATGAATTAATCTAGAGAGACGAAACAATGACCAACCTTCGAAAGGATCAGCAGAAACTCAAGACACCGATCCAGAACTGATTGGAAGAAGTTGGTGGTGTAATTGCGTCCCAGATGGAGATGGACATGGAGCGTGGGTCAGAATTGCTGAGACTGGGGCGAGAGTTGGAGGAGTCAGAGAAGAAGCTGACGTCTCGACTGCAGGAGGCTGAAGAGGCTACAGAGGCAGCCCAGGATAAGTGCTTCAGTTTGGAGAAAATCCAACAGCAGCTGCTGATGGAAGGAATGAGGAAGAATACAGATTTGAAGGCTGATGCACCAGATGTGTGGTACGTGCTGCCTTTCGCTAACTTCCCCTTGATTGAGGAAGAGACTTTTGGCCCTTCTCCCACTGAGTCAGGTGTAGTGGGGAGGGCTAGCTGTGGGCAGCCTGGGTTACAGCAGGACCAGGAAGGAACAGAAGTGGGGCCCCAGACACGGGACAGGGGGCTCTGAGTTTTAGTGGAGGCATGAGTGAGGGATTGAGAGAGAATTTGGCTAGCTGACCCGAGGTGTCTCCCATAGTGTCCGAGCCTTAAGGGTTTAGGTGAGGGGGTACGGAGG
The DNA here is from genome assembly GCF_963921235.1 of Mobula hypostoma. Taxonomy (NCBI): domain Eukaryota; kingdom Metazoa; phylum Chordata; class Chondrichthyes; order Myliobatiformes; family Myliobatidae; genus Mobula; species Mobula hypostoma. The sequence goes on along the minus strand of NC_086105.1, from coordinate 98,215,057 downwards.
TCTCAGAGGATTAGGAAACTCCCAGATAGGTTGGCCTATGTAGCGCCTGTGGGACCGGGCGTAAGGTCCACTGTTTGGGGAGCAATGTCACTGTGTGTACCTGGATTGGGTTTTTGTGTCTGCAGGAATGGTTGGCGAGTTATTTAGAAGTCATGAGGACATGACTTTATTTGGTGGGGGGAGAATGTAAGGGGTTTCTTCTTTTATGTTACTGTGTAGGCTAATTAAAATGGCTTCTTTGTTATGTTAACTGCTGAGAAAGTTCTCTCACTAGCGGCTTGTTTGGGTTATATTATTGATAAGAGAGAGAATGAACCAATTGGGATAGATGTTATTCTTTCTTGTGTGTCTGTAAGCTATTGTGATGTGCAAGTTTTTGAGCAGAAGGCGCGACGGGGAGAGAGAGAGTGGATGTCATGCTGTGAGCTGGCCGACAGGACGGACCCTGAGCCGAAGTCTGAGGTCCAGGGTCTTCAGCGAGGAGAGGAGACGAAGACAGACTCGTGTGGAGCGTCTGGTCAACCACCATGGTTGGTCCCAGGCGACGGGTCGAGGTGGTCAGAGGGGATCGAATGGTGAAAAGAGGATCGTTACTAGAGCTCCAACTGTTGTGCACGAAGGGGTTGAACTTTGACAAGTTTGCTGCCTTTTACTTTCCTTTTATATTTTATCTCTATTAATTACATAGTTCCAGTAATATCTATAAATTGTAATAATTTAATTGCATATGGTGTACTGTCTGTTATTTGGCGGGGTGGGGTACATCACACAGCATCCACACAAACTTAATTACCCAGTTTGGCGGGGCTGAAGGCCGTTTCCCCTAGATGAAAGTGAGTTGAGCGAGCCTGAGGCTTATTGGGGAATATATACATGTATGTGTATATGAGTGTGTGTGTGCATGTGTGTGTGTGTGTGTGTGTGTATGTGTGTGTGTGTGTGTGTGTGTGTGTGTGTGTGTATATTTGTATAGTTTATCATACAGTTTTCCTGCATGTGAAATTTTGATGTGAGAAGTACCATTAATGTAGTCTGTATAGGTTTTAAAATGCTTTCACTTTGCAGACTGGTTAAAAAAATATAAAATCCCATAGGATCCAAGAGAGAGTTGTAAATTAGATCCTAAGTTGATTCAGTGGCTGAATCAAACCTCTTGCGTTCCATTCCTCTGCCCTCAAAGGAAAGCATTCTGTTTGCCAGCCATCCTATTGACCTGATTCGCTACCTTGTAAAGTTCTGTGCACATACAGTGCCCATAAAAAGTATTCCCTCCCCTTGAAAGTTTTCATGTTTTATTGTTTTACAACATTGAATCACAGTGGATTTAATTTGACTTTTTTGACACTGATCAACAGAAGAAGACTCTTTTGTGTCAAAGTGAAAGTGGATCTCTGCAAAATGATCTAACTTAATTACTAATATAAAACCCAAAATAATTGATTGCATAAGTATTTAGCAATACTTATGCAATCCCTTCAGACCAGTATTTAGTAGATGCACCTTTGGTAGCAATTATAGCCTTGAGTCTGTGTGGATAGGTCTCGATCAGCTTTGTGGAGAGTCAGTGACAGCCCGGAGAGACGGCAACCGGGGCAGAACCGGCTGGCAACCCAATCTGTGTCCTCTGAGAGGAGGACCCCTACAACAGCTACAAAGAATCTAAGGAAAAGATACCCCCAGGGGTGCCCAAGAGGGGGGTAGGATGAGCACCCCAGTCGGATGGACACAACGACATCAGACACAGGCAATGAACAAATGACGATGAGGAAGCAGTGTGCATGTGGCAAAATCTGCAAGAACGATCGCGGCTTGAAGATCCACCAAGCGAGGATGAAGTGTTTGGCGGGAGCAGGAGCAGCACAACACACAGGTGTCCAACCTGGTGAGACGAAGGAGGTGCCAGGCCCCGAGTCACCCCATAGTGCCCGGAACCTCCAAGTGTTGCAAACTAATCCCTCGAACATGAAGTCTAACGGGAGGCGGATCAAATGGCCTGCAGCTAACATGACTTCACTGTGGAAGCAGTTTGATGAAGATGTTAACCAAATTCTGGAGGCAACGGTGAAGGGAGGGGTTGATAGGAAGCTGCAAGCCATGACAACAATTATTGTCAGTATCGCAGCTGAATGGTTCGGAGAAGAGGAGAAGGAAGGCTCCAAAACATCTTACTCAAAGAACCAAAGAGCGTTGAGGATCCACAACATCAGGCAGGAGATGAAAGCGCTGAAGTCCCAATACAAGGAGGCAGGAGAAGAGGAGCGCATTGGCTTGGCCCAGCTGATGTGCATACTACGAAAGAAGATCAGGGTCCTCCGCCGGGCAGAGTGGCATCGGAGGCGGCGTCATGAAAGGGCTCGAAAACATGCTGCCTTTATCGCCAACCCCTTGGAGTTCACCAAGGAGTTGCTGGGGGAGAAGCGCAGTGGGAAACTGGCCTGTTCGCAGGAAGACACAGACCAACATCTGAAGAAGATATATAATGATCCTGAAAGAGAGCAGGAGTTGGGGGAGTGCAACACCCTAATAGACCCACCTGAACCGGATGTGCAGTTCGACATGTCAGAGCTGCAACTAAAGGAAGTCAGAGAGGTCGTCCGCAAAGCAAGGGCAAGCTCGGCTCCAGGACCAAGCAACACCTCGTACAAAGTGTACAAGAACTGCCCCAAACTCCTGCTGCGTCTGTGGAAGATCCTGAGAACTTTTTGGAGAAGGGGGACAATCCCAGGACAGTGGAGAGTGGCTGAAGGGGTGTGGATCCCGAAGGAGGAAAATGCCACCCAGATAGATCAGTTTCGCATCATCTCCCTGCTGTGTGTTGAGGCGAAGATCTTCTTCAGTGCAGTTTCTAACCGGTTGTGCACCTACCTAGCAAAGACCACCTATATTGATACATCAGTCCAGAAGGGTGGCATTTCAGGGATGCCGGGCTGTCTGGAGCACATCGGTGTGGTGACACAGCTCATCAGGGAGGCCAGAGAGAACAAGGGCAACCTGTCAGTGTTGTGGCTCGACCTGGCAAGTGCATATGGCTCCATTCTGCACAAGCTGATGCAGCTCACACTGACCAAATATCAAGTCCCCAGCCGATCAGAGACCTCATCGCTGATTATTACAGCAACTTCAACATGAGGGTCTCTTCAGGAGCAATTACATCAACCTGGCACAAGGTGGAGGTCGGCATCATCACAGGGTGCACTATCTCAGTGACACTGTTCTCCCTAGCCATGAACATGCTCACTAAGTCTGCTGAACCAGAGTGCAGAGGGCCCAGAATGAATTCTGCTCAACGGCAACCACCTATCAGGGCATTCATGGATGACCTCACAGTCACAACAGAATCAGTCCCAGGCTGCCGGTGGATTCTGCAAGGGCTCGAAAAGCTGGTGGAGGGGGCCCGGATGCGTTTCAAACCTGCCAAATCAAGACCGATGGTGCTGAGGAAAGGGAAGGTGGAGAACAAGTTCCAGTTCAGCATCGCAGGCACAGCCATCCCAACCATCACAGAAAAGCCAGTCAAGAGCTTAGGCAAAGTTTTTGACAGCTCTTTAAGGGACACAACATCCATTCAGGCGACCTGCACCGCGTTGGATGGCTGGCTGAAATCTGCGGACAAGTCTGGCCTACCTGGGAAGTTTAAAGCCTGGGTGTATCAGCATGGCATTCTTCCCAGAATCCTGTGGCCCCTTCTCGTCTATGCAGTTCCGATCTCGACAGTCAAAACCTTAGAGAGGAAGGTTAGCAACCACCTCAGGAGATGGCTGGAGCTGCCAAAGAGCCTGAGCAGCATCGCACTCTATGGACACCACAACAAACTGCAACTGCCCTTCAAATCCTTGGAGGAAGAATTCAAGGTAACAAGAGCCAGAGAAGTGCTACAGTATAGGGACTCAAGTGACCCGAAGGTGGCTAGAGCAGGGATCCAAGTGAGGACTGGCAGGAAGTGGAGGGCAGAGGAAGCTATTCAGGAGGCAGAGGCGAGGCTGCGTCACAGGAGGCTGGTGGGAGTGGCCACACGAGGCCGAGCTGGGCTAGGATCCTTTCCAACTCCCCAACTGGACACCAGACGGAAGGAGAGGCGTCGTCTAGTTCAGGAGGAGGTGAGAGCAGTAGTGGAGGAGATGAGAGCCTGCAAGGCGGTGGGAATGAAGCAACAGGGAGCTTGGACAAGATGGGAGAATGCGGTTGAGAGGAAAATGACCTGAGCTGATCTTTGGAAAGCCGAACCACACCGCATCCAATTTCTCATCCAGGCAGTGTACGATGTGCTTCCAAGCCCATCAAACCTGCACACATGGGGCAAGGCAGAGTCATCTGCGTGCCCACTGTGCTCCAAGCGAGGAACCCTGGAGCACATCCTCAGCAGCCTTGCAAGGGCACTTGGTGAGGGACGGTACAGGTGGAGGCATGATCAGGTCCTGAAGACCATCGCTAAAGCCGTCAGCGCAGGAGTTGAGTGGGCGAAGCGGGTCCTGACCCTCCAAGCAGACCATTGCCTTTGTCAGAGCTGGGGAGCAGTCAATACCTGCCAAAAGAACATCTGCAGGCATCCTGACCTCTGCAAGGGACTGGCAGCTGTTGGTGGACCTCGAAGGGCAACTGAAATTCCCCAACCATATCGCAGCCACCACCCTGCGACCAGACATTGTCCTAGTGTCTGAGTCTACTAAGCAAGTGGTGCTGCTGGAGCTGACGGTCCCATGGGAACATCACTTCGAAGAGGACTTTGAAAGGAAGCTCTCCAAGTACGCAGGACTGGTCAGCAACTGTCAGCAGGCTGGATGGAGAGTGAGGTGTCTCCCAGTGGAGGTCAGTTGTAGGGGATTCGCAGCCCGTTCCTTGGTTAGAGCCTTCAGCATTTTGGGCATCGAGGGAGAGAGGAAGAGGAGAGCCATCCGCAGTACCACCGATGCGGCAGAGAGGGCCTCAAGATGTCTGTGGCTCAAAAGAGGGCAGCCATGGAGTCATAAGTAGCTAGCCATCTGGACACAAGCTGGGGTCTGATCAGCCCCAGCTGGGTCACCTGGAGGAGGTTGTATGATGTTGAAAGACCCGAAACACCCAATGATTCCAGGAACATCACTGAAGATGTGTCCAGAAGCATCAATAGATGTATGTACACAGCTGATCTGGACACTCCAATTTATCCCCATTCTTCTTTACAAAACTGTTCAAGCTCTGTCAGATTGCATGGGGATCATGAGTAAACAGCTCTTTTCAAGTCCAGCCACAAATTCGCAATTGGATTGAGGTCTGGACTCCGACTTGGCAACTCCAGGATATTAGCTGTTTTTTTCTCGTTTCTAAGCCATTCCTGTGTAGCTTTGGCCTTATGCTTGGGCCCATTGTCTTGCTGGAAAACAGATCTTCTGCCAAGTTGCAGTTCTCTTGCAGACTGCATCAGGTTTTCCTCCAGGATTTCCCTGTATTTTGCTGTATTATTTTTACTCTCTACCTTCACAACCCTTCCAAGGCCTGCTGCAGTGAAGCATTCCCACAGTGTGATGCAGCCACCACCAGACTTCATGGTAGGGATGGTGTGGTTTTGATGATGCGCAGTGTTTGGCTTGCACCAAACATAGCATTTAGTCTGATGGACAAAAAGCTCAATTTTGGTTTCATCAGACCAGAGAACCTTCTTTCAGCTGACTTCAGAGTCCCTTGCATGCATTCTGGCAAACCCTAGCTGAGATCTCATATGAGTTTTTTTCAACAGTGGCTTTCTCTTTGCCACTGCCTCATAAAGCTGTAACTGGTGAAGCACCTGAGCAACAGTTGTTGTATGCACCTCTGCCTCTGAAGCTTGTAACTCCTCCAGCATTGACATAGGTCTCTGTGGCTTCTCTCACTAGTCCCCTTGCACAGTCACTCAGTTTTTGAGGACAGCCTGCTCTAGGCAGATTTACAGCTGTGCCATATTCTTTCCATTTTTTTAATGATTTACTTAACTGTACTCTAAGGGACATACAGTGACTTAGAAAAGTTCTTGTATCCTTTTCCCAACGTGCTTTTCAATAACCTTTTTGCAGAGTTGCTTGAAGTGTTCTTTTGTCTTCATGGTGTAGTTTTTGCCAGGATACTGACTCCCCAGCAGTTGGACTTTCCAGATACAGGTGTATTTTTGCTATCAATTGAAACACCTTGACTGTGCACAAGTCTCAAAAAACAGATCTCCATTTAACTAATTACGTGACTACTAAAACCAAATTGCTGCACCAGTGATGATTTGGTGTGTCATATTAAAGGGGGGTGGGGGTGCGGAATGAATACTTATGTAATTAATTATTTTGTGTTTTATATTTGTAATTAATTTAGATCACTTTGTAGGGATCTGTTTTCACTTCGTCACGAAAGAGTCTTTTTCTGTTGATCAGTGTCAAAAGAAAAATTAAATCTATTGTGATTCAATGTTGTAAAACAATAAAACATGGAATCTTCCGGGGGGGGGGTGTTGAATATTTTTTATAGGCGCTGCAATCCCTGTGTCCCTCCATACCACTCATTATCCTCCCTTTTATTATCTGTTCCCTTGCCTTGTATCTCCACCAATGTATCTTGCACCCCTTGCGGGTTTAATTCCATTGCCGCTCTTCTGCCCTGTTCATATGTCTTTTTGTAGATGAAAGCTTTCCTCTCACTGGTAACTGCATTGTTAAATTTTGTTTCTTGTGCAAGCTATATTCTTGCTACTTACTTTACACCTGAATCATTACAGTGCAATGCCAAATGCAGGAAAGTGTGTTCTGAGCTCTGTGGAACCCCACTGGTAATACCTTTCCAGTCATAATCACATGCTTCAACTTTACCCTCTGCTGAGTTAGATTTGTGTCTAATTTACCATACTCCCTTTATGTTCCATGGGCTTTAACTTTGTGAGCGGCCTGCCTTGTGCTTTGTCAAAAGCCTTGCTAAAATCTACGCAGTGCACGACAGACATATATAATTCTTTCACTGGTCCCTGATATGCAGAGAGACGACAATGTTGGAAGGATGTGCGAGAGAGATCAACTGGCATTGTTCAGTGAATTGATGGGTTAATGTAATGATGTGAAAAGGATTTAATAGAAACAGAAGTTAAACAATTATTAAGAGAACTGGACAAGACAAAGTGATGAATAGGTATAAAATACTGGAACATTGAAAGTACTCAGTAGGTCAAGTAGCATTCTGCAGAGAGAGGAGGAGAGCTAACATTTTAGGAACACACACAAAAAGTGCTGGAGGAAATAAGCAGGTCAGTTTTGATAAATGTTATTGACCTAATACATTACTTCTGTTTCTCTCTCCATAGATACTGCCTGACCTGTCAGTGCTTTTATAATTTTTGTTTTTTATTTCAGATTTCCGGTGGCGGTTTTCAACAATCGAAGAATAGATAAGTGGGCATGGATGTAAGGATAGGTCTGAGTAGACAGATAAATATGTCCAGATTCATTTTAATACTAGTCAAGCAGATGCAATTAAGTTTATCTATTATATCCACAGTGCAAGAGAATTCATAGATTGTAAATATAAAGTGGTGTACATATTTGTAACCGTCTAGCACCTTCACCATTCTGAAGGACATTGGCCAGCTTTGTGTTCAGTAGTCTAAAATCCTCTCACCATTTGTATATTATATTGTAGCTTGTGCACTGGGGTAGTGTTTTCGGGGGGTGGGGGGTGGGGGATACTGGCGTGCAGTTGAGGATACTCTTTGCAAGACAGTGGCCAGGCTGAGTTCTTGAACCTTGGATCTGACACAGTCTTGCAGCCTTAGCCACCTGAATTTGTTTCTGTGATTCTATGCCAGGTGAATATCTGCCAATCTGCCAATCACGTGGCCCCGACTGAAGAAGCTGCTCCACCACTGAAACCTGAAATTCTTTAAATTTGGCTCCGATCTGTTGTACTTACATGAATTTGAAATTTGATGATGCTATATTAAGAATTCCTCAGTCAGTGATGCACTGCTCTCATCTCTTGCTTAACTTTTCCTCAGCTCCTGTTTCTACTAGGATGTAGCTGAATGGGGTCACTGCCAATTGATCTGTAATCATTTTTCTCTAATTGTCCACTCTCGGGACAAACACCACCCTATCCTCCAGAGAGGTGAGCATCACCTGTACATCTGGGGCTTGCATTTAGAGTCATAAAGTAATGGAGCAGTAGAGAGTGGCTGAATGAGTCCAAACTAACCACCTTGTCCATCCAGCTAGTCCCAATTTTATGCATTTGGCCCATATCCCTCCTCCAGCCCCCTCCCATCCATCTACCTGTCCACGTGTTTGTTAAATGACATCATTGTACCAACCTCAACCACTCCTTCTGGAGCTCATTCCATATACCTCTGTGTGAAAAGGTTATCCCTCAGGTCCCGTTTCAATCTTTCCCACATCACCCTGAGTCTTTTCCCTCTCGTTCTGGACTCCGCTACCTTGTGGAAAAGACTGTTACTACCCACCTTATCAGTGCCTCTCATAATTTTCAATATTTCTGAAAGGTCACTCCTCATTCCCCTACTTTCCATGGAATAAAGACCTAGCCCGGCCAGCCTCTCCTTATAAATCAGTTCCTCAAGTCCTGGCAGCATCTCTGTGAATCTTTTCCGCACTCCTTCCAGTTTAGCCATTCATTTTCTAAAGGAGAGTGACCAAAACTGCAGGAAATCTTCCAAAAGTGGCCTTACCAATGTCTTGTACAACAGCAATGTAGTGGCCCAAGTGCTGTACTAAGAGCTCCGACTGACGAAGACCAGCATTCTAAATGCTTTTCACCACCCTGTCTGCCTATGACGCAGCTTTCGATGAACTCTGCACTTGCATTCCCAGATCCCTCTGTTCCATCACACTCCCTACCATTCATAGTGTAGGACCTACTCCGGTTTAACATTCCAAAATGTATCACCACACATTTTCTGTATTGAATTCCATTTGCCACTCTTCAGATCACTTCCGTAACTGATTGAGATTTCCCTGTCATCTGTGGTAACCTTCTTCACTATCAACAACACCCCCCAAATTCAAGTAATCTACAATTTTGCTAATGAAGCCTTGCACATTCACATCTAGATCATATATATATATATATACAGTTTAAGTCAGAAGTTTGCATACACCTTAGCCAAATACATTTAAACTCAGTTTTTCACAATTCCTGACATTTAATCCTAGAAAACATTCCCTGTCTTAGGTCAGTTAGGATCACTACTTTATTTTAAGAATGTGAAATGTCAGAATAATACTAGAGAGAATGATTTATTTCAGCTTTTAATTCTTTCATCACCTTCCCAGTGGGTCAGAAGTTTACATACACTTTGTTAGTATTCGGTAGCATTGCCTTTAGATTGTTTAACTTGGGTCAAACATTTTGGATAGCCTTCCACAAGCTTCTCACAAGGAGGCCTACAAACCTGACTCAGTTACATCAGTTCTGTCTGGAGGAATGGAACAAAATTCCAGCAACTTACTGTGAGAAGCTTGTGGAAGGCAACCCAAGACGTCTGACCCAAGTTAAACAATTTAAAGGCAATGCTACCAAATACTAACAAAGTGTATGTAAACTTCTGACCCACTGGGAAAGTGATGAAAGAAATAGAAGCTGAAATAAATCATTCTCTATTATTATTCTGACATTTCACATTCTTAAAATAAAGTAGTGATCCTAACTGACCTAAGACAGGGAATGTTTTCTGGGATTAAATGTCAAGAATCGTGAAAAACTGAGTTTAAATGTACTTGGCTAAGGTGTATGTAAACTTCTGACTTCAACTGTATCTAAGATTCTCTTAAATTTCCTTAATGTATCTGCTTCTACCACCATTCTTGGTCGTGGATTCCATGCATTTACCTCTGTGTGTAAAAAAAACCCTATCTCTGATATCCCTCTATGCTTTCCTGCAAACAGCTTAAAATTCTTCTCCCTCACAGTAGCTATTACCACCCTGGAGAAAAAAGTGCTGGCTGTCTCCCTATCTATACCTCATCATCTTATACACCATTATCAAGTCCCCTCTCATCCTTCTTCACTCCAAAGAGAAAAGCCCTAGCTTTTTCAACTTTTCCTCATAAGACCTGCTGTCTAATACAGGCAGCATCTTGGTAAATCTTCAGAACTGAACACAATACTTCCAGCGTGGTCTAATCAGAGTTTTATAGAGCTGCAATATTACCTCATGACTCTCGAACTCAATCCCCCAACAAATGAAGGCCAACACACCCTATGCTTTCTTAACCACCCAATCAACTTGCACAGCACATTTGAGGGATCTGCTGTATGGTCATGGATCCCAGGATCCATCTGCCCCCCACTCTGCTAAGCATTCTGCCATTAACCATGAACTCTGCCTTCAAGCTTGCCCTTCTAAAGTGAATCATTTCACTCTTCTCTAGATTGAACACCATCTGCCACTTCTTAGCTGCGCTCTGCATTCTGTCAATATCCCACTGTAACCTACAACAACCTTCTATACTATCCACCAGCCTTTGTGTCATCTACTAACTTACTAACATACCCTTCCACCTTCTCATCCAAGTAGTTTATAAAAATCACATAGAACAGGGGTCCTAGAACAGATCCCTGCAGAACACCACTGGCCACTGACTCCAGGCATAATACATTCCATCTACTACGACCCTCTGCCTTCTGTGGGCAAGTCAACTCCGAATCCATACAGCTAAGTTTCCTTGGATCCCATGCCTCTTGACTTTGGGAATAAGCCTATCATAGGGAACCTTGTCTAATGCCATACTAAAATCCATGCACATCACATCCACACCTTTGCCTTCATTCATTTGTTTTGTTACTTCGTCAGAAAAGTCAATCAGGCTTGTGAGGCAAGACCTGCCTCTCAGAAAGTCATGCAGACTATCCTCAATCAGGTTTTGCTTCTCCAAGTGCTCATAAATGCTGTGTTTAAGAATCGTCTCCAATAATTTGCCCATCATTGATATAAGACTCCCTGGTTTATCATTACCAGGATTATTCCTGCTATCGTTCTTCAAGAAAGGAATAAAGTTTGCCACTCTCCAATTTTCTGGTACTTAAGTGTGTTTGCTTCTTCCTCTTATCTAAGTATTCCACTTCTCTTGTCAATCATGGTTTAGATGGGGTGGAGTTTGTTAGGTGTGTTCAGGAAGGTTTCTTGACACAATATGTAGATAAGCCTACAAGAAGAGAGACTGTACTTGATTTGGTATTGGGAAATGAACCTGGTCAGGTGTTAGATCTCTCAGTGGGAGAGCATTTTGGAGATAGCATTGGAGAGAGATAGGAATAGACAAGTTAGAAAAATGTTTAATTGGAGTAAGGGGAATTATGAGGCTATCAGGCAGGAAATTGGAAGCTTAAATTGGGAACAGATGTTCTCAGGGAAAAGTATGGAAGAAATGTGGCAAATGTTCAGGGGATATTTGTGTGGAGTTCTGCATAGGTACGTTCCAATGAGACAGGGAAGTTATGATAGGGTACAGGAACTGTGGTGTACAAAGGCTGTAATAAATCTAGTCAAGATGGTTTAACTACATAACACCTCATAGGCCTGATTTTATTCTCACAAGTCAATGACTATGTTAAAAAAAGATCACTCACTTCTTTGTACCTAGTTTTCTTCTTTCGATTGTTCTTTCTTTCCTCTCCTTTCTATAATTTTTAATATATATTTTATACTTTATACTTTATTTTCGCCAGACAATTAGTACTAGAACATACAATCATCACAGCGATATTTTATTCTGCGCTTCACATTCCCTGGATTACAAATATTAAATATTAAAGATATTAAAAATAGTTAAAATTAGTAAATATTAAAAATTTAAATTATAAATCATAAATAGAAAGTAGAAAAATGGGAAGTAAGGTAGTGCAAAAAAAACCGAGAGGAAGGTCCGGATATTTGGAGGGTACGGCCCAGATCCAGGTCAGGATCCGTTCAGCAGTCTTATCACAGTTGGAAATAAGCTGTTCCCAAATCTGGCCGTACGAGTCTTCAAGCTCCTGAACCTTCTCCCGGAGGGAAGAGGGACGAAAAGTGTGTTGGCTGGGTGGGTCATGTCCTTGATTATCCTGGCAGCACTGCTCCGACAGCGTGCGGTGTAAAGTGAGTCCAAGGACGGAAGATTGGCTTGTGTGATGTGCTGCACCGTGTTCACGATCTTCTGCAGCTTCTTTCGATCTTGGACGGTGCAACTTCCATACCAGGTTGTGATGCACCCTAGGAGAATGCTTTCTACGGTGCATCTATAAAAATTAATGAGGGTTTTAGGGGACAGGCCAAATTTCTTTAGTTTTCTCAGGAAGTAAAGGCGCTGGTGGGCCTTCTTGGCAGTGAACTCTGCGTGGTACGACCAAGTCAGGTCATTTGTGATATTGACCCCAAGGAACTTAAAGCTTTTGACCTGTTCCACTTGCGCACCACCGATGTAAATTGGGTCGTGCGGTCCGCTACTCCTTCTGCAGTCAACAACCAATTCCTTCGTATTGCTGACGTCGAGGGATAGGTTATTGTCTTTGCACCATGCCACCAGGTTCTTAATTTCCTCTCTATACTCAAACTCATCATTATCCGAGATACGGCCTACAATTGTTGTGTCATCAGCAAACTTACATATTGAGTTTGATGGAAACTTGGCTCCACAATCATGGGTGTACAGTGAGTACAGCAGGGGGCTGAGTACACAGCCTTGTGGGGCACCGGTGCTCAGAGTGATTGTAGAGGAGAGCTTGTCCCTTATTTTTACAGCCTGGGTCCTGTCTGTGAGGAAGTTGAAGATCCAGCTGCAGATCTGAGTGCTAAGGCCCAGGTTCCGGAGCTTAAGAATCAGTTTATTTGGAATGATGGTATCAAAGGCAGAGCTGTAGTCGATGAAAAGGAGCCTTACGTATGCGTCTTTATTCTCCAGGTGTTCTAAGGAGGAACGTAGGGCCAGAGAGATGGCATCTGCCGTTGACCTGTTGCTCCGGTAGGCGAATTGCAAAGCGTCGAGGTTGACCGGTAGGCTGTGGGTGATGTGTGCCAAAACCAGTCTCTCGAAGCACTTATAGCAATTGATGTCAGAGCCACAGGTCGATAGTCATTCAGGCATGCCACCTTGCTCTTCTTCGGCACTGGGTTTATCGTTGCCTTCTTAAAACACGAGGGGATCTTAGACTGAAGCAAGGAGCAGTTGAAGATGTCAGCAAACACTCCAGCTAGCTCGCTTGCACAGGCCTGGAGAACTCGTCCTGGGACGCCATCTGGGTCCGTCGCCTTCCTTGGATTTATCTTCAGGAAGGCCCTTCTAACATCCTCCTTGGTGATGATGAATTTCGATGCCACCAGGTCCGGTTCATCAGGAGGGAGCGGGATGCTCCTCTTCTGTTCGAATCTAGCATAGAATACGTTAAGTTCATCAGGAAGAGAAGCGCCACAGTTATTGATATTCCCAGCCTTTTCTTTGCACCCAGTGATCTCATTTAGACCCTGCCATAGTCTACTGGCATCCCTTTGGTTAGCCTGGGCTTCCAACTTTGCTCGATATTGCCTCTTGGCGCCCTTAATGGCTTTCTGGAGTTCACGCCTGAATTCCGTGTAGCGACTGGTATCCCCAGACCTAAAAGCTGCAGCTCTAGCCTTTAAAAGGGACTTGACCTCATAATTCATCCAAGGTTTCCGGTAAGGGAATACCCGGATCGTCTTGCTAGTCACACAATCCTCCGTGCATTTCCAAATAAAGTCCGTGACAGCTGAGGCATACTCATCGAGGTTAGCTGCCGAGTCCTTGAATACTAATCAGTCCACCGATTCAAAGCAGTCACGGAGGACCTCATCCGTTTCCTCCGTCCAACGTGACACTACTTTTGACACCGTGACCTCCCACTTCAGTTTCTGTTTGTAAGCCGGGAGGAGGAGTACGGCCTAATTGTCCAATTTTCCGAAGTGAGGTCATGGGACGGAACGGTAGGCATCCTTGACTGCTGTGTAGCAGTGGTCTGAATACCTCAGATAAATATTATGTGGAGATTTGTGACAAACATGATTATATGATAGATATGTACAGTATCTGAAATACATCTTATGGAAATGTTTATTTGATGATGAACTTCAATAAAAAATAAATTACAAAAAAATCTAGTCAAGAAGAAAAGAAAAGCTTACAAAAGTTTCAGAGAGCTAGGTAATGTTAGAGATCCAGAAGATTATAAGGCTAACAGGAAGGAGCTTAAAAAGGAAATTGGGAGAGCCAGAAAGGGCCATGAGAAGGCCTTGGTGGGCAGGATTAAGGAAAACCCCAAGGCATTCTACAGAGCAAGGGGATAAGATGTGGAAGAATAGGACCTATCAAGTGTGACAGTGGGAAAGTGTGTATAGAACTGGAGGAAATAGCAGAGGTACTTAATGAATACTTTACTTCAGTGTTCACTATGGAAAAGGATCTTGGTGATTGTAGTGATGACTTGCAGCAGATTGAAAAGCTTGAGCATGTAGATATTAAAAAAAAAAGATGTGTGGAAGCTTTTGGAAAGCATCAAGTTGGATAAGTCACCGGGACTGGATGAGATGTACCCCAGGCTACTGTGGGAGGCGAGGGAGGAGATTGCTGAGACTCTGGCGATGATCCTTGAATCATCAATGGGGACGGGAGAGGTTCAGGAGGATTGAAGGGTTGCGGATGTTGTTCCTTTATTCAAATATTATATTTAGAGGTTGGAGGAACTTGGGGGGACCATCATTTCAGGAGTGGGCCACAGAAATAGCCAAAGTGGCAGCTTTTCAACGCATGTCTTACAAACAGTTCGATAGATTGGACATCTATAAGTAAAAATGGGGCAAATATTTAGGTTTCCTGGGGGGAAATAGTGGTGAATGTCGTGGTGAAGCATATTGCTGAATGGCAGTATTTTCTGTTTTTAGAGGTCTAAACAGACACACGTGGTTATTACATTGATATTTATTGCTGCCATGTTTGTTTTTTTATTTTATGGATAATTTTATGTTTTGTAAGCTATGATTTGCATAACTTCAACACTGACTCAAGTGTTTGGGGAAATTTTTTAAAAAGAATTCAATAAAATTTAAATCATAAAAAAAGGGAGTAGAGTTAGCCCAGGAAATTATAGACCAGTGAGTCTTACTTCAGTGGTTGGTAAGTTGATGGAGAAGATCCTGAGAGGCAGGGTTTATGAACATGTGGAGAGGTACAATATGCTTAGGAATAGTCAGCATGGCTTTGTCAAGGGCAGGTTGTGCCTCACGAGCCTGATTGAATTTTTTGAGGATGTGACTAAGCACATTGATGAAGGTAGAGCAGTAGATGTAGTGTATATGAATTTCAGCAAAGCATTTGATAAGGTACCCCATCGCAGGCTTATTGAGAAAGTAAGGAGGCATGGGATCCAAGAGGACATCGCTTTGTGGATCCAGGACTGGCTTGCCCACAGAAGGCAAAGAGTGGTTGTAGACGGGTCATATTCTGCATGGTGGTTGGTGACCAGTGGTGTGCTTCAGGGATCTGTTCTGGGACTTTTACTCTTTGTGATTTTTATAAATGACCTGGATGAGGAAGTGGAGGGATGGGTTAGTAAGTTTGCTGATGACACAAAGGTTGGAGGTGTTGTGAATAGTGTGGAGGGCTGTCAGAGGTTACAGCGGGAGATTGATAGGATGCAAAACTGGGCTGATAAGTGGCAGATGGAGTTCAACCCAGATAAGTGTGAAGTGGTTCATTTTGGATATGATGGCAGTATATAGTATTAATGGTAAGATTCTTGACAGTGTGGAGGATCAGAGGGATCTTGGGGTCCGAGTTCACAAAACGCTCAAAGCAGCTGCGCAGGTTGACTCTGTGGTTAAGAAGGTGTACGGTGTATTGGCCTTCATCAATTGTGGGATTGAATTTAGGAGCCGAGAGGTAATATTGCAGCTATATAGGACCCTGGTCAAACCCCACTTGGAGTACTGTGCTCATTTCTGGTCATCTCACTACAGGAAGGACGTGGAACCCATAGAAAGGGTGCAGAGGAAATTTACAAGGATGTTGCCTGGATTTGGGAGCATGTCTTATGAAAACAGGTTGAGTGAACTCGACCTTTTCTCCTTGGAGCGACGGAGGATGAGAGGTGACCTGGTAGAGGTGTATAAGATGATGAGAGGCATTGATTGTGTGGATAGTCAGAAGCTTTTTCCCAGGGCTGAAATAGTTGCAACAAGAGGACATAGGTTTAAGGTGCTGGGGAGTAGGTACAGAGGAGATGTTGGGGGTAAGTTTTTTACGCAGAGAGTGGTGAGTGCGTGGAATGGGCTGCCGGCGATGGTGGTGGATGCGGACACAATGAGGTCTCTTAAGAGACTCTTGGAGAGGTACATGGAGCTTAGAAAAATAGGGGGCTATGGGTAACCCTAGGTCATTTCTAAGGTAGGGACATGTTTGGCACAACTTTGTGGGCCAATGGTCCTGTATTGTGCTGTAGATTTCCTATGTTTCTATGTTCCTATGGTTTCTTCCCTGTACCATCCTTTTCCCACCTTAATGGGGGAAAAAAACTATTAAGAATCCCATCCAAGAGCTCTCTAAACACCATCCACATTTTCTTCGTATATTTCCCTGATAGCTTCTGCTCCCAATTTTTTGCCCCCTATTTTTTACCTATTAAATCAATATTAACCTTCCCCCAATTAAATACTTCTCATAACATCTTCTCCTATCCTTGTCCAGGGCTGTGTAAGTGTCAGAGTTGTGGTCACTGTCCCCAAAATGCTCCCACCCAAAGAGATTTGTCACCTAACCAGGTTCATTACCTAGTACTGGATCCAGTATGTCTTCTTCTCTCGTTGGCCTGTCCTTATATTTTGTCAGGAATCCTTCCTAGATGCACCTAACTAGTCCTACTTCATCTAAACCGTTTGCAATAAGGAAATGCCAACTAATGTTAGGGAAGTTGAATTTATCCATGACACCAATCCTGTCATTTTTGCAACTTTCCAAAATCTGCCTCTCGATCTACTCTTCAGTGTCTCCATTGTCATTTGGGACTTACAGAATACTCCTAATAGATTGATTGCTCCCATCCTGTTTGACTTTGCAATATGTATGTTCTCCAAAACGTCTCCACTTGTTTCCCTTATCTCTTGAGCAACAATGATTTTCTCCTGTTAAACACAGAAAAGAAATATTCTTGAAAATCCGATCCATCTCCCACAGCTTGAGACATAGGAGACCAAAGGGACCTTCTCTCTCTTGTCACTATTTTATTCTTAGCATGGCTGTAGAACCTCTTGGGAATTTCCTTAACCTTACCGATCAGATTCATACCCTCCCCTTGCCTCCTGATTTCCCTCTTGAGTGCATTCTTCAATCTTTTTTTGTACTCATAAAAGGGATTCACTCATACTCATCCTCTTAAACCCAATGCTTCCTTCCTTTTCCTGACCAGAGTCTCAATGTCTCTCATCAGACAGGTTTCTCTAAACTTGCCAGGTTTACCCTTCACCCCCACAGGAGCATTCTGCCCCTAGACTCTTAACACTATTAAAAACCTTCCACTTGCTATTCTCTGAATTGATCTTTGCTGGATACAGCATAATCCCCCCAGAATTAGCCCTAGTTCAATTTAAAACCCTAACCTGTGGTCCTATCCTTTTCCATCACTATCTTAAAACTAATAGAATTATAGTCATGCGAGCCAAAGTTCTCCCTGATTGTCACTTCAGTTACTTGCCTTACCTCATTCCCTTAACTCCGCCATAGATAGTCCCAAGTCCAGCTGCAAAAGGGAAAGGGTTGGGATCTGGGTCAGCAACCCCATCTCATTAAAAACTCAGAGCTGCAGAAATGCCAACAAAAGCTTCAAGGACTTGATTCCTGGGAGAGGAAGGATCTTCAAGGATGGGCTACATCTGGAATAATTGGAAAGATTGGACTCTGGCGAGCTGTTACCGGTGGCCTATGCCCCAGTAGGAGTGATAGACTTAAGAGAAGAAGAGGAGAAAATTAGGGCCCTCTGTATATTAACTCATGGACTTTCCTGGACACACTTCACATATTCTATCCTGTTCATGCCCTTAATGCCCCATGTGGCCCAGTCAATACCAGGGAAAATAAAATCTTCCACTTACACAGCCCTGATGTTCTTACAACTATGAAAAATTTTTCGACACAGCTGTTCCTCAAATTCCCACCAAATATTGGAACTGTATATTACAGACTCCCTGGAGTGACCCTCCCCTTCATGTTCCTAAGTTTTATCCATAAGACCTCACTGGATGTTCCTTCAAGAATGTCATCTCTAAGTTCTGCTGCTCTTCCCCCCCTTGTCAAAAGGTCACCATCCCCTCCTCGCTTACCTGTATTTCGGTCATCTGTATCCTGGAACATTGAGCTGCCAGTCTTGCCCTTCTCTCAGCCCTTATGGCTATAGCATCCCAGTCCTTAGAGCCAAGTCCATGCCCTGAGTTCATCCGCTTTACCAGTTAATCCTCGTGCATTGAAGTAAATGCAATTTAACTGAGTATCCTTTTTCTCCCTTTACCTTAGTTATGGCTATTCTGATTATTAAACTTGTTCTTGCAGGCTATTTCTTGCTTCTGCTAGAGTTCCATGCCTTCCCCCCGCCAATCTAATTTAAACTTTCTCTTCTGGTACTAGCAAGGATATTGGCCCATCTTTTGTTCAAGTGCAACCCATCGCAGGTTACCTCTACGTCAGAAGAGATCCCAGTGGCCCAAGAACATAAGTCATTGCTCCCTGCCCCAGCTCTTCATCCATGAATTAATCTGGTCTATTTTTCTATTTCTGGCCTTGTTTGCACCTGGCACCGGGTGCAACCTGGAGATCACTACCCTCAAGGTCCTGCTTTTTAACTTCTGACCCAGCTGTACTCACGCTGCAGGAATTCATCCATTGTCCTACCTGTTTCATTTGTACCAACATGTACGATGGCCCTTCACCTTGACAATGTTCTGCAGCTTCTCGGAGACACTTTTGATCCTGACACCCGGGGGAGGCACACTATTCATAGAATCTCCTGTCTGTTCCCCTTCCCGCTCACTATTGAGTCTCCTCTCACAAACACCCTGCCTTAGCTGTCCCCATTCCACCTGAGCCTCAGAGCCAGTCACAGAGCCAGAGACCTTAGACCTGCGGCTAGATCCTGAAAGATTATCCTCCTCAATAGTATCCAGAGAGGTATACATGTTGGCGAGGGGAATGGCCACAGGGGAATTCTGACCGTCCAGCTACTATCCTTGTTCTTCTTTATGGCCACCCATCTATTAAAGCTGGTACTTTGTGTCTGACCACCTTAGTGAAAGTCTCATCCATGAGATACTCAAAAATTCCCACATGATCCTGAATGCATCTGACTCCAGATCCATTCCTTTGACCTGGTCAGTCAGCAGCTGAAGCTGGGAGAACTTCCCATCGGTGTGGCCATCCAGGAGACTGTGACATTCCCTGACTTCCCACAACTTGCAGGAAGAGCGCTCCACTACCATCCTGTCTATATGGAATCTAATGACAAGAAACCTGACCTGCTCCTCACTAAACGCCTCTAACCACAGCCTGAAGTCTCCACTCTTACACTGGCTCACTCCCACAATGACTGCTCCAAAATTTATATCACAGGCACAGGACAATATAGAGCGATGATGTAAAGGAAACTTCATCTCCCCGCTCAAGCTGTCCTCAGGGTGTTGATGGAAAAGTACAGAAGAAGCATTACCCTATTGTTAATGTATGCTGTCCATGCTCTGGCAATGTCTACAGTAAAGATTCACAAAGATGACATATTCTATTGCCCTGCTGTCTTTCACGCTGAAACAAAGCAATACTGTCAACTGGACTTGAACTCATCTGCAACTTGTTAAACATTAGGAATGTCAATCAGCAAATGGTTTTGAAGAAAAGGATTATCTGAATTGATAGGAAAGCACAGCCCTATTCTGAATTGGAATTCTGCATCTGTTAGCTGCTTGATGCCCATGACAACAGGAGCCAGGGCTGAACAAAATCCAATTAATTCTCATGCAGGAATCAGTGGATAGTGTTTTGCAAAGATCACCTTTCAGAGGGAGCAAGATGGAGAGAGATAGAGGTTCATTTTTGCCTTAGAAGCTTAGCATAAATACTCTGAACCCACTGAGAGGTCTAACATCAGTGCTCACTTGGTCTGGGAAAAGCATGGATGTGAATTCTAATAACACACTACATGGCTGATTCTGCTGATCAGTTTCTGTAGCCCTTTCTGAGCAAAGGTATTAGGTCTTGTATGTGGTGCCAATTAACTGTCTCCCTCATTCGCAGGCCCTCAATGTGCTATGCAGGATGGTGAGACCCAGGAGACGGCTCCCGGTGACCACAGCAAGAGGCTGCAGTGTTACTGCAAGAGGGTCTCTACTGGGAACCTAAGTTCAACAAAGGTCCAATTTATCTCAATAAGACTTTGTCAACAAAGTTAGGACCAAGACAAAAAAAGTAAACCCAAGGCGAAAAAAAAGTTATTATTTTACAAGCCTGCATCATTGATTTCTAAGTCTGTGGTGTCAGGATTGTAAATGCTAGCGTTTAATTGTTTGATGACCAAGAATTAATAAATTACAATTTTTGTAAGTGTTTTGGATTGTAAGCTTAACTTTGAGTTGCAAAATGAATTTACTGACATTGAATGCTGTATTTAGGGGATGCGAGTAACATCAATAAAACTTGTACCACGTGGGAACTGAATGTCACTGGAATACACCGCAGTTGAATGGAAGTCATGTCTGACAGTTCTGTAATGGCAACAGAGAGCGAAGTCTATCGGTGAGCTGAGCCACACACGTACATACCTTTACCAAAGTATGAGAGTTTAAGAATAGGATATGCACCTGCTTCATACTTCAAAGAGATCACAATTGAACGTAGAACATTGAACATAGAACATTACAGCACAGTACAGTACAGGCTCTTTGGCCCATGATGTTGTGCGGACCTTTTAACCTACTCTAAGATGAATCTAACCCTCCCCTCATACATAGCCCTCCATTTTCTATCATTCATGTGCCTGTCTAAATGCCCTAAATATTATTGATCTGAGACCTTCCCATACTTCCACACTTTTATCTCATTCTGTACATTCTAATAATTCCCATTCTGACATATCAGTCCATGGGTCCATGGGCACCCCTTCTGCCAAAATGAGGCCACCCTCAGGGTGGAGGAGCAACACCCTATATTCTGTCTCGATAGCCTCCAACCTGATGGCATGAATATTGATTTCTCCTTCCAGTAAAAATAAATCACTGCCGTTTCTCTTTTCTTCTATTCCCTACTCTGATCTCTTACCTCTTTCATCTGCCTATCAGCACCCTCCCCGGCTCCCCTCCTCCTTCCCTTTCTCCTATGGCCCACTAAGTCCAACTTTTTCGTAAGAATCCAACTGACTCTCTTTCTTTTATAAGTGATTTTTGTGATTGTTTGATTGGATTCAACTTGCATTTGAACAATAATGGACACCCGGTTGTGAAAGTAAACCGTGTTGAGATTGGAGCTTACGAGTGCGGCATGTTGTGAGACAGTCTAACGAGGTGTAAGCCGAACCGAAGCATGACATGCAGACATTCTGAACGCCTCTCACAGACAAGCTGGTGCCATTGACAGTCTGGGGAAGAACATGCTCCGACAGACTCTGATGCTTTGGTGATGAAACAGAAATACTCTTAAACACTTGAACCCAGTTCAAATCCAGAGTAAATATTCTACACTATTCATCTCCACAATGCCAATATTGACAGAAGGTAATGACTGCCAACAAATGCATCAGTATTCCATACTGCCAAAGTGACGTAGGATGGTCAGGAGGAGATGGAGAAATGAAGCAGGAGTGAGAGAGAGGGTGAGAAGAGAGAGAGAGAGAGTGAGGAGAGAGAGAAAGAGAGAGAGTTGTGAGGCAATGGGAAGAAAGGAAAAGGCAAGGAAGGGACAAGCTTTGGCTTTTCAGGCACAGGTTCTGATAACCTCACAAAACTGAAGGAAGAGAAAAGTAACCCCCACTGGAGAGAATGCATCCATTTCTTGCGTAGGCTATTTAAACCCTCAGCTTTCAAATGTGACAGGCTAGATGCCTGTCCAACAGTACCAGAAAATAACAGTGTTCTTAATAACTCCATGCCAGAGAAGGTGGTGGTGAAAATAAACATAGAAGATTAAAATCTGGACATACAGAACTGGATTCCCAATTATCCATAACTAAAGGGAAAGATTTTACTGGACTATCAAAACTGTAAAACGTAAACAACAACTGTGTGATCTGGTTTCAAATATGATCAGAATGTATTTGTATACGTGATGTTCAATAGCTGTTTAACTAATATCATAGCCATTGAATTACCATTTCCAGTACAAATCTCCACAACAGCTCTTGATCATCTACAAAACATGTCAAGCATTTGCTTGAGCAGAATGAGATTGGAATGGGATTGGATTATCATTATTCATCCCAACAACTTCCAATGCACCTGAGCTCACAGTTACCGCTGCAACAGTAAGATCAGTCTTCTGGAGAGCAAACCTGTGGAAAGCATCTACAGGGTTGGTGTCCCTAGGTGTTTCCTTAGATCCTGCACAGATCAGCTGGTAGGGTATCTGCAGACTTTTGAAAAGGAGGGAATTGGAATGCCACCACCCACCCCAACGGTCTCCAATGTGTCTGAAAATGTGCATGGAATGCATTTAGTTCATCGGGAAGGGATGCACTGTTGTTCGCAATGCTGCCTGATTTCATTTTATAGCTCACAACTGATGTAAGCCCTGCCACAACTGATGGCTGGTCTGCAGTTCATCCACAGTGCAGTAGTTCCACATCCAAGGAATGACCTTGGTAGTTCCCCCTCTGAAACTCAAACCTTCAGGAAGATGTATTGCACAGAATACTCAAGTCCTGTCTGAGAAAGTACTTTACAGTATGAATGTTCATCCATATCTCTCTGCCTTATACTTTATTCCTCAGTTATAAAGCTCAGGATTTCAATTTTTAAACTACTTTTTCAACTGGCCTTGCCACTTTCAATAAACTATCCACATCACCCCTGACCTTTTTGTTCTTGCACCCCCGTTTGGATTGAGTTTTCTAGTCTCCTTCTCATTCTTTGTATCAGTATGCAACAGTTTTCATTTCTCAGCACTGGATTTCATCAGCCATTGAACCACATTTACATACAGTATATTAAGAAAAGCATAACCTTTGTAATGTTGGTCTTGAAGGAAATAAAATATGGAAGAAAACATTGAACTCAATGGGTCAAGGTCAGTGGAAGTAGACAAACAAATTTGCTCTTGCCATGTGCTTGTAGGAATGGAGGCTCCGATTTTGTGAAGTTGCTCTGTAACATTCATTTTGAAAACTGTTTGATGAACTGATTCTTGCTCTGGAATAACTTAACCAAAGCAATTGAATGTGGACACAAGGAGTTTTTGCTAAACCTGAGATAATTCCCAGATATGTTGTTTATTGTGTACATCAGGTCTGCAGAAGTAAACTCCTTATCTCAGCCCATTGCCTGTGTGACCTGGTTTGAACAAGGGTCAAAGAGAACACGAGAAGTCACCTAAGGCACAGAGTTGTTTAGCCCTTGGGCTACATCCAATGGGAATCCAACATAGGTCAGTCAGATGACCTAGAAGTGCGTCATTTGAACTGATGAGGAAAACTATAAGAGTTAGGAGGGGATCTTAGATGCTCCAGCTCTTCAGAATATGGATAGCTGGGGTAACCCCCTTTAAGGATTCAGGACTGTCCCACTAATTGGCAATCATGTTTTGAGTGTCAATAATTGAGTATTTAAAGAGCATCTGAACAGAGCCTCATTGCTCAATCGTAAGCCCAACCAGAGATATCGACTGGCATTTGTTTTGTGCTCAGTTTTCGATCCAGTTTTATTCCATATCTCGATCCTAGCCTTGGATTCTCCAGCATTTGGGTCCAAATCATCCTTGTCAAGGACTCATGTCTCACTAGGTACATACAAATATAACACACTCAGTCCTGTATTCATTGACCTTTTTGATTTTGGCCCCCTGTTTCACTGCAAAGGGGCGAGAACTCCGGAAATGAACCATCGCAAGAGAGAACCCCTATGCCAGCGGCTGGGAGAAGAAAGGATCAGTCATCTGGCCAATGGGAGATCCCCTATATCAGTGTTATAAATGAGAGAAGTTGTATGAGTGAGTATTGGCACAGAGGGAACAGGAGAATTCTTGTTTTAAGTTGTTGGCCAGGGGCCAACATAGTTAAGCTGTTGTTTGTGTAGACAATAAAGTGTGAGCTTCCATTAAGG
The DNA here is from genome assembly GCF_963921235.1 of Mobula hypostoma. Taxonomy (NCBI): domain Eukaryota; kingdom Metazoa; phylum Chordata; class Chondrichthyes; order Myliobatiformes; family Myliobatidae; genus Mobula; species Mobula hypostoma. The sequence goes on along the minus strand of NC_086105.1, from coordinate 98,190,795 downwards.
GTTGTGTAGTGAGTTGCCTAACCTAGTTCTGTTGATTGGTCAACAGTACTGACACCTGGGGGAATATCCATTGTGCAAACCCTTGTCATCACCCAGCTTGGCATAAGGCCTTTCACTATTGCTCTTTATCTTTAATTCTCCACCCACCTTGTTGTCTGGTGTCCTTAACCTCGATGACAAGCTGACTATACAGTATCTTTGGATATCCTGATACATCAACCAAAGACTCTGCCATACAGAGTATAGAGGCAGACCTCAACACGTGGAGCCTGCGCCAACCATCTACTACCCACTTACACCAATCCTCCACTCACCTACACAAGGGGTGATTTCCAGCAGCAATAAGTCTACCGGCCCATGTGCACTTGGAATGTGAAGGAAACCAGAGTACTACGGGAAATTCATATAATTACAGGGAGAGTGTACAAACTTTACACACACAGCACCAGCCATCAGGATTGAACCCAGCCTCTTTAGTATGTTGAGGCAATGGTTCCATTGGCTACACAACTGTGCTGACCCAGTCAGTTTGAGTTGGTTTGTCTTACGATGCCTGTTTTCTCTATCCAGTTCCCACTTGACTAAATTTTGAGCCTGATTATTCCTTCTAGTAGTAGTAGTATACCTCCTCCCATTCAGTCTCCAATCTCACTTGAAAAGAGATCGCTGCTGGCTGCAGGCATCTGAGCAGAACTCTGGGAGTCTCTGTTTCACAGCAACTTTACCACATATCCTACAGGGCTGGAAAGGCTCCTCATCTTCTCAAAAGATCCTGGCGATGGCCATTGCATACTGACCATGAAACCAAAGCCCTTATTCTGAAAATGACTCTGTAGGAAAGATAGATGTACTGAGTGGAGATAATAGCAGGGATAACTAATCCCATCCTTTGTTCTTCATGGTAATATACAGACAGAAGAAGCTGTATGAATAAACCTTTCCTTTGGACAAAGGAACATAAATATGGATCAAGAAAGAGGTTAAAGAATATCATCAAAGAGGTGAGATGGAGAGTTTAATGTTTGTTTGTCCGAGTTGTCTAGACTCTCACTTGACCTCCACTTACTCCCTGGACCAAACCCCAGTGCCACAGTCAGGAGAAGTTGGATTTTATTCAGTAGGAATTAGAGGGGGTTTATGCACAGGAAAACAAGTTGAGGAAAATTTAAGACATATTTTGAAAACTGTTCATGGACACAAGTGCGAAACAGAATGTTTATTTGATTTACAACTACTTTTGGAGGTATTGTCAAGTAGGATAAAAGTACAACTAGAATGAAGTTACGCGAAATGCTGAGTTTGGCCATACTTACCCCGAGCTGCCTCTTGGATGTAACTGAAGGTTAGGTTAAGCTGGGATATTGACTTGGAAAGCATGTCACACAGCACAATTTTTTGTGTACTACACTGCAGAACTTAGCCTAAAACTCGAGTGTTAAATGCAACCAGGTTCTATGCTTGTGATTAGGACAGGTCCTAAAATGTGCTTGGATTCCTTCAAGCTTATGACCTGCATTTGCTTGGGCACAGAGCTAAGACAGAGTTCACTTGCGTGCAAAAAGCCTGTTGATTGGGGATAGCACTCAATTAGAATGGCCTAGTGAGGCTTTGGCACAGTGGCACAGCCGGTCAGGCCATTGTGGCCCAATCTTCTATCCCTCAATGTCCTCACTCTCCCTGCTACAAAACCATCCTCGGCCATCTCTTGTGCCTTTTCCCCTGCCCCCTTGCCCACCGAGCTATTCACAGCTTCCCTGATCTCCTCTGCTAGCTCCACTCACAAAGGAAAGGCCTCCTCAGCATTAAAACAGTCTTTGCACAGAATTACTGCAAACGCTACCAGAATAGCATGCAATTGTTCTTATTACTACGACAAGAACACAAGTAATTGAGTATTTTATGAAAAAAAATCAGTAACATCTGTGGAACAGACCTGGACCATCACCATGGCAACATCTGTTTAGTTTTTCCAGAGTGTGTCTGGTATTAAACAGAGCTCATGGACTACCGAGAAACTTCAGATATCTGGCACAGAAAGGCTGTTGCATAGTGTCTCAGGGTTACCAGCAGAGGCCTTTGAACTCACATTAGTAATTCAGTGCAGGATCTTCTGACGTGAGTGAGCATTAAATAGGAAATGATTCTGCCTGATGGATTTTGGGGCCTGTGTGTGGAGAGTGTTGAGCTTCCAACACTTGGAGTGCTTGTGGGAATAGTCCTTCTTAAAGAGCTGAGAGTTAATGTAAACTCTGCAGCTAACAAAAGACGAGCTGGACCCGTTTCCTTTTGCACCACATGTTATTCCCTAGCTACTCCTGGTACACCCCAGTTTGTGAGGTCTGAGGTGAGACCAAAAGGCCAATTAACTTCAGCCATCGGTTTTCAGTCTGCCAGTATTTCGACTGCACTGTTAAGGGATTTGCCTCATATTGAACAGCTTCACTCCATCATTTGCATCTTATGCATCTTTCAATATACTAAGGAATGTCTGTGGAATACTGCTGTTGAAATGCAAGGGAAACATGAAAGGCATTTCTGCAGGGACAGCAGTCAGATACAATAATTATTCTGAAGGTTTTCAGATCATGTATGAGACAGAAACGTGTGGTGGTGAAATAATTAAAGATATTTAGAATGCTTTTTAGGATCCTTTTTCCTCACCCTGCTTTACGTAATATTCTCAAACTATACTCTGTGGAGCAGGAGATTGCAGAGTGATTTGGAGACTGTTGCTTTTGGACTTTACATGCCATTTTTAAAAGGCGAGCTCGGCCTGTTGGGGCTTGTCTGCAAAATGGAAAACTGTTCAGGTTAATTAGCAAGGGGCAATAGAAAGAAGTGGTGTTTAAGCGGACGGCCATTGCTGGAGCGGTCATCTCGAGAGGGGACTGTGTTAGAATGATTAGGCTTTGGTTCAATAGGCTTGGGCAAGAACTGGTGCAGGCTAGATCTTAAGACTGGTAAGTTAGAGAATGGTAGTTTAGGCCGTAAAAAGCTTCTCTTCTGAGATGAGGGATTTCAGGGTACCAAACACTCTCCCTCATGACTCCCGCAGGAAGTGTCCCCAACTGCAGTTCATGACTAGCAAGGTCAGGGAACTGGAGCTGGAGCAATCAAGGCCATCTGGAGGGTTGACAACTTTATAGATGTCTTTTACCGAGGTGGATACACCAAGAGAGCAGGCTTCAGACAGTAGATGGGTGACCACCAGGAGAAGGAAGGGGAGTAAGCACTCAGCGCAGAGTTCTCCTGTGGCCATTCCTCTCAGCAACAAGTATACCCCTTTGGATTCTTCTGGAGGGGATGCCCTATCAGGGTAGAGCAGCAGCAGCTAGGCCAGCGGCACTGTGGCTGCTCAGCAGAGAAAGGTCAGGTCAGTTGTGATAGGAGACTCAATAGTTCAGGGGACAGACAGCATATTTTGTGGCTGTGAGAGAGAAGCCGGGATGTGTGTTGCATCCCAGTCGCTAGGGTCAGGGATGTTCCAGAGAGGAAGCAGAAGATTCTCAAGAGGAAGGGTGAGCAGCCAGAGGTCACGGTGCACATTGGCACCATTGACATAGGCAGAGAGTGGGTGAGGTCCTGTGCGGTGAGTATAGGGATTTAGGGAAGAGGCTGAAGATCAGGACCACCTAGGTAGTCATCTCCGGATTACACCCAGTACCACGTGCTAGTCAGGGCAGGGACAGGATGGTAGTACAGGTGAAGTGGTGCAGGGGGCAGGGTTTCAGATCTCTGGATCATTGGGAATTCTTGTCAGGAAGATACGACCTGTACACCTTAACCTAAGGGGGGGGCAATATCCTTATGGGCAGGTTTTCTAGAGCTGTTGGGGAGGGTTTAAACACATTGGTGGGGGAATGGGAACCAGAGTGATAGGGCTGAGGCTGGGTCAGTCAGTATGCAAGTATATGCTGTGTGAGGAAGGACAGACAGGTGATAGAGCAAAATTGTGGTTAGTCAGATGAGTTAAAGTGTAACAGGGGGCCAGAATTAAAAAAGAGTGATGAATACAGGACTGAAGGTGTTCTAAATCAATGCACTCAGTACACGGAGTAAGGTTAGATGATCTCGTAGCACAGTTACAGATTGGCAGGGATGGTGGTGAGGGCATACTGAGATGTGGCTGAAAGAAGATCATAGTTAGGAGCTTAACATCCAATGATACACCTTGTATTGAAAAGATAGGCAGGTAGACAGAGGGGATGGTGTGGTAAAGTTGGTAAAAATAAAATCAAATTCCTAGAAGGAGGTGACATAGGATCAGAAGAAGTAGAATCCTTGTGGGTAGAGTTGAGAAACTGCAAAGCTAAGATGACCCTGATGGGAGTTATACACAGGCGTCTGAACAGTAGCCAGGATGAGGGATTTAAATTTCAATGAGAAATAGAAAAGGCTTTAATAGGGCAATGTTAAAGCAGTCATTAGGGATTTCAATTAGCAGGTAGTTTAGAAAAATCAGATTGGTGTTAGATCCCAAAAGAGGGAATTTATAGAATGCCAATGAGGTGGCTTTTTAGAACAGTTTGTGGGTCCAGCTGGAGAAAGGCAATTCTAGATTCGGTGTTGTGTAATAAACCAGATTTGATTAGGAAGCTTAAGGTAAAGGAACCCTTGGGAGGCAGTGATCATAATATGATAGAATTCACCCTGTAGTTTGAGAGCGAGCAGATAAAGTCAGATATATCAGAGGAAATTCAGAAGGTGCAGGATAGATGAAAAAGTATTCTAAAGGGTGGATGAGGTAACTATGGCTGACAAGAGTAGTCAAAGACAGCATAAAAGAAGGTGCTTGAGAGGCTGAAAGGTCTGAAGGTACGTAGATAAGACATCTGGATCAGATGGACAGCATCCCAGAGTTCTGAAAGAGGCAGCTGAAGAGATTGTGGAGGCATTCGTAGAGATTTTTCAAAAATCACTAGATTCTGGAATGGTCCTGGAGGACTGGAAAATTTCAAATGTCACTGCACTATTTAAGGGAGGGAGGCAGAAGCAAAGAAGTTATAGGCCAGTCAGTTTTGCTTCAGTGTTTGGGAAGATGTTGGAGTCTATTATTAACAATGAGGTTTCAGGCTACTTGGATGCACATTATTATTATTGTTATTATTATTATTATGATTAATAAAGTAGACTAAAGTCAGCATGGTTTCATTAAGGGTAAATCTTGCCTGACAAATCTATTGGAATTCTTTGAGAAAATAACAAGCAGGTTAGACAAAGGAGAGTCGGTGGATGTTGCTTACTTGGATTTTCAGAAGGTCTTTGACAAGGTACTGCACATAAGGCTGCTAAACAAGATAAGAGCCTATGATATTACAGGAAAGATACTAGCATGAATGGAAACGCAAACACGAGGAAATCTGCAGATACTGGAAATTCAAGCAACACACACAAAATGCTGGTGGAACCTGCTTTCTGATGGTAACAGTGAGAACAGGGCATGCCCTGGGTGCTGTGTGCTCTTAATGAAAATAGCCACTTTTCTGAGACACCGACCCTTGAAGATGCCTTGGATACTACAGAGCCGAGTACCCATGATGGAGCCGACTAATTTTACAACTCTCTGTAGCTTACTATGATCCTGTGTAGTGCCCCCCCCCCCAACCTCCCCATACCAGACAGTGATACAGCCACGATGCAACTGTAGAAGTTTCTGTGTGTTTTAGGTGACAAATCAAATGTCCTCAAACTCTTAGTGAAACATAACCACTGTCTTATCTTCTTTAAAGCTGCATCAATATGTTGCAATAGATAGAAAAGCATATAGTTTATTTAAAGGTTTGGCTGCTCCAGTTACAAGTCTCTCTTGCCAAGCAGTGAGATCTCCCTTGTAAGAAAAGACATTATCCCACAAAGTAAGAAATTCTCCTCAGTGATTAAATCTTTGCTCTTGAATGGGACAATTTAAACTTTACTCTGCTGTGGATGTCTATACAGTGGTTGTATTATATAATGTACTGTGTTATGTGTTTATATGTGTGTGTGTGCGTGTGTGTGTGTGTGTGTGTGTGTGTATACATATATATATATATATTACTAGAGAGCAAGATGTTCCATATTTGAGGTGGAGTTTATAGCTAAGCAGGGTGGAGTTGAATATTAGTGTATTTAATATTTCAGTAATATTTGAGTAATATTGTAAATATATGGGATGATTAAGCATTATTTGTTCGTTGACATAATTTATTCTGGGAATGTATGAAGTATGGGAATGGCATACGTCATTATGCCACCATGTCATTTGTGCACGTCTTACTAAAAAAAATGAAATGGACAAATTTATTCTGGCTCCTGTGCTTTAGTTTCAAGTCATTTCTGGAGTAACAAAATATAACAAAGGGAGTGAAAGGGGGTGGGAGCCAAAGGGCCAGAGGGTTTATGTGACAGAAAGAAGGTAGTGAGAGGCAGAGAGAAAGGAAGAAGGTGAGACAATGAAGGTAATGGAAAGCTCAAGAGGGGAAGGAGAATAGACTGAAAGATTGAGAAAAAGTGAAGGATAAAGTTTGAGAGTGAAGGAGAAAGTAACTGAGGGAAAAGTGGAGAAGTAAATATTTAAAAACAAGTGCATACACTCACACATGGGGGCACATACTGTACACATAGACACACACCACACCAGAGTGCACACACTTATGGGGGAAAGCCAATTAATGCCATAAGACCATAAGACCATTAGATACAGGAGCAGAATTATGCATTCAGCCCATCAGATCTGCTCTGCCATTCCATCATGGCTGATTTATTAGCCCTTGCTACTCCTTTTCCCTGCCTTCTGCCTGTAACCTTTAATGTCCTGACTAAACAAGAACTTATCAACCTCTGCTGTAAATATACTCAATGACTTAGACTTTATAGTCATCTGTGGGAATGAATTCTACAGATTCAGCACTCTTTGGCTAAAGAAATTCTTTCTGATCTCTGTTCTAAATGGATTTCCCTCTATTCTGAGTCAGTCCTCTCTGGTCCTAGACTCACCCACCAAAGGAAACAATTCTGTCCAGGCCTTTCAATATTCTTCTAAATTCCTGCGAGTACAGACCCAGAGCCTTCAACACTCCTGCAAAAGACTCCCAAGTCGCTTTGCACCTCGGGCAGAAGGCAGGGAAAAGGGGTAGGCTTTCTTATTTTTATGAGGCCAAGTTGCTAGCTCAATGCTCACCCCAGCACGGATGGAAAGCACCAGCTGGCTATATATATATACACACATACACACACATATAAACACATACACAGTACATGCAATCACTATGTAGACATCCACAGCAGAGTAAATTTAAATTGTCCCATTCAAGATTAAAGATTTAATCACTGAGGAGAATTTCTTATTTTGTGGGATAATGTCTTTCCTTACAAGGGGGATCTCACTGCTTGGCAAGAGAGACTTGTAACTGGAGCAGCCAAACCTTTAAATAAACTATATGCTTTTCTATCTATCGCAACATATTGATGCAGCTTTAAAGAAGATAAGACAGTGGTTATGTTTCACTAAGAGTTTGAGGACATTTGGTTTGTCACCTAAAACACACAGAAACCTCTACAGTTGCATCGTGGAGAGCATTCTGACTGGCTGTATCACTGTCTGGTATGGGGAGGTTGAGGGGGGGGGCACTACACAGGATCATAGTAAGCTACAGAAAGTTGTAAAATTAGTTGGCTCCATCATGGGTACTCGGCTTTGTAGCATCCAAGGCATCTTCAAGGATCGGTGTCTCAGAAAAGTGGCTATTTTCAACAAGAACACACAGCACCCAGGCATGCCCTGTTCTCACTGTTACCATCAGGAAGAAGGTACAGAAGCCTGAAGGCACACACTCAGTGATTCAGGAACAGCTTCTTCCCCTCTGCCATACAATTTCTGAATGGACATTGAACCGGTGAACACTACCTCACTTTTTTTTCTTGATTTCTGTTTTGCACTATTTACCTTTCTTTAACTATTAGATATATATATATTTACTGTAATTCCATTTTTCTCTATTTATCATGTACTGTTGCCATAAGATTAACAAATTTCACAACATATGCTGGTGCTGTTCAACCTGATTCTGACTCGCACCTCGCTGTTTTTGGAGCTATCTATCCTTTTGGCTGAGCCACACTCTGGTTGGGTTCAAGGCTAATGTTTGGATCTGAGTTGTGCTCAGAGTGATGAGGGTTTAGATATGGAACATTAAAATCGGTACGCTGACCTCAAGGAAGAACATGGGACCTGGTCAGAATTTCATTAACCCTTCATTGCCACCTGATCTAAATCTTGGAACCTCCTCTCCAACAGCACTGAGGAAGAACCTTCGTCAGAAAGACAGCAGTGGTTCAAAATGGTGCCTCACTACTAGGTTCTCAAGACCAGTCAGATGAACAGGGAAAGCTGACCTTTCTGAGGATGGAGCTCATCCAGCACGTTGTGCTGCGAACTCAAGTGTGAAGTTTACAATCCACCATCACCCATACTGTAGCTCGTTTGTTCTCTGCTGAGCTATCTGCTCTCCACTCATTGGCAATTAAATTAGATTCAAGCGATAGTTGGGGAAGATGCTTCTAAACCTCCTCCGCTCTGAGTATTGGAATCTAGCCTAACTTCACTTGTGAAGAGCCTTCCTCCTCTATGAGACAATGCTTTCTCCTCCACCATTCCTTGAGGAGAGAAGGTAGTTTCTATCTCAGCACCATGAGAAAAACTTATTAAAAAAATCTTAATCCTACAGACAATGCAAGGCCTGTTTGTATTATGAGCTCTTTTTTAGCCCCTGGACTTGAACTGATTTAAGCAATGAGGTGGCAGATGAGGAAAGGATAACTCCTTACTGTGAAGCACTCCATGGTTGAGCTGATTACTATAGAGAAATTGCCCAAATGGCTCAGAAAGTGCATCAAAGTTCATTAGTAATAGAGACATATGCAATCTGCTTTATGGGATGACTTGAGATGTACTCAGCAAAAGGAATCAGGAAAGGGAGCTCTGGAGATCAGAAACAGATTCCAGCCTTCTGACAGCCACAGCCTTGTGTGTGGCAGTGCTTAATGAAGTTAATTAAACATCAAATTAAGATTATCTCTGATCAGTTAATTTATTCATCAAATTACCGCAGAATGCCTTCGTGGCTGAAAGTAAATGAAGAGTTCGTTATAGTGTGACTGGAAGCTGTGACATTATGAAGCTGTGATATCTGGAGAAGGTGCTCGGGAAGCTGAAAGGTCTGAAGGTAGATAAGTCACCTGGATCAGATGGATGATATCCCAGAGAGAGGTAGCTGAATAAATTGTAGAGGCATTAGCAGCAATCTTTAAAGAATCACTAGATCCTGGAATGGTTCTGAAGGACTAGAAAATTGCAAGTGTCATTTCGCTCTTTAAGAAGAGAGGGAGGGAGAAGAAAGGATGTTATTGGCCAGTTACCCTGTTATTTTGGGTAACAATTTTCCAAAAGAAAGTGGATGAGGTACAGGGCCATCTGTGGGAAGCTGAGATAATGAGAGCCACAGGTTCAATTGTCAAGTGGCCCCAGCATCTGTCGTAGAGAAGGAGTACAAAATTTATGATAGCATCTCCTGTCGGAAGAAGTGGAAACCTGACAGCTAAAACCAAGGTTCAATCTCTAACATGAAGAGACGACCTTCAACATAATGAAATGTCATTTTAGAGGGGAGCTTGAGCAAATTTGAATTTTTTTTTTACCTGAGCATCAGAGACTGAGTGGTGACCTGATAGAATGGTATAAAATCATGAAACGCATTGATGCAGTAGATTGTCACGGTCGCTTTCTTAAGATCTGAATATCCAACAGTAGGAGCATTGCTTTAAGTGAGACAGGGAAAGTTTAAAGGAAATTCACCTAGCAATTTTTTTTTCAGAGAAAGTGATGGGTGTTTGGAATGTGCTGCCAGGAAGCAGATATGACAGCAACATTTAAGAGGCTTTTAGACAGACAGACGGACAGGCAAGCATTTGAGGGATAGGGACCACACGCAGTCTGATGTACGTTGTAACGGCGTCACTGTCAGAACAGACATCATAGACTAAAGAGTCTGTCCCTGTGCTGTGCTAATAAGAATGATATGACCTTCCAACATGAACAATGACTTCTGAACTACAAACTGAATGCACAATCTCCAGAATGAAGACCCTGTCTCCATTGTGGATCTCCATTCTCCACAGGTATGAACTCTAAGATAAATGCCAGGCTTGCAGAAGTCAGCAGCTTCCAGCAAGATATGGCCTCTTCCATTCACTTCAGCTCTAAACTCGCCAAAGAGTACTTTTGAGGTTTGAGCTAATAAGCAAATAAATCTTAAAGAGACTACATATGGCTGCTCAGCAATAGGAAGGAGCAACAACATCCGATCCCCTTTTTCCTTGTTAGTCACTGCTGCTTTCCACCATCCAGCTCCAGTGACCTGGGTTCAATCTAGTTCCCCTGGTGTGGAGTTTACACATTTTCTCTGTGTCCATGTGGATTTCTCCTGACGTCTCTGATTTCCTCCTGCATCCCAAAGACGTGGGTTGGAAGGTTAACTGGCTGTTGTAAGCGACCTCTTCTTGCAGGTTGCTGTACTACCATTCATTGTGACTTTGTGCTTTAGTCTCTGCCTGCTCTGCACGTACTCTGGAACACGTTATTCTGCATTTTGTTTTTGTTTTCTCCTCAATGCACTGATGGGATGATGGCATCCAAAGCAATATTTATCATTGTACTTCAGTACCTGTGTCAATTCACTAATTTCCATGTGTTACAGTGAATAGGGCGCAGAGAACTAGGGAAATACGGAGAGGGTGAATGGGATTGCTCCTGTCTCATTATAAAGATAATATCCCCAGTGACGGTAGTAGCTAATATAAGTGTGCCTGTTTTCTGGAGCCAGGGTATGATATTGGTGTGGACTAGTGAATGGGAGCAGGCAGTCTTAAACAATGTGCTCCATTCTTTGATATGCTGCAGTGACTTCAGAGTTTCCATCAATGCAGGAGTGGAACTCTGCTTGAACCCACAGTGAATAAGAGTACAAGAGCTTACAAGGACAGGACTAGTCCTTGAATATGAACATGGATAACGACGTGGGCTCAGAGTGCCCGCCCTCCAAGGCGGACACTGGAAACCATTGCCAGGGTGAGAAGTTAAGTTTGTCAAAATCATCCAAACTTTCATGATATTGCCACAATGTATCTCAGGTCAATGAAAATGACATAATTGTTAAACTAGACATCTCCTTCAGTGGAAGATAAGAGGATTAGGCCTGGCTACAGTTAGGCTGAAACCTCTCTGGTCATCCAGGATAAAGCAGAGGCAGGCTAGTAAGTAAGCAAACAGTTAGATGAGAGTCTAGTTGTTCTCTTGCCATTAATACTCTTGACTTGGTGGATTTTATTATGATTTGTAACTTCAAAACATTTAACCAATTCAAAGGAAGACATAGGAGTCTGAAATGTGGGTCTAACTTCGACTTTACTTGAAGTGAAGCATGTACATATCACATACATAACGCAAGATAATGCAAATAATATTGAAATAATAAATACATAACAGATTTCCTATATATTTTCTTGAAAATAAGAGGCCACTCTGCCATTGAGTTTATACCGACTCTTACAGCAATATTCTGTCCTATTCCTCCTTTTAACTCATTCTCTCTTGCACGCCCACCATCGCTCTTTGATTCTTCTGCCATTTACATATTAATTTACCAATCAGCAAAATTGGGATGCAAGGAGAAACCATGGCACCCAGGTAAGTCACAGAGAGAACATGCAAATTTCCACATAGACAGCACCAGAGGTCAAAGTATTTCCTGAGTCTCTGGAACCGTGAGGTAGTAACACCATCTATAATGTTGTAACAGACATGGCAAGCTAGGTACATCCAAAAGTTTTCTGGCAGATGCATATAAAGTGATCACATTAAGGAGCTTTGGTCATATTGTAGAACATAGAATAGTACAGCACAGAAACAGGCCTTTTGGCCCACAATGTTTGCTGATCTAACTAAATCATTAATCAAATGCCCATCTAAACTAATCCCTTCTCCCTGCACAATATAACCATATAACCATATAACAAATACAACACAGAAACAGGCCATCTCGGCCCTTCTAGTCCGTGCTGAATGCTTACTCTCACCTTGTCCCACCGACCTGTACTCAGCCCATAACCCTCCATTCCTTTCCTGTCCATATAGATATCCAATTTAACTTTAAATGACAACCTCGAACCTGCCTCAACCACTTCTGCTGGAAGCTCGTTCCACACAGCTACCACTCTCTGGGTAAAGAAGTTCCCCCTCATGTTACCCCTAAACTTTTGTCCTCCAACTCTCAACTCATGTCCTCTTGTTTGAATCTCCCCCACTCTCAATGGAAAAAGCCTATCCACATCAACTCTGTCTATTCCCCTCATAATTTTAAATACCTCTATCAAGTCCCCCCTCAACCTTCTACGCTCCAAAGAATAAAGGCCAACTTGTTCAACCTTTCTCTGTAACTTAGGTGATGAAATCCAGGTAGCATTCTAGTAAATCTTACAAACGATACAAATATTAAAAACAATACAATGTCCGTATCGTTCCGTTTCCTGCACATCCATGAGCCCATCTAAGAACCTCCTGAACACTTCATGTTGTGGTTGCCTCCACCTCCACCCCAGCAGTGCATTCCACACACCCACTGCTCTGTGTAATCAGATCCCTGTGAACATCACCAGCCAAAGACCTCTAGCTAGAATAAATCCCATTGACCACTGCCCTCTGTCTTCCATAGTTGAGTCAATTCTGAAACCAAAATGAAAAATCATCATGAATCCATTGCACCTTGATCTTCCCAATGAGCCTCCCATGAGGGAGCTGGTCAAATGTATTATCCATGTAGACAAAATCCACAGCTCTAGCTTCATCACTTCATCAAAAAACCCAATCAGGTTAGTAAGACAAGGCTTACAAAGCAATGCTGACTGTCCCTAATTAGGCCATGATTTTCCAAATGCTTATTAAACTCATCTATAAGAATCCTCTACAGTAGCCTCCCTACCACTGACTTGAGTTCGCTGGTCTCGTTTTCGAGAGCGGGTGCCCAAAATGGTGATAATCTGAAAATTTTTCTCCATGCCATGGTAATTTTGAGTAGAGATTTTCATTGATCAATGAATTAATTACGATAATTATGGACTTAGGAAAGATGATGAGTCCTTTTGCTTATTTATTCAATAAAAAGTATTTGCTTCTTCATTTAGCAGTAAAGAAAATCATTATTATCTTTTTATTATGAGTGGGGTTTAAAGAACTGAGGGGCAGCACTGCCACATGCCAACAAAGTCTTTATGCATGCCATCTTGAGCACTGGTGCTCAGTTTTGTCTAGCAAATTTGCACGCTCCACATTGATCTCCTGATCCTTCATGTCCCTTTCCTTGGTAAATACTGATGCAAAGTGCTCATTTAAGCCTCACCCACATCTTCGTTCTCCAAGCATATGTTCCCGCCTTTATCCATAACGGCTCCCTTGTCATCCTCTTGCTCTTGATATATGTATCGAATGAATTTAGATTTTCTTTAATCTTACAGACATTTTTAGCTCCAGCTTTTCAGACAAGATCAACTCACTACAGTTTGCCTGCCACTGAAACAGGTCTATGGTAGATGCCATTTCCCTGACTTCCACCCATCTCTGGAGCACCTGGACAATAAGACACCTATGTCAGACCATTACCACTCATCCACCTTTCCCCTCACCTGGCTTCACCTATCATCTTCCAGCTTGTACTCCTTCCCCTCCACCACCTTCCTATTCTGGCATCTTCTCCCTTCCTTTCCAGTCCTGCTGAAAGGTCTTAGCCCAAAACGTCGACTGTTTATTCTTTTCCATAGATGCTACCTGACCTGCTGAGGTTCTCCAGCATTTTGTAAATGTTCCTTATGAGACAGAGAGCTTAGTGACATAGTGTCATGACAACACCCTTTCCCTCAATGTCAACAAAACAAAACAGCTGGCCACTGACTTCAGAAAGGAGTGTGGTTCGCATGGTCCTATCTACAACAATGGTGTGGAGATTGAGGGGATTGAAAGCTTCATGTTCCTACATGTGAACCACCAACAGCCTATCCTAGTCCAACCATGTTGATGTCACGGCCAAGAAAGCTCACCAATGCCTCTACTCCCTCAGGAGGCTAAGGAGATTTGACATGTCCCCTTTGACTCTCGCCCATTTTCATTGATGCACCAAGGATTGCATTCTCTCTGTTTGTATAATGGCAACCGCTCAGCACATGACCGCAAGAAACTGAAGACAGCTGTGAACACAGATCAGCACATCCCAGGAATCGGCCTCCTCTCTGTGGTCTCTGTCTATGCTTCTCGCTGCCTCAATAAAGCAGCCAGCATAATCAAAGATCCCATCTACCACGGACATTCTCTTTTCTCCCTTCCTCCATTGAGCAGAAGATCCAAAAACTGGAAAGTCCATGCCACCAGGCTCAAGGACGCCATCTATCCCAGTGTTATCCGACCCTTAAATGGACCTCTTTATGACAAAGTGGATTCTTGGCTTCACAATCTCCCTCATTATGATCTTGCACCCTATCATTTACCCACACTGCACTTTTTCAACACTTTGTTCTGCATTATTATTATTTTACCTTATTTTGGCTCAATGCACTGTGTAATGACTTGATCTGTATAAATAGGCTTTTCACTTTATCTTGGTATGATGACAATGATACACCAATACTAATACCAATAATTAGAGACGGAATTAGCATTTGTAGGATTGTGTGCATTTATGGTCATCTAGAGATAGAAAGGGTGCTGGGAATGTTGCAGAAAAGATTCACAAGGAGGAGGTTAAATAGGCTGGGGATTTTTTTCCCCTCGAGTGAAGAAGGATGAAGGTTCATAAAATCATGAAAAATGTAGATAAAGTGAATCATCAGTCCTTTTCCCAAGGAAGGGAAATGTAAACCTAGAGGACATAGTTTAAGGTAAGAGGGGAAAGATTTAAAGGGAACTTGAGGGCAGTTTTTTCAGATAGAGGGTGGAGGGTATGTGGAAGGAATTGTTAGACGTGGGGAACACTGACAATGTTTAAAAAGGCATTTAGGTAGGTAAATTGATAGGAAAGGTTTAGCCATGCGGCCAAATACAGTCAAGTGGGGTAGCTTAGTTTGGCACTCAGTTGGAATGGCCAAGTTGGTATCTGCCACAGTTGTCACTGACTTCACCGAGACCTGTGTGTATGTGTGCGCCTTCGAGAACAAAGCAAAAGCCGTAGATGAATCAGAAGATTTATGGTCTGCTGAGGGATGGATCTGATGGTCCAGTGACCCAGAACTAGACAAGAAATCCAAGTACAGCTCGCGGAAGGCTATTTAAAGGGTGACAAAACAAATTCTTACTGAAATTAGAGATGGAATCGGATGCACATTAGCTCTGGCAGAATTTGCAGGCCATTACTTACAAAGTGAAACCAAGCGTCATGATGGCTGTGAATCTTCACGCCCAGATGCACACCTCGAAAGGGAAAATAAAACTACACCTGCCTGAATCCCTACAGCATCTGGTGACCCTGAGATCTCTGTCTTGGAGGCAGACGTCAGAACATCTTTCAAGAAGGTAAACCCCCGCAAGACGTTGGTCCTGATGGTGCACCTGGTAAGGCACTGAAGACCTGTGCCAACCAGCTGGTGGGAGTGTTCAATGACATCTTCAATCTCTCACCCCTGCAGTTGGAGATTCCCCTCGCATCAAAAGGGCAACAATCACACCAGTGCCCAAGAAGCACAATGTGATCTGTCTCAATGACCACCACTCAGTGGTACTCACATTTACTGTGATGAAGTGCTTTGAGAGGTTGGTCATGGCTCGAATAAGTTCCTGCCTAAGCAAGGACCTGGACCCACTGCAGTTTGCCTGTCACCACAATTAGTTTATAGTGGATGCAATCTCACTGGCTCTCCAGTTGCCCTTGGATCACCTGGACAATAGTAATGTCTACATCAGGTTGCTGGTTCTTGATTACTCAATGTTCAACACAATCACACCCTCAGTTCTAATTAACACTCCAAAACCTGGCCCTCTGTATCTTCCTGTGCAACTAACTCCTCAACTACCTCACTGGAACACCACTTCTGTGCAAATCGGAAATAACATCTCCTCCTTGGTGTCAATCCACACTGGTGCACCTCAAGAACGCATGCTTAACCCACTGCTCTACTCTTTCTACAACTATGTATAAAGTGTGTGGCTAGGCACAGCTCAGATGCCATCTATAACTTTACTGATAGCACAGCTATTGTTGGCAGAATTTCAGATGGTGATGGGGAGGCATACAAGAGCAAGATAGGTCAGCTGGTTGAGTGGTGTGGCAACAACAGCCTTGCACTCAATGTCAGCAAGACCAAGGAATTCATTGTGGGCCTTAGGAAAGGGAAGTCAATGGAAGACATATCAGCCCTCATTAAGGGATCAGCAGTGGAAAAACTGAGCAGTTTCAAGTTCCTGGATGTCATCATCTCTGAAGATCTATCGTGATCCCAATATACGGATGCAATTACCAAGAAGGCACAGCAGCAATGTTCCCTCTAAGGTGAAAAAAAATCCTTCATTATCCACTGCAGGTCTGCTATGTATGTTTTCTGAGAGTGTAGATGAACGAGAGTGAAAATAATCAAACCCAGAGATCAAAGTTCTTATTGGCAGTGTTTTGCTAACTGTTAATCTCCATGTATAAAATTCAGTGCACACATGGTGTTGTCACAGGGGCAAAAAATTGCACAGCAAAAGATTTTTGGTGCACAAACTGGTCATTACAAATTAGAGGGAGCATTGCATGGCACTGGCTATATTTCATTAGGAACTTAAGGGTGTTACATACTTCATAGGTATCTTGTGACTGCCTTATGACCATGATATAATTGAGTATCTGATGAGCATGATGTAATGGTCTTGTGGAGGTCACATGATGTAATTTTCCTGCTGATATGAGATCATGTGATGACATGTTCTCACCAGGTATATAAAGGGAGATCCCTGGTGTGACGCAGTTAGTTTATCCAGGTAAGTTTTAAGTTCAGTTCGTTATTTAATTCATCAGATACTCTGTTATGCTGCGTGTTCGTCTTATGTCGCAGTTTTGTTTTAAAGTGGAGTTCTATTTTCTATTGTAAGTAGTATTGGAGAGTGAAGACTTTACCAAAGTACAGGAATTCGCCGAGTCGAGTAAAGCTGATATCGTTCGGCGGTTTTGGAGAGGATTGAATTTTATTGAATCTTCGTTCAAGAAAAAGTGACCTGCATCTGAGATATTCTCTGCTAAAGCAGGAAGGATTGCGCAGTGTCTATTCTCCAGAGGAAAAGGTCAGTTCCTTTAAACCGTCTTATTTCCGTCGTCATGAATCCTGCGGACCAGGCAGGTTCTGACTGGGATCAGCAGTGACATCATATCTTCGAGGAATTCTTTACTTCAGGAAAGTCTCTCCTAATTGACTGTACAAATCTCTCGGACTTTCGAATTTACCATTCTAAGAACTGTGTTCGAATTTACCACTTTAAGAACTGTTTTCACATTTACCCTTTTAAGAACTGTTCCAGAGTTGCCATATAGCAGTTAACTTCTGGTTAAGTTAGTCGTTTAAATACATTTCGCTATTTTTGAGCAGAGTTAAATAAATGTTTGTTTGTTTTTATAAAACCTGACTCAATTGATATTCATTGTTTCTGGTCACATGACAAGGGGCATTGGTATGTCACCAAAGACACTTGCAAATTTCTACAGGTGTACTGTGCAGAGCATTCTAACTGTTTGCATCACTACCTAGTATGGAGGGGTCACTGCACAGGATCAGAAAAAGCTTCAGGAAGTTGTAAACTCAACCTCTCCATCATGGACACCAGCCAGCCCAGAATCCAGGACACCTTCAGAAGCCGATATCTCAAGAAGACAGCACCTATCAATAAAGACTCTCGTCACCGATGACATGCCCTCTTCTCATTGCTGCCATCAGGGAGAGGTACAGGAGCCTGAGAGACACACTCAGTTATTCAAGAACAGCTTCTTCCCCTCTGCCATCAGATTTCTGAATGGACAATAAACCTATGAATACTACCTCACCTTTTCCCACTCTTCTTACACTACTTAATTAATCTATATGAATATATACTTCTTTTTGTAATTTATAGTTTTTTAATTATGTATTGCATTACACTGCTGCCACAAAACCACAAATTTCATGACGTGCGTCGTGATAGTAAACCTGTGTGAAGGGCCTATTTCCATGCTGCAAAACTCTACGACAATCACATGGATAAATATGGACTGGTTGGAGAAAGGTACCATGGCAAGTCATATCCAGCTAGCCTGAGAACATTTTGTTGAGATAAAAGAGGGCCTACGGAGGAATTGTAGTTGATGTGGTACATGAAGACTTCCAGAAGTTGTTTGATAAGGTGCCACATAATATCCAGTCATCAAGGTTCAAGACCATGGAATAAAAGGAGTTGTGGAGAGATGGGTAAAAACGTTTACTGTTAACTGGAAATAGACAGTAATAGTGATGAGTATATTTTCAGACGAGAGGAAGTGTATAGTCCAGATCCCCTGAAGTCAGAATCAGGGCTACATCTGTTCTTACTACATATTGAAGACACAATTTCTAAGTTTGCAGATGAATCAAAATGCAGAGAACAGTGATAGACTTCATGAGGAAGTAGACAAGCAAATGGGACAGATGACAGATGAAGCATAATGCTGGAAAATTGTTGCTGGTGGAAAACTGAGAAGAAGTGATATAATCTAGAGGGCTCAATCGAAAGGGGACACTGGAATAGAGAGATCTATGGGTAAGTGTGCCTTGTTCATAAGAAGCGGCAAGGCTACATTTAAAAAAGCACCTGTCTTTATAAACGGAGACGTAAAGTACACAAACAAGGCAGTCATTGCAAAGTTTAATGAAAGACTGATTCAGCCAAAACTGTAGTCTGTCTTCAGTTCTGGGAAACACTCTTTGAAGGTTTTAGTGTTGGTAAAGCGATGAGGGATGCTAGGTAGATGGAGAGACTGGAGAGGATAATATTGTTTTCCTTGGTATGGGGAAGGTTGTGAGGGGATCTGTTGGAGAGACTTAACAATTTGAAAGGTATACCAAGAATAGTTGGAATCTCTTAGCGAAGGGATGAATCATCCCCTCCCCCCAGGACCATGGAATGAAAGTGATAGGCACCAAGAGTATAAAGGAATTGATTTTTACACAATGAGTGGTTAGGATCAGAAAAGTGCTGCAGGCAGATTGAATCATTGTGTTCAAAAGAGAGGTGGGTAAGTGCTTGAAAGGTAGGAATTTGTCAGGCTTTGGGAGATAGCAAAGGAATGGTAAACGGTCGCTGGGAATTGGTTTATTATTGTCACATGTAGCGAGATACAGTGAGATTCTTTGTTTTCCATGTCATCCATACAGATCATTTCAAAACAAGAATACGTCAAAGGGAAAAGCAGTGAGAGGATGCAGATGATCATGTTGAAGATACAGTTCGAGTAAGTGCAGTGCATGTAGACAAGAAGCAGCAAGGGTCTTGACGAGGTAGATTGCTGTCAGCAGTTCACCTTTCTATAAGAGGTCCATTCAATAGTTGCATGGAAGCTCATCTTGAGACTCGTACACTTTTTTAAGCTTTTGCATTTCCTGTCTGATGGAAGGCGTAAGAAGAGATAAATTCTGCTGTGGGAGGAATCACTGAGTATGTTGGCCATTGTCCCAAGGAAATTTGAAGTATAGACAGAACCCATGGAGGGAAGGCTGGTAATGGGACTAGCTGGATTGTCTTTACATAGATATAGTGTGGTCCTAATACATGGTACAGCCCGTCTCTGAGCTGAACCATTCTTCAATTATAACCACCTGGCAAGTGTGACATAGTCCATTTTCTAGTGTAACGCGCTCCCTTGAGAGCGATCCGTTCCCTTGATTGTCAGGCTCTTCGTTCAAGCAGGAGTTTCACTGTCCATTCTCCTGGGTGTATTGAAGTCTCTCATTCCCCTGAGTACGACATGCTCCATTAACTTATACTGCCTGTTGATTTTGAAATCCTGCTCATGTTCATGTTCCTGTTGCTGAGAGAATTTCACTATCTTGTGAACGACTCAGGCTAATAAACTCCCCTGTGGTTCCCTCCAGCTCTCCATCTGTGACCACCTTAGAGTTGATTTCATTCAAATTATATTGCACTTTGAATGTGAAAAGTTTAATTGAAGGTGACACCATGAAATCGATCTTTAATTAAAAACCTTTGTGTTCAAATTTTAGATTAGCGAAAATCTAGTAAATGTCACATACAGCAGATTTTAGATATTACAGAGGGGATTCCATCATTACCTTCTGTCCCTGAGGCCACTGTCTCTGGGGTGCATCTTAAAGCAGTAATGCTCTGTGTAATGTCCATAATCCAGTTACAGGAAAGAAAATCCCTCAGGATTCTTACACTCAGGTCACCATCTCTTTCCTTCTTTCCTTGGTGGCCAGCAACGGTAATAATTCCTCTCACTCCAGGCTCGGGATGCTTCGTTAGTTTGCCATGTTCTCATCTCACTAAGTTGGAAAGTTCAGACTTCACACCAGGGTTTGAAACATTGCAAGCTTCTGCAGGTGTACTGAGGGTGTACTTCACTTTCTGAGTTGCTGCCTTTTGGACTGGACACGATATCGAAACTTTGACCACCCGATATCCCATGGCATTATAGGGCATGGTAGCATAGTGGTTAGCACAACACTTTACAGAACAGGCGACCCGGGCTCAATTCCCACCGCTGCCTGCAAGGTACGCTCTCCCCATGACCGCGTGGGTTTCCACCGTGTCCTCCGGTTTCTTCTCACAGTCCAAAGGCGTAAACGTTGGTAGGTTAATTGGTCATTGTAAATTGTCCCATATTTAGGCTAGGATTAAATTGGGTAGGCATGTCTTGAAGGGCCTATTCTGTGCTCTATCTCAGTAAATAAATTATTCACAGATGGCCTGGTGTTTTAAGCACTCTTTATTCCTCGAAGAGTATGGCTAAGACATGATTGTCCCAGCCCAGGTTTCCTTTTCATGCTTGCCCCATTTACTGTGCTGTGGCTAGACGTAACTGCATCTCACCAGAGTTCCACAGTAGGCGAGCATGGGACCCGGAACTGTATTAATGCGTGGACTGCAGCCAGCCGTCCATGGAATGTGCAACACACACAAGATGCTGGAGGAACACAGCAGGTCAGGCAGTATCCATGGAAATGAATAAACAGTCGCCATATCAAGCCGGGGCCCTTCATCAGTCGGGAAAGGAAGGGGGAAGGTGCCAGAATAAGGATGTGTGGGGAAGGGAGGGACAAGCTAGAAGGTGATAGGTGAAGACAGGTGGGTGAAGAGGGGGATGAAGCTGGGAGGTGATAAGTGGAAAGGCAAAGGACTGAAGAAGAAGGAATCTGGTAGCATGGGTGAATGGACCATGGGAGAAAGGAGCAGAGGAGGGGTTCCAGGGGAGGTGATAGCCAAGTGAGGAGAAGAGGTAAGAGGCCAGAGTGAAGAAATAGAAGAAGAGGGAAGGGGTGGTGGAAACTACTGGAAGAAGAAATCGATGTACATGCCATCAGATTGGAGACTAACTGGACAGAATATGAGGTGTTGCTCCTCCAACCTGAGAGTGGCTCATCTTGGCAGAAGAAAAGGCGACGGGACTGACATGTCAGAATGGGAATGGGGATAGGAATTAAAATGGTTGGCCACCAGGAAATTCTGCTTTATGCATACGTGGAGTGAAGGTGCTCAGCAAAGTGGTCCCTGAATCTACATTGGGTCTCACTGGTGTAGAGGAAGCCACATCAGGAGCACTAGATACAGTAGATGACTCCAAAAGATTTGCAGGTGAAGTGTTGCCTCAACTGGAAGGACTTTTTGGGGCCCTAAATGGTGGTGAGGGAGGAGGTGCATGGTGTGTTGGATGCGGAGTTCATGGGGTCGTACGTGAGAACAAGGAACTCTGTCCCTGTTTGGGTGGTGGGAAGATGGGGCGAACATGGAAATCTGGGATATGGAGCAGATGCAGGTGAGGGTAGCTTCAGTGGTAGCAGAAGGGAAACCCTGTGCTTTGAAGAAGGTGGACATCTCTGATATCCTGGAAAGGAAAGCCTCATCCTGGGAACAGATGTGATCACAATGCCATTAGATTCAAAGTAAATATGCAAAAAGATAGGTCTGGTCTGTGGGTTCAAATTCTAAATTGGAAAGGCCAATTTTGATGGTATCAGAAAGGATCTGGCAGGTGTAGATTGGGACAGGCTTCTTTTTGGCAAAGGTGTATTTGGTAAGTGGAGGACTTCAAAAGTGAAATTTTGAGAGTACAAAGCTTGTAAATGCTTGTCAGAATAAAAGGTAAAGATAACAGGTTTAAGATAGATAGATCGATAGATAGCTATACTTTATTGATCCCGAGGGAAATTGGGTTTCGTTACAGCTGCACCAACCAAGAATAGAGCATAAATATAGCAATGCAAAAACCACAAACAATCAAACAACAAAATGCAAACTATGCCAGATGGAAAATAAGTCCAGGACCAGTCTATTGGCTCAGGGTGTCTGACCCTCCACGGGAGGAGCTGCACGTTCGATGGCCACAGGCAGGAACGACCTCTCGTGCCGCCCAGTGTCGTATCTCGGTGGAATATGGCTGAAGTCCAACAGTAAAAAGTTCAATATCCAGTCTACAAACATGTTCCTCGATCGTAACATGACCCGGATTGCACCATCTGTTGTTAACCAGAACAGTAAGCACCCAACTCCTTTATGCTTACCGCTCTCAGTGCACTTCCAGTCAGCCCAAACGGTCTGGAAGCCGTCCATGGAAAAGTTTTGATCGGGTATGTCCTTGTGCAGCCCCGTTCCAGTGAAACACATAACACTGCACTCCCAAAATGTTCTCTGATGCCTAGCTAGCGCCATGAACTCGTCCAGTTTATTACCCACCGAACGCCTCTTCTCCATAAGTCTCTGTTGTCTCAACCCGGTCCTCTTTCCTCGCCTTTGTGATCCCCCTCTGCATCCCCTGTGTGTTTTCCTCCAGATTTCAGCAGGGGTGTCCGCCGCTCTGCTTGCTAAACCGGCCGGCATTAGCGCAAGCAGCTGGTCCCTGGAATAAACAATGCTACCATGCTTCTGTCCCACTAATGAGACGTGTCGAAATGTAACTATTTCCAGCGCTAAAAACCCAAATAAAACTCTCTCTACCAGCATGATAGAGAGGGTGCAGCTTCGACGTGTTACCGTGAAAAAAAAAATACAAAAAATAACGTAAGTTAAAAAGTAAGAAGAAAAAAGTAAGAATATTGATCGGAACGGCTATAACAGGCTGCATGCACGACCGGCACATGTGCACAGTAAGGAACCTTGGTTTTCAAGAAATATTGAGGCCCTGGTTAGGAAAAAAATAATAAGTTGCCTAGCAGGTGTAGGCAGGTAGGAACAAATGTGGTAATTATAGAGTATAAGAAATGCAAGAGTAATGAAAGAAATCAGGAGGGTTCAAAGAAGGTATGAGGTTTCCCTAGCAGACAAAGTGCAGGAGAATCCTAAGGGATTCGACAGATATGCTAAGAGCAAAATGATTGGAAGGGACATAACTGGCTCTCTGGAAGATCAGGTGGTAATCGATACATGGAACCAAAAGAGATTGGGGTGATCTTAAATTAATTTTATGCATCTGTGTTTACTTGGGAGATGGACACAGAGTCTATAGAAGTGAGGCAAAACAGCAGTGAGGACATGGACCCTATCCAGATTACAGAGGAGGAGGTGGTTGTTGCCTTAAGGTAAACCAGGATGGTGAAATCCCCAGGAGCTGACAAGGTGTTCCCTCAGACCACGTAGGAAGCAAGTGCAGAAATTGCAGGGACCCTGGCACATTTAAATCATCCTTTGCAACAGGTGAGATACCGAAGTATTGGAGGACAGCTAATGTTTTTCTGCTGTTTAAGAAAGGCTCTAAGAATAAGCCAGGAAATTATAGACTGGTGAGACTGACATCAGTTGTGGGAAAGTTACTGGAAGGTATTCTAAGGGATCCAATTTGAGTATTTGGGTGGACATGGACTGATTAAGGATAGTCAGCATGGCTGAATGCTTGGTGGGTCTTGCCTAACTAATCTTAAAGTTTTTCAAGGAAGTTATCAGGAAAATTGATGAAGGCAAGGCAGTGGATGTATGTGGTCTACATGGACTTTAGTAAGGAATTTCACAGGTCCAAAATGGGAGGTTGGTCAAGAAGGTTCAGTCACTCGGCATTCAGGATGATGTAGTAAATTGGATTAAACATTGGCTTTGTGGGAGAAGCCAGAGAGAGGCAGTAGATGGTTGCTTCTCTGACTGGAATCCTGTGACTAGTGGAGTGCTGTTGGGATCAGTGCTAGGTCCGTTGTTGTTTGTCATCTATTATCAATGATCTGAATGAAAATGATGGTGCTAAACAGCAACTCCTCTGCTTGCATCTTCAGAAACAGCTTTATTTCTATCTTTGATATCTCTTTTTTGTTCTTTTTCAGAATAGGGGTGGGGGTTCCTTTGAAGATCCTGACTTCAGTTCTTTGTGGAAATGGGACCGGCTCTCAGGGCCTCACAACCGGCCGCTTTTTGATATCCCAAGGATGCGGCCTGGAAGACGAGCGTGCCTTCAGTGTTCCAGGATTTTGCAGCTCTGGGGATGTGCTGATTCTAGGCCGGTGCCCCTGACTGAAGCGTCACGGGAGAACACGGAACATCCCTGACTGAAGCGTCACGGGAGAACACGGAACATAGGGAAACAGTGGGTTAGCTGCCAGGGGTTGTGTGTCCAGAGAGCTGCACCTTTCTGGTGCAAATTCTCTGGGTGCAGAGCTCAGAAAAAGTGACACAACATACTTTTAACATAGTAAGTCAGAGAGTTTTTAGTTATGTCTCCACTCTCGCTGTTAAACGGGGACATCTCTTTTTCCTTTATTAGGGAGAGAATGAGCCTGTGATATGTTGAATTACCAAGTGAACAAGTAGTTTTTGGGGTACTGCAAGTCTGTGTCTTTATTGATGCTTTGCTGCACGCTTGAGTGCTTGGTGTAGGGTGCTGATGCTTTTTTGCTGGTGGGGGAGGGGAGGTCGTTGCCTTGTTGCTGCTTGTGCGTGGGAAGGGGGAGCTGTGGGGGGTCTTTGGGGTTCTAAAGTTTAACTGTCATTCGTTCTTTGGGGCACTCCTCTGTTTTTGTGGATGGTTGTGAAGAAAAAGAATTTCAGGATGTTTCTTGTGTACATTTCTCTGACATTAAGAGTACCTATTGAAACCTAATGGTTAACAGGATCAGCAGATTTATGGATGACACTAAGATTGGGGGTGTAGTGGACAGTGAGGAAGACTATCGTGGCTTGCAGGGTATCTGGAGCAGCTGGAAAAATGGGCTGAAAAATGGCAGATGGAATTTAATGCAGACAAGTACAAGGTTTTGCACTTTGGTAAGGCCAACCTGTTAGGTTTTACACAGTGAATAGTAGGGCACTAAGGAGTTCGGTAGACCGGAGGGATCTAGGAATACAGGTCCATAATTCATTGAAAATAGTATCACAGGTAGATAGGGTTGTAAAGAAAGCTTTTGGAACATTGGCCTTCATAAATCAAAGGATTGAGTACTGGAGATAGGATGCTATGTTGAAGTTGTATAAGACATTAGTGAGGCCTAGTTTGGAGTATTGTGTGCAGTTTCAGTTACCTAACCAAGGAAAGATGTACATAAGATTGAAAGGGTACAAAGAAAATTTGCAAGGGTGTTGCCGGTTCTGAAGGATGGCAGTAAGTGTTATCTGTAACATGTACATCTCTGCTCCCTCAAGCTCTAATAAGATCCCGTATAAAGAAAAATTATGTCTACACATTTCTTGTACTTCTAAATCTAATTGTTTTAACAGAGGACTTTCATCTCCCTATGAGTTCTGGGATAACTTTGTCTCCATGATTATCTCTGAATACAGGGAAAAACATCAATGTCACAGCTGAAAATTTTCTGAACAGGCAGTAGATGATAGAAAAACAAAGAAAAATAAAGCAATTCTGTAGCAAGAACAGAAAATGAAAATAAAATAAGAACAGAGTTTTTGTATTATTCCTTGTGACCCAAGTGTTTGATGCAATATGCTGCTTTGAACTCCAGTCATACTATTGATTTTAGTGATATCTGTGAGATAACTGGCAGATTAACACCCCTCACCTCTAACTTGCCTGATGTTGACAGACTTGCCCAGACTGTGTTTGCCTGCATGCATCTCAGGGGTCTTCCATAATGACGTGGTGGCTGGATTCTGCATTTTCTGTGCAGTATATGCAAATACATTGACTGATGCCCATTCTGCTTAACTTCCAGTAAAGTTATTCAGTAAGCTTCATCATTCTGAACTCCATGTGTCCAGTTATTTCAGCTGCAAGTGGTGTATCAGCTTGTAAAATCTAAACTTAATTTGCATCACATGTTTTCCTTGAGCAATTCATCAGAGTTCTTGAATCTGTAGAAACAGGAACACTACATAGAAGTTATATATATGTAACTAAGTGATACTGGTTTTGTTGGATGATCGCTGAGTAATTGGTTTGGTTTATCTGGGTGCTTCCAAACTGTAAATTTCAGTATTTGAATTACTGAAGTTCTTCCCTCTAAGCCTGGTCTACGCCTCACTGCTGTCTGCTTTCAACCAATCATTTTTTTCACATCTTTCCCGATCCCTGCATTATTCCCCTCTCTTTTCCCTGCTCCTTCTCTCTCTATTTCCTCCTTGCTCTACTCCTCTCACTCTCTCCCTCGTCATCTGCCTACGCACTCTATAACCTGTTTATAATCTGGATCAGTCATTGAAATCTTCATCACCTGCTCATGTGACTTCACCATTTTAATCTACTTTCAAATCACTCTCCCCACAATTTGCAGACACTCAGATTTAAGCAGTTTTTATAAAATGCAAAAACTCAATTTGTTGATAATGAAATTAAATTCCGGTTTATCAGAATCAAAATCAGGTTTATTAACACTGATCTATGCTATGAAATTTGTTCTTTTGCAGCAGCTGTACAGTGTAACCTCTGGTCAGGTCTCTCGTCTGAGTGCTACTGGTACCATGTGACCCAGTACTACCTGTCGCATGGTCGGGTGCTCAGCGACGAAACCGGCTATCCCTCCAGGCTTGCCTGGTGAGGAGGGTGGCTAGACACCCTGCAGGACGAAAAACAAGACCTGTCAAAGGGTGGATGAACCCTCTCGTAGGGTCAACGGCCATCCAGCAAACACGTGCTGTGAAGCGCGGAAAGGGCATCCCTTACATCGAAGCTTGGTCTAGCCATTCACTGCAACAGAACTTCCCCCAGCCGTCTGGGACCCCACCATGCCGCTGGATCCGGGAGGGAATGTCGAGAGGGTGGGACTGGACCTGTGCAACCCCCTACTCACCTAAAATCCACTCACGCACACACTGTTCCTTTCTGAGGAGTGGGGTCCACCCCACTAACTGACTGAAAGGAACCATCATCACCCTATGGGATGGATAGCCAGAGAGAGAGACAATGCAAACCATAAAAAGTAGTATAAATTACATATTAGTAATACCTATATAAAAATAGTCTAAAAGGAAAGCAAAATAGTCATGTAGTGTTCATGAATCATGAGCTGTTCAGAAATCTGATGGCGGATGAGATGAAACTGTTGCTAAAACATTCGGTGTGCATCTTCAGGCTCCTGTACCTCCTCCCTGATGGTAGTGATGAGAAGAGGGGATGTCCTGGATGGTGAGGGTGCTTCATGATGCATGCCACCGTCTTGAGGCCTGTTGAAGGTGTCCTCGATGGTGACCATGTTGGAGCTAGCTGGGCCTACAGCTTTGTCCATCCTGTCGACTGGTCTCTCCATTCCAGGGTGTGCTGCAACCAGTTAGCATACTGTCCATGGCAAGCCTGTAGAAATTTGAGAGTATTTGGTAAAATAACAAATTGCCTCGAACTCTAAAGGAGGATTATTCAGCTGAAGCTGTGGCTTGAGAAATTTACCATTTATGTGTCATCTCTGTCCACAATTATTTTCATCTCATTACCAAATAAAAAAGAACTAAAGATGGCACTAGAGCACGATTACTTCAATTCATCTGCAAGACAGCTTAAATTCTTTAATGTCTCTTCATTCCTTTCCAAGGTGGCTAGGGTCCTGTTGGAGTCTGTGATCTACGGCTTCATTCAAACAGCGGTTTTTCACGGCGGCAGCTTCCCACCCTTGGAGTTTGCCGAGAGGCCAAGCGTTTTCGATATCTCCAGGAATGGCAGGTAGATGTGAGCCTTCAGGGAACGGCCTTGCGGATGACCTGACACCTCAACGGTGTTGCCAACCGCAGCGCCGTGGGAGATCGGAACGTCGAGATAGCGGGTGCAGCCGTCGGAGGCCTCTGCACTCAAGCGATGTCGACCTCTCTCTCTTGATGCTGAGAGAGACTTTGCTGCTGGTTCTCATGTCAGGGAAACTCAAAATAGAACAATGCTGCAGACTGTAACATGGAAACAACGGGTCTTCTCTCTCTCACTGTGGCAGGAGTGATGTCTCTCTGTCCCTCGTTAGTGAGAGAGGAAGAGAGAGAGAGAGATAGCCTGTGGGGTGTTGAACTGTTGGGATGAACACTGGCTTTTTTGATGGACCCTAGATCATGGTCTCTCTGGGATTTGCTATTGCTTGCATGGTGGGTGGTGGGGGGGCTGATGTTTCTGCTGGGGGAAGGGGCAGGGTTGATGCATTGTTGGTACTTGGGCATGGAAGGGGGCCTTTGGTGTTCTAATGTTTTTCAGTCATTCATTCTTTGGAAATATTCTTTTGTTTTGTGGATGTCTGTGAAGAGTACAAAACATAGAAACATAGTAAACCTACAGCACAATACAGGCCCTTTGGCCCACAAAGCTGTGTCGACATGTCCTTACCTTAGAACTACCTAGGCTTACCCATATCCCCCTATATTTCTAAGCTCCATGTATCCATCCAGGAGTCTCTTAAAAGACCCGATCATTTCTGCCCCCACCTCCGCCGCCAACAGCCCATTCCACACACTCACCACTCTCTGCGTAAAAAAACTTACCCCTGATATCTCCTCTGTACCAACTTCCAAACACTTTAAAACTATGCCCTCTCGTGCTAGCCATTTCAGCCCTGGGAAAAAGCCTCTGACTATCCACACGATCAATACCTCTCATTATCTTGTACACCTCTATCAGTTCACCTCTCATCCTCCATCGCTCCAAGGAGAAAGGCTGAGTTCACTCAACCCGTTCTCATAAGGCAAGCTCCCCAATCCAGGCAACATCCTTGTAAATCTCCTCTGCACCCTTTCTATGTTTTCCACATCCTTCCTATAGTGAGGCGACCAGAACTGAGCACAGTACTCCAAGTGGGGTCTGACCAGGGTCCTATATAGCTGCAACATTACCTCTCAGCTCTTAAACTCAATCCCACGATTGATGAAGGCCAATACACTGTATGCCTTCTTAACCACAGAGTCAATCTGCATAGCAGCTTTGAGTGTCCTGTGGACTCGGTCCCCAAGATCCCTCTGATCCTCCACACGGCCAAGAGTCTTGCCATTAATACTATATTCTGCCATCATATTTGACCTACCAAAATGAACCACCTCACACGTATCCGGGTTGAACTCAATCTGCCAGTTCTCAGCCCAGTTTTGCATCCTATCAATATCCTGCTGAAACCTCTGACAGCCCTCCACACTGTCCACAACATCTCCAACCTTTGTGTCATCAGCAAATTTACTAACCCATTCCTCAACTTCCTCATCCAGGTCATTTATAAAAGTCACAAAGAGTAGGGGTCCCAGAACAAATCCCTGAGGCACACCACTGGTCACTGACCTCCATGCAGAATATGACCCATCTATAACCACTCTTTGCCTTCTGTAGGCAAGCCAGTTCTGGATCTACAAAGCAATGTCCCCTTGGATCCCATGCCTCCTTACTTTCTCAATAAGCCTTGCATGGGGTACCTTATCAAATGCCTTGCAAAAATCCATATACACTACATCTACTGCTCTACCTTCATCAATGTGTTTAGTCACATCCTCAAAAAATTCAATCAGGCTCGTAAAGCTCGTAAGGCTCGACCTGCCTTTGACAAAGCCATGCTGAATATTCCTAATCATATTATGCCTCCCCAAATGTTCAGAAATCCTGCCTCTCAGGATCTTCTCCATCAACTTGCCAACCACTGAAGTAAGTCTATAATTTCCTGGGCGACCCCTACTCCATTTCTTGAATAAGGGAAAAACATCCGCAACCCTCCAATCCTCTGGAACCTCTCCCGTCCTTATTGATGATGCAAAGATCATCATCAGAGGCTCAGCAATCTCCTCCCTCACTTCACACCGTAGCCTGGGGTACATCCCGTCCAGTCCCGGTGACTTATCCGACTTGATGCTTTGCAAAAGCTCCAGCACATCCTCTTCCTTAATATCTACATTCTCAAGCTTTTCAGTCATCCCGATTATCACCAAAATCCTTTTCTGTAGTGAATACTGAAGTAAAGTATTCATTAAGTACCTCCGCTCTCTCCTCCGGTTCCGTACACACTTTTCCACTGTCACACTTGATTGGTCCAATTCTCTCACGTCTTATCCTCTTGCTCTTCACATACTTGTAGAATGCCTTGGGGTTTTCCTTCATCCTGTCCGCCAAGGCCTTCTCATTGCCCCTTCTATCTCTCCTAATTTCATTCTTAAGCTCCTTCCTGCTAGCCTTATAATCTTCTAGATCTCTATCATTACCTAGTTTTTTTGAACTTTTCTTCTTTTCTTCTTGACTAGATTTACAACAGCCTTTGTACACCATGGTTCCTGTACCCTACCATCCTTTCCCTGTCTCATTGGAACGTACCTTTGCAGAACCCCACGCAAATATCCCCTGAACATTAGCCACATTTAGGTTGTATATTGTATACATACTCTGATATTAAATGGAACCATTGAACCATTGAAAGCGACTTCAATAAAGTTAAGCTTAAAACAGATCAGCTTACTTGATAAAAATAGAAACATTACTTCACAACAATCCCAACTCAAAATGAATAAATGAGCTAGTTATCCTTTTTTTTGTAGTTTGTCTCTAATCAAACCTGTCAAAAGTTTTCAGCTGACCAAAAGGGAGCTCGACTGGCATTTTGCTTACAGCAATGACAGAGCAAGGATCCTGGCAAGATTACAAGAAGAATTCAGTCCCATTTTCGCATTTGCTCAAAATCTGCTGAAGTTCATTTTGGCTTGAGAATGATGAATATCTACACTTTGAATTGTTCTCCATCCGTTATCATGTCCTCCTCTCTAAAAACAAATTACTCAAACAAAACTCATTTAGGATTTACTGTGCTTTCATTGTCAGTGATGATATAGGTTTAGCACTGAGCAATTATAACCCAATTCTGTTTTGTTCTCATAAGCTTCTTTCCACTGTACCTCCCTCATTTCTGTTTCACTTAATAAGCTGTTCACAATAAGGCTCGAGCTTGCTTTTATAGGCCTCATTAATTTACAGTTTGCTCCTGTCTTTTGGGTGTAATCTCAGGCAAACAGGCCCGCCTCATATCTCCACCACTTTCTTTATTATGCAAGACAACTCATTAAAAAGCGAGAATTCTTTGGGGTGCTGTTGATAATTCACAGATTCACTTTATTTTACATAAGTACTGCATTTAGAGATGGTGTGCCAAATGAACTTCATTTTTTGAACTTTTACAGGTTATAATTTCTCTTGACCTTCTGGGACATCCCAGTAATGAACGTCTGCATTGTAGGACAGGAATTCCCATTTTTGTACACAAAAAGCTCTCGTGCAGTGAGAAGATACTAGACAACGAATATTAGAAACAGAGGCAGGATTTTGCCATTTAGTGTCTTGTGCCTGCTCCATGATTCACTGAGATTACAGACGATCTTTTACCTCAATACCATTTTCCATTTCATTTGATTTCATTCACATCCAAAATCCTGTCATCCCCTGTCTTGAGGCTACTTAGCAATTGAACCTCCACAGTCTTCTTGGGTAGAGAGTTCCAAAGATCCAGCAGCCTCTGAATAATGGAATTTCTTTTCATTTCAATGATGAGTGATCCTTTAATCTGAGTCAGTGATTGTAGATGCCTGAGTCAAGGGAAAGTAACTTCGCTGCAGACTCCTTATCAAGTCCCGGAATGAAT